>NW_028324311.1:13891046-14203546 GCF_058129835.1 Hydra viridissima
TAAAATATCTTTGATAAAACCAGGGAAGAATCAGAGTCAAATGCGTTTGCTCGGCTTCAATTAAGATTTGCCCGGGAAATACTTAAGCTTTTATAACAGAGTACTCGACAACCTGGTTCAACACAGGTTTATTTCTTTAACAAAATCTTTTCGGTTGATTCGAACCGCAAAAACAAACCTATGAACCTTTTTCGTAAATGCTGCTAAATATCAAAATCCTTAAAACGTAAAAGGGATTAATCGGATTTAGTTAATCTGCTCAGGACAGCCGTCCAGTTAAATAAGGTAAAACTTAAAACTCTTTTCTATTTATTTACATGCAATTCTTTAAAAAAATTGAACTCATTATGAAAAATAAAACCTCGAGCACATTGAAATAGTTCTTTGACAGAAGCTTGTTTTGGATTGACGTCATGTTGACCTTTTTAATGAGATTGTTGAATTCCTCAAAGTTTTTCGGCTATTTTAAAAATTAAAGGGTTTTATAAAACTGCCAATTTTCTTATGGTAATAACTCTAGCACTTAGCCATAACTGAGGTAATAACTCGAGGTATTAACTCGAGGTATCCCAAGCCTATGTTTGCTTAAGTTTTACATTCTGTTTTTGGTAATGGCGGAGAATTTATAAATTTTTGCGGCCGGGGGTTAACTTGCCGGAGGCAGATTGGCAATTGGGGCAATAATAAAACAGTCATCCCAATAGATGCAGATAGTAAAAAGGTACTGCAACCTTACTCTGATTATTACTATTGACATCAAAGAATTCATCATGATATAAGTTTAGAATTAGTTTCTAACCTCTGTTTTTATATAGAAAAAGTTTCCAATTGAAAAATACAATTTTAAAATATTCTTGAAAATCCAAGAGCTTTTTAGCTCCATGCAACGAATTTTGCAGAGTTTTATAGAGTGGTCTTAAAAAAAAAAAAAAAAACTTGATTTCTGATGGAGACTATGTTCTATGAAAAGTAACCCCAAAATTTTTACAAACTTGAAAAAAAAAGTTGTTCTGAACTTTTAAACCAAATAAGTTTTTAATAATTTTAATACCAGTTTTTAGTCAACCCATTAGTAGCGCGTTGCTTATGAAACTTGTTGCCAGTGCAGGTATTAACAAAAAGGTTATAGATTATGAAGTGTATTTGCCTGAACGGTAATTTTAAAACTTTATGAAGTGTATTTGCCTGAACGGTAATTTTAAAACTTTATGAAGTGTATTTGCCTGAACGGTAACTTTAAAAATTACTAATAGCAAGGATTCTTGGCAGTGTAAGGACTGTTAACATCAACCCCAGGGAACTCATGATAACTGCTAGCTTTCTTTAATAATACATATATAGTAAAAACGAGAAGAGAAAATTTCATTCATTTATTTGTTATTCAAGGAAAAACTGATGACGAATAAACAAAAGGACAGACAAAGTTTCACGAATAAAATCCTGAATAGCGAATGAACAAAACGACAGATAAAGTTTCAAATGAGTAACAAGAAAAAGTTGACCAATCGAGCAATACAAAAGTTATTTAACAGAAAATCTAAGATCATAAATCTAAAGACGAAAACATCTCCATAATCAACATTCAACAGGAACATGAAATAAAATAGGAAATCTAGCGTGTATTAGGTTAACTGCACAAAATGCTCAAATTATGAGCAATAAACAATTGAAGTACAATAAACCATTGAATTAGGTTCTGTTTGCTATCAAAGTGTATTTAATAAATAATTTCTCTTTAAATAGCGTATTCTAAGTTACTCCAAAATGTAGGTTAAACTTGTCCCACATGGTCTGCATAAGGTATTTACAATGAAACTAAAAGAAACACTGATTTTGTTAGGCATTTTTTTAAATAAATTGTGTTAATTCAAAAAGTGATAAGAGTAACCCTTGCTTGCCCTAGTAATTTTGATGATTCATTTATTATAAAACAAACATCTGAAACATATTTGGGATTTTTGAAAAGTTTTTTGTTGCTGTTCTTTATTTGAGCTAAAAGACCCAGAACGAGGCAACTACATTTTTTCCGTTTAATAATCGATTACAGTCCACAGATTTGCAAAAATATTTTTAAAAAATGGGATATTTTTTACCAACTTGCGGAAGAATGTAATTATAAATAATAGCTTTTAATTTATGTGATAAAAATTGTTCATACATAGTACAATGGAAATAACACTGTGTGTCTTTAGCGTGAGCACCAATAACCTGACTGATAGGATGGGTGTTAAAGAGAGAATAAGTTTACATTTTAGCCAAATTTATAGGAATTAAGGCAAAATAGAAAACAAAATACTCGTTTCGGATTCATTTGCTTGAAACAGCTCGTTGAAGATGTTGAAATACAGGTGTTTCCTGGTCCTAACAAAAAAATGACAATAACTTTAATTAGCTGATCTTATCAACAACAATTTTTAAACAACTTAAGATCCTGGTGATTAATTTGATTATTATCAATTATCTAAAACTATAATTCTTCTATTCATTACTAAGCACAAAAAATGACGACAGCATAATCCGTAATATTTTTTTAAGAATGAAAATCAGCAGGGCAATTCAAACTAATACCCCTTCTCCGTACAATTGGAGAGGAATTCCTTTTTCATAAACTGACAATATCTTTAAAATTCGATCTGCCATGAATGATTTTTTCCTAAGATCATTAAAGAATAGAATTCTTTTGGGCTGTTTCGATTTAGTAGAAATGTCGTTTCCTCGCGACGCTCCCCAAAATATGATTTTAATAGAGGAAATATTGTATCAGAGGAAATGTTGTAGTCTACAGACATTATTTTAAAAACTCCTTTTAAATTTATTTTATTATTTGCGGAATTATAATCTGCTTTCTTAAATTGTTTGTAGTAATTTTAATTTGAAGATCTCGCATAATTTCAAGATCTCGCATAATTTCAAGATCTCGTATAATTTCAAGATCTCGCATAATTTCAAGATCTCGTATAATTTCAAGATCTCGTATAATTTCAAGATCTCGTATAATTTCAAGATCTCGTATAATTTTGCAATAATTGCGACCGTTAATCAGACACAGTAAAGTGTCAAATCAACCTCCACTGCTTTTTAAGTTGACGTCCGTTTTTTCATTGGTTCGGTTAAAAAATACTTCGAGTAAAACCTCTTTTAACTCTAATTATTTAATTCACAAAGGAGATTAATTAATAATGTTAATTAAAATGCACCAAAATGTAGCTTTAAAATTTAGTTCAGGAAACCTATAAGCGCTCAAGTTTAACCTCATTTAATGTTAAATTAGGATTATTCTTTACGTTTAAACAAGTATCTCTCGATAATTGCTATCTCTCGATAACTGCCATCTCTTGATCGTGTAATTAAAAATGTTAGTCATATACGGAAACTTTACGAAGAAATAGCACAAATAAACGGAAGCTGGAACTTTGGAAAGCAATTGAAATAACTTAATTTTACATAGCAGTGCAAAATAAAAAATAAAATTAGTATGTTATATAAAATAGCGTCTCGTTAAAATACATTTATTATAAAATATTTATTTATAACCAAGTTTGACACTCATTCAGTAATAATGATTTGATTTATATGAATAAAGCCAATTCCAGCCTAATCAAATTGAGTCTGCGCATGATTGTCTGATCCAAACTTGTCAGAATGAAAGATATTATGCAATTATCGAAAGTCGAAAAATAGTTGTGCGTATGTAATGTATTTACTCAAATGTACCCGGAGTTTTTTAAATTTTATCCTTGTTGATTTCAAAAAAGTTACTTTAAGCTTTTTCCATATTCAAAGAAAAAAAATTTTCAAAACAAAAATTTAAAAAAAAACCAAGAAACAGCTAAATTTAGCATTTGTCAACATGGGAGATAAACCAATTAAAGGCTTTTAACAAACTGTACATCGCCATGCTTAACACTATTTCCTAGTTTTGATCGCATAAAACTTGCATTAAAAGTTTATAATAATATGTTACCCTAAAAATTTTAGTAGGAAAAAAAAAAGAACTGATTATTATAAAATTTTTAGGAGTTACCGGGGCGTTATAGTGATTTCGTGTGTTAATTGCTCTCTCATTGTAGAAGGATCCACTTTTTAAAACGAATTTTAAAGTTTTGGGTTTTGAGGATTAATTTTTAATAAGAGATCTGGGCTTTAACACCATAAGCAATAAAATAAAGTTCGGAAAAATGACAAATTTTAAAAATTCTAAAATTTCATATAAAAAGAACTTAATCAGTAATGCATTTATGTCTAAATAAATTGCCATAACTTTGCAGATCTAATCGCAGCTTGTTGCTTCGTAAAATGGAAAAGGATTAGAAATTATCTGATTAAACTAAAAACTTATAAAATGTTGCACCCAGATTAAACATCACATAAACAAAATGATGCTTACACAGTGGTAGGGAAAAAGAAGAAAAAATCTATCGTTGTTTTAAATCATATTAACGTGAGAATTTGTAAGTATTATCCGTTGCTATTGTCGCTCTCGTTTGTGAGGAGGGCTTTTCTTACAGATTGTTACATTTTTTAACACATTACAATTTAAATCCTTTCGCTGGCAATGATCAATTTACAAAATGATCTTTGCTCAGAAATATAAACAGCACAGAAAGTTCCGATCAAATTATTTTGCCGTCATTGTTGCTACTGTTGCTGTTATCAAGTTTGTGTTTTTTTCTAATTGTTACTTTTGAAACTATTTATGTGGCGTATTTGTAACCTTATTAATATACTTTAACGTTAACATTTAAATGTATTTTTTAATATGCTGTTTTAAATTATTTAAGGTATTATAACAATAGTCGTTTTATAAACCTCCGATGATGTGTCACAAAATCTTTAGGTAAGGCAGTAGTTTAAGAAAATCTTCAGGAAAAAAATTGCTTTGGAACCACTCACCTTTATACATTGATACCCATTAATTAGCTAAACCTTTCCTTGAAGCAATTAAAACTCATTATGCAGTCATCGTCGTTTTATAAATAGATGACAGGAAAATTGCATACTATGACATATGTAAAGGTATCGATTAAGTAATCAACCTATCATCCGAGCGCCATTACACTTTTATGAAATCACAATTAAACGTCACAATATGACATTTGCGGCGTCAAATGTGTGTATACTTTATTTTTGCTTGTTAAAAGCTATTACACAGACACACACAGACACACACAGACACATACACAGACACACATACACACGCTTGAAGACGTTTTTACTGTTAGTTCTTTTTTTTTTTTTTTTTTTAACCCTTCACTGGATGTAATCTTGATTTCTACAAAGTAAATATTATGAGAGTTTGCTTAATTTGAGTAATACCAGGTGGTAGATAATCTGTTTGTTTTTATATTTATTATTTGCTTTTAAAAAAATGCACGTTTTTTTAAACGTGTGAAAAAGGAGAACTTGATTTAATTGGAATTCGGATTATGTAAATAGAACAAAAAAGCGAAATACAAACAGATTTATAAACAGAAGTTTAACTTGCCAAAATTACCCAAGAATGCAAATGAATCTTAAGTGCTATTAGCAAAATATCGTTTTGATTGTTAACAGATGTAAAAGGATTTTCATTTGACGCCTTGGAGTTGCATTCAATTCGCTGTGCGCTGTTTTGGCACCGTGATCTCTAAGAGTTTTCTTTTTTCTAACTTTTATACCATTTTTTCTAACTTTAATTTTTTTTGCTTAAAATTGATAAAATTTCAAAACCTTTGCTTTAAATCTAATCCGACGATACAACTAAACTTATAATATAAAAGTTACTAAACTTGTATATAATGCATAACTAAACTAATCTTACGACCCAAAAAAAAGTCTATTTTTTTTAAAAAGAAAATTATCTTGTTTATCCGGCAAGTACATCATAAAAAAAGGTTTGATAGTGAGAATGTGAGCTTGATCGGTTTACATGGGTTTAATTGACAACTTGAAGACTTTATAACTATTTCTTTTTTTTTTTTGATTCATTTTTATACTATTCGAAGATGTAAAGATAGTTTGCCATGTAAACTATCAAAATACGAAAGTGGTACTTTTTTTTTTTTTTTTTTTTTTAACGAAGGTTGATAACGGGACATATAAAGCTTTGTATGTTTGGTGTGTATTAGGGTACCCATTTCAATGTTCCAGACCATTACAATAATTCATTATGTTAAAAATCTGTTTAACATTTAAAAGCTGACTTTTGGTAAGTGCAGAGTGCAAGCCTAAACCATATTATTGGTAGTTTAAGAAAACGAAAGACTAGCAGAGGGTAACCTATTACTGCAGATAAAATAAACTTGTATTTGATTATAAATTTTTACAAAAACTTAAGCGTCAATTTTTTTGTGACTGCTTTAGGTTGCCATGGTGAAAGCGGCCTTTTTTTTTGAGTGCAAAAAGTACTTGAATTGCTAATATTTGCTAAATTACGGTGTATTTTGTGTGTAACTTTCTGAAATTGATTAAATAAACAAGAACCATTGAAAAAGTTAAAATGTTTAGTATACAAGTGCTTTTGTCTGTAGATTTAGTATCGAAAGCAAGATTTTATGACAAAAGTTTTATTGTGTTGAAGGTTGAATGTATGAATGCTTATAAACGCAGTTCAACGCTTTTTTTAAGCGAAAGAGTTTCTGAGATTGCATCTTCTGATAGTATACTACAAAAAATGTTTGATAAATGGATCATATTAGATAAGATTAAAGATTAAATCGTTGCTTTTTTTAAAAAAAAGTAATGGAACAAAACGCCTGTTGTTTGCGTTCAATTAAGAGGAGCTCTTCCGTTAATTCTAGCTATTAATTTTCTTTGCAAGCAAAAGATGCCACCGCGTGGAACACACTGTATATGAATTACGAAAAAGGAACTGGATCACTTTTTTTGCATTGTTAAAAGGACGCAATTGTACTGCTCGCAGAATATGTTTACTTTGACGAGATTGAAGAAGATAAAAGTCGAGATATTTAATATAAGGATCCTGTATTGCACTTTGTTGCATAAAGTGCAATGCTAATTTTAAAACGTCACAAAGAAGCAATATATTTAATTTTAGTAGTAAATTTGTTTAAAGATATTTTTCAAAAGGATGAGGTTTTATCTATTACTATAATCGAATTAAAAATCCGTAACGCAGTTCGGGATATTGAATCACAAATAGCATTTGAACAATATGGCTGGAGATGTAAGGCACTGGTACAAAAGCGTAGAATTTTAAAACACACAAACAAAATAAGCTTTGTGTTTGAAATTGTTTGATTAGTACGAGGCGTCAAAGTATCGTATTTTTTAGCGTTTGCAAGAGAACAATATGGAGTCGAATATCGAATTAGAGGGAACATTGTTTTGAGCGCTTTCATGTTTAAGAAGGTAAATATTGTATCAAAAACTCTTTTAAAGACCTCTTCGCTCTTCGCCTCGCCTCTTCGCTTTGGATCTTTAGAACTTAAATTTAGATATTGCATTTTGTAATATCTGAATATTTTTGCATGTGAATATATTTGAGTGTGTATATATATATATATATATATGATTGTAAATATTTCATTTCTTTGCTTCTGGTCTAATCAAGTATTAGACCAGAATGGACTTCATTATACCTATATACTCTGCGTGTGTATGTGTGTGTGTGTGTGTGCGTGTGTGTGTGTGTGTGTGTGTGTGTGTGTGTGTGTGTGTGTGTGTGTGTGTGTGTGTGTGTGTGTGTGTGTGTGTGTGTATATATATATATATAGTATATAATATATTTTATATATATATATATATATATATGAGTTTGTTAAAAAGTTTTAACATACGTCAGTTTAACAGTAATAACTCTTTTTTGTTTAGTAAACTGATTATTAAAAGCATAAAAACTGATATTGCTTAAACAATGGAAAATAACCACGAAGTGGACGGACTGACTTGGAAAAAAACTGAGTACAAATTAAAATTTGTAATAGATAATCCGAATTTTGCTTTACCGCAAGTGGTTCGAGTAATTCAAGGGTACATGGTTGATGAAGATGATGCTTTAGCTAGTGGCCAAATACTAATATTACATGGTAAAAAGCAAGTTGTCAGAGTTCTTGGAAAAGACGAAAGCAAGAAGGATATAAACGTTCCTCTAAATTGCCCTTATGAAGTGAAAATACTGTCGCTTGGCCAACGCATCCCATACTCTTGCATTAATGATATTTGTGTAATGGAAAAACTTCCGTCGCTGTTGAAAATCAACGAAGATATTATCACGCCTGACGGAATTCTACTTGCTGCTAATACAATAATTGAAGTTAAAAAAAAAGTTTTATCCGATTTAGATGAAATAATAGGTTTATTATGTCACTCAGAAGGTGATACAAAAACATTTACGTTGCCTTCTTCAATGAAAGGGTCATTTACAGAGAGTATTTCCAATGACGCTCTCACAAAAAAATTTTTGTTATCAGAAGTTATCAAAGAGTACGGATTACCTGTAGAAGTTCAGTTTTTTCCCGTTTCGGATAAAAATTGCAGTTACGGTCCCCACCTTGGGATCTTGACGCTGCAGGAAAAAAATTTACACAGTGCTGTTTACGCCACATCAATAATTGACGGCGTCAGGTACGCCATGACGTTTTCTGCCGAACTGCCAGTTACAATTCAGGTGTCGTCAGGTGTTCATGAAATGCGTGCTTATGCGTCAAGGAACAGAATTAACTTGTCAAAGTTTGATTACATAGATACGGATCCATATTCTTTTGTCACTATCAAAAACGAAATTTATGATGAACTAAGCACACCAAGACCTCTATCTCGTAGGCAGAACAGCACCAATAGTATAAAAAGTTATAAGAGCTGTCCTGCAAAAATTACCAGCCATACTCAAAAGACTGTTCAGGACGGTTCGATAAAACGAAGTAAAGGAACAGAGCTCAGCAAAGATTTTGAAAAGCTAGTAAAGTCAAAGTTCGGGTTCAATAAATTGAGACGTTCAATGTCAAAGCTACGTGATAAAAATGTTGCAAAACAAACAGTCTCCCCAAGGAGTAACAGCATAGACTTTGACATGCGATCAACATCAATGACCAGTGAAGATGGCAGTTCTAGTACAGGAGATTACTCAGTTGATGTAACATCTACCGGAAGTGGAAGCACCAGCGGCTCGTTTCACCATATTATTGAATGTATGGATACACTTTCTATGAACCACCGTTTAAGTAGAACACCTTCAACAAAAAGACATTCTCGAAAAAGTAGTAGCGATTCTGGAATATGTTTACGTGCCAGAAAGCAACAAAATTCTCAAGTTAATTCTAGCATTCAAGATAGATGCGACGCGGACACCATATCTCAATGGAGCATTAAGTCTCCAGTTTTAAACGCAAAGAGTGTTCCTTCCGCAGCTTATCTTTGGTCAACTGATGGCGACGATCAAAATAATAATAAACAAATAGCAAAAAAATCAGATGATGACATTAATTCTGAGAAACATTTTATACTGAAAACTGCGCATGAAATGAATAAATCACTAGAAAATCCATCTTCCCTAACTACGGTTCGCGTTGCTAGCATGGAAGAAATTAGAGGCCTGAGTGAAGAAGGGGTAACGCTTATTTTAGAAACATTAAAACTTTCCGACTTTAAAGAGACATTCCGCAAAAACCAAATAAATGGAGAATTACTTCTATGTTTGGATCAAGATGAGTTAGTAAGCGAGCTAAAACTCTCTTTGTTTCAAGCAAAAAAGCTGATTAGCTACGTAAGAGGGTGGAGACCTCAATGCAGCAACGTTCAAACCAGCGAGTCGTCGCGAAGAATTAGTTTAAATCCGAAGAATTGGTCAGAAAACGATGTTTATACTCATTTAAAATCTATAAACCTTGCCGATCTTGGGGACTTTTTACATTTGAATCAAGTGAATGGCGAACTTTTGCTTAATATTCTCGATAAAGATACTTTATTATCATTACAAATTGATCACGCCATAAAAATGACCAGCTTAGAGTCAAAAAAACTTTTGAATTTCGTTGTCAACGGCTGGCGACCTGACAGCTTGCAAAAGAAAACAACGACCGTCGTTTGATTGATATTATAATTTTATTATTTATACATTTCTATTCTATAATAATTATTTTAATAATGTATCTATAAATATGTGATTACTCGAGAAATCTTTAGAACTAGTACATTTGTTACTAAACTTTTACATCACAGAGAAAAAAAAAAAAATAAAGCGGATAATTTTTTCAAAAATAGTTGCCAAAAAAAATTCCCAACGAAGTACGAGAAAAAGTTTATTAATCAGAAAAAGTAAAAATTTAGAAAGAGCTTTGCTTGAAAAATATGAAATTTAAAAATATCTAAGTTTATCATTTTTATTTTTATTCATACAAAAATGAGCAAATGATTCAATTCCTACATGAAAAATGATCTTCTTGATCTTTTTAATCACTCTGGAGAAGAGTAATAGAGAGTGATATTGCTTAAACTCTTGACTTAATATCATTAAACATTTGATGACTAGTACCTCCTCCGTCCTTGATTTAGTGTTGAGTATTTATAAAAATATTTGCGTTTGTATTCATTGATTAAGAAAAGGTTTAATTTGGTAAATGTAATGCTGCCCCTCCGGCTTATATTGTTCGACTTATTACTGTTCTGCGTTTATATTAATAATCTTCAACGCATTTATTGTCATTCAACTTAATAATTATTTTTACTTGTTATAAATGTTTTTCCACATCCTTTATTATTTTATTACGTTAAAAAAAACTACTATCTATTAAAAATATGAAATATATGTATATATTTATTAATTTATTTATTCAGAATGTAATTTTTGTTAGTAAATATAAAATAAGATTGACATTTTGCCATTTAATGACGTCGAAAACATTTTGTTCACAAAAAAAATGCATCAGGGATTCAGCAGTTACGGATTGCTAAACAAAAAGCTTTTAAAAGGACGAAAATACTTTCGTTCACTCCATTGAGTTGAATTGTTTTTTTTCGCTTCATTTGCTTTGATCTTCAAAATTTAAGTTAACTCATAGACTTTAATATCTTCGTCTGATACACTTTGAAATTTTAACGCTAGATATTTTTTTCATTAAGAAATTTTCAAGAAATGAAAGCTTTTGAGATAATAAAAGCTGCTGAGACAATCCTCTTTATAAATAAAACGAAAACAAGAAATAATAAGACAGAACAGAATGCCGCCTATTTAGATATATGAGATTGTAGCATTCGCAATACTATACTAATTTAATTTAAAAATTTTTTATGAATAAGGGTATTTTAAGATCTTATTGAGTTGGTGTTAATGTTGTTATTTTGGAGGAAGAAAAACTTGAAGAGCTCTTTTATCCAGTACCAAATGGTTCTTTCATCTGCGTGCAACTCGACCAAAAAGTGAAAAACAAACTTCATTCTAAGGATTATTTATTAGAAAAATCAGTTTTAGGAATTCAAGGACACAAATCAAAAAGTCATACGAGTGTTTGTAAAGGATTTTCAAAGTTATTAAATTATGCAAAGTTAGTGCATAAGTTATGCAAAGTTATTTACTCCAAACAAAAAAAAAAAACAAAAAATAAATGCTGCACCAACACTTGTTATATTAAGTTTTAAGAGTTTATTAGCTTTTATTTAGAGCTTCATTAAAGTTATTGATTTCATTGGCCTGTAATATCAAAACTAATTTTGACTACGTCCGCTTCCTTTTTTAAGTTTGTATGAGTTTATGTATGATTGTATTTAACTATTTTATGTTTATGTTGTTATGTTTTGCTGTATGGTTATGTTAAGCCTTACGTTTGTATGTAAAGATAATATGGAATAATGAAACGTTAATTCCAAGTAGTGTAAACAAGCCTTAATAAAAAACATGTTTTAAAACATAGAAAGCGCAATTTTAGTTATCTTTGTTAGATTTGTGACGACGATCAATTATTCCACACGATTACATTTGTTGTCGATGATTAAGTTAGTGTATGCATGATGATTTCCTGCAGTCGTTTTCTTATTTGTCACTAATTAGGGCTTATTTTTATATATGAGATATTATTTACATTAACTCAAATGTAGAGGTTTCAAAGAAAACGTTTAAGAATTATATTCAATTAATTTAACAGTTCAAAGAACGTATGATCATTGCTTATTATCCCTTTTTAAAGAGAACATGTAACAAAAAGGCACAGTGTAAATTATTTTTGATACCGCTATTTTGCTAAATGTATCGTATAGATGCTAAATATCCCGTGACGCCGTTTAATCCTCAATTATCTAGCAATCCGTTAATTAATGGCTTTTCGTTCGACTTACAGTTCATGCAACATGCTTTAGACGAAAAGATAACTCCACGACATATCCTCTGAATAAAAAAAAACAGATAATATATTTTTTATATCTAACAAAAGATTAAAAATCAAAATAGAATTTTTCAGATAGGAAATGAGAAATCATTTTTGATAATGAACGGTAATCTGTAATGAACGTAGTTTTGATCGAGAGTTATTTTCTTTCAAAAAATTACGTTTTCAAAAAATCTGACACTTAACACGATTTAAGTCGTTAAAAATGAAAACCTCACTTCCTGTAAAAACTCTTTCTTCGCGTTTTTTCTTCTAAAAAAAATTTTCTTCCCATACTGTCACAAAAATTCGATTATCGGAAAAGGAAACCCTTAAGAAACAGCAATATGTAATAAGTAAAACTTAGTTAGAAAGAAGAAAGATGTTGCGTCATTTACGTTCAAAGTTTTAATCCACCATCATGAAATGTATTTGTTAGTAATTAATCGATGAGGAAAAAAACTATTTAAAAGACCTTTTTTGAAAAAATCTCTCATATTCATAATAAAAAAATATCTATTTTATATAATTTGTTAATCGGATACGAAAGAATTTCAAAAGTTTTGAGATCTATATACATATCGTGCTAGTTTTAAAAAGAAATTATGCCTAGACTAGCCTAATTATATTTGTATTTATAGTGAGCAAGTGTGTATTTATATGATCCGTGATTAAAATGAATACCTTGTCGTTTCAAACGTCTATAAGAATCCTTTAGATTATTTATAAGTTATGCGAATATAATAAAACTGTAAGTCATAACAACCTCCATCAAAAATTTATGGATAATTTTATCTTCTAATTTTTTTGAGTATTTCTCTCGGACAACTCAAATAACTTGTTTATATATGGTAAAAATAATACTAATAAAAAACAGCTGTTAAACTCTTTATTTGTTAAGTATATTATTAATTCTGGGTAGAAATTAAGTAAATGTTCAAATATACTCACATTCATCGCTTTTTTTTGCAGTGCATTTTTATTTAAACATTCTTTTGTGGACCAACTTTGTTCTTATTTTCACTCAGATGGTATAAGACATTAAAACTTCTGATGTGGATTTATTTTTCATTGTGTTATTTTTTTTTTTATCGTTATGGGATTTCTGCCAGGTCCAATAATAAAATATTTTCTTATGCTTTTCAAAAAATATTGAGCTTCATTTAACTTATAGAAATTTTGAAAGTCAGTTAAAAATGGTAGATTCCTAAACTTTATTGAGGCCAATTGCTATTCATTTCTAAAACTTTGGGATAAAAAAAAAAGGCATGAATAAATATTAGAAATGAGATATGATAAAAATAGATGGGGAGAACGAGACTTGCCGCCAAATAAAACCAACGAGGCAAAATTACCAATAATCAAAAACGATTACCAATAATCAAAAACGGTTCTACTGTTCATTCTGGTTATTCGCTCACTGGTAATAAGTTGATTTCTTATTGCGCAAAAAATTTTATTTTACTTTTGTAATTTCTTTTAGTTTATCTTTAAATTTATTTTTATTTTTATTTAAGAAATTTAAATTTTTTAGCAAATTTGGTATGAGAACTAAAGATGTTTTTATCTCATCAAGAATCGTGGATAGAAAGGTTGAAAGAAAATGACAAGCTCCTCAAATGTTTAGGTTGCCTTTGGTCATCTTTTTATTCAACATTTTTCTGTGGTTTGGAGCTACTAACAATACATTTTGCTTCATGTCTTCGTTTTGGTATGATGTAATAAAGTCTTGATATGACGTAATAAAGTCTTGAATCAAGTTTAAATTCCTTTCTGCGCTATATTTGGTGGCGTTAATATTTTTTAATAGCAATTGAAAGCTGTAAGCAATAGAAAAAGTAAAGCAATAGAAAAAGTCCCCCTTTGCAGCAGACTCAAGGTGGACATGGGTAACCAGGGTTCGGTGAAACAAGACTCTGATTACCAACCAAATCTGACAGCGTTGTCTATTATGTGATTACAGACACTTTTAGGTTTCCTCTTCATAAACTCCTTAGGATTAGGAAAATTGAAGACTTTTTGCAGCATTTTTGTCATTTTTGTCTTTCTCAACATCAATATCAGGTAAAGCCATTAGTATGATTCTACATGCTTCTCAATAATGATTGAGCAAACATGTCCTTGAAACACGTGCAAAATCATTACCTGGTGCTTTGATACCCAGATAGCTTTTGAGGAATCATAGACCGTATGTTAGAAGTAAAGAAGCAGTATGAATCATCTTCTTCTCAACTTTTTTAGGTTTAAGATATCTTTTATAGCAAAAGAAAATAAATTTTATTTCCCATACACCTTACTTTATGGCAAGTTCCTGGCTGATAAAATTTTAAAGCAGGAACATATCCACCAAGGTAGTAAACATAGAGCTGACAAAGAATCTTAAAGTTCCTTCTCCTGAAAACACTTCCATTCAGTGCAGTCTTCTCGGTGACGGTGATTTTAACATGTACTTCAATGTCATGGTGACGACACACAGCAGATAAGACTAAAATTACGGGTAGTTGATAGGATTGTAGCTGCTCAAGCAGCGTTGAATGCAATTGTGTGGTAACCAACACCAATGATATTGTCAACAATATCATAGAATTACATGAGGTTAAAGATTACATAGACCTGCTCTAATCCAAGTGAATTTTCTGCCGGTACTATGTTGAGAAAAAGTTGTCTTTACATTCCAAATCTGGACTGGTAACACTGGCTGGAATTCTCTCACAAATAACTGTCAGATCATAATCTTCTTTCAGCAGTCTGGGTAACTAGTTTGTCATTAAAATGGACCATCAGTTTCTTCCCTTTTAAAAAAATCTTGTCTGCGTGTTTCTCCTCAAGCAATTTAATTGTTTTTTTTTAAAACAATGAAGAAAATAAAAGAAGTATAATTAAACTCTTCAGTGAATAATAATTACCAAGATTTTCAACAATTCTTTATCTTTTTCTGTAAAGAATAGATCTTAAAAAATTAGTTTCATGCAAGTTAACTTCAGCTTTATCGCAGATAGCAGAAATTATTGAAGCCTAGGGCCTAACATCAATTTTATACCGAACGCTAACAGCAAAAGTAGCTTCGATGAGTTCATCAGGTGTTTATACTAAAATTATTTAAAACTTTTTAAATATCTATACCTCATATTCGGAATTGCTATTTTCTTTGCATGAAATGGGTCACATTCATTTACAGTAAACTTACTTTGCCAATCCGGAGCTCCGTCTGTGCTTTTCTTGTCTGTGGACTTCTGTTATCTAAATTTACACATGCTTCCTCTCTTAATAACGGGCTTTTTTTAGTTGCCAGATATTTCTTATCACACAAATACATAACTCTTTCAAACTTTTTCTGCCTCTGCTGAGTCTCAAGCTAAATTTTTTCTTTTCTGGCCTTTCATTTTGTTAGTAAAAAAAAAAGGTTTTTGCTATTTCTCTGCGAGTCTAAGGATCTTTTCACTAAAAAATTTTACCAAACATAAATTTCTTTTCAAAGCAAAATCTGAAAAACAAATTGTAAAATTTTCTGAATAGACCTCCCCACTGACAATGTTACATTTAACCCAGGTCTTATCTACATGTCAAGGAGAGCTGAAGTTACAAACCTATTTACCAATCCCTCAAAGGCTCCTGGCAAATTAGAGTTCTGCTTCCTGGTATTGTTTCATTTGAAACAATTTATTTACTGGATTAAATACATATATATATATATATATATATATATATATATATATATATATATATATATATATATATATATATATGTATATATATAAAACAGGCTAATGAATGCAAATGCCCACAAGTGTGGATACATATATTTAAAGCTACTATTGTTTATGATGAAACAACTAGGTGGACATGCTACCAGTTAAATTAATAACATCCAACAACTGTGTTGAGGAGCTTTCGTCCTTTTCTAAGTCAAGTTTTTGAACGCACAGAAATTGTGCAATTAAATTTGCAACTAAATAGGGGAAAACCACAATGAATGGGACAGTTTTTGTATAATGCTTTTTAAACGTAGATAAAATTGTTTAATATATATATATTTAAATATGTTTGATAATCACCGATTCTTGCCTCATTGAATGGGACAAACATAAAAGAATTAAAAATAAACGTATTTAATTCAATCATTTTTCAAATTAGTTTATTAATTGTAAATGTAGTTAAATATATAGATACATAGATAAAGACCACACAAAAAATATTTTTAACTTTAAACATTTTAACTCTAATTAAATTTCAATCAAAGCAGAACTTTCTCATTTTAGAATATTATACTTAGTTATTTTTATTTAAGTAAAATATTGCAGTATAAAAGTGTGTAAATAATACCCATTACCCATGGGGATAAAAGTAAGGGACTGCAGCATCCCTCTGCTGAGCTGTAAGTAATACTTTATTAAACTTATTCAATAGGTAGTCTTTTGTCCCAATCAATATGCGCATCACTTCATCCAAAAATGATTAGTCACAGCAAAAACACCATTAATTAAGCTTGAATGTTTTACTCACTGTAGTACTAGAGACTGTTATCTATTTAAGCATGGAGTTTTATTTTCCGTAACTTCAAAAATTGCTGCAAGAAAAAAAAAAACGTTTTTGAAAATTACTTTTTACATTCGATAACACAATAACATCCACAATAACATCAGAAAAAAAAAACACAATAACAACACAATAACATCAGAAAAAAAAAAACGTTTTTGAAAATTACTTTTTACATTCGAAAACACAATAACATCCATTGTCATACGGTCATAGAGCAATAGGATGGATGAGTCGGTCAGTTGAGTTCTTGTTTCTATCACTCTTTGTTACAGGAATTTGAATATCCTTACATCGATGCTTCTATAAGAATCTGAGTTTGTCCCATTCAATAATCGTCCCATTCATTAAGGTTCTCCCCTACGCAATAAGTGCGTAACACTCGCTGAACAGTTGTGCAACAAAGTTTTTGAATTAAATATTTTTTATCTTGTTCCCTCCGGATTCCACGATTGCAAAATGATTCTAGGAAGGCAAATGTTAACAAAACGCATTTATCTTTTAACAACCCGACAATTAATATTTTACCCACTAATAAACGGTAATAAAAAGACGACTAAATCCAAACTCAAAAAAACGATTATAACTAACAACAATTAAAAGAAAAATTTAAAGATGCAACAGGGCTGAGTTGAGCTTGAAAAATATAGGTAGAGGGTGTAGATTGAGAATTTGTGATTAATATTAGATGCGGTATGCAGTTTTGTATTATGTCCAAATTTTTATGGTGTAACTCTCTTAAATAAATTTTCAGACTCGGTGTTCTTCACAAATACACGTCCGTAGTGTTAGCACTCTCAAATTTATTTCGCTCTTTCTGTTCCCCATGCAATTTATTTACAATAGAATATTTTACTTTACCAACGACACTAGTTTTCAAAATATTCTGCCGCTTCGCTCAGCTATAACCGACGAAAACAAGTCTCAACATGGTAATTTAGCTAATGTTATTGGCAAAATCAGATGTCTAGTTTAAACAGGTTTTGAGAGATAATTTTATGTTATTGCAATAATGCAACATTGCTAAGTAAAAGAAAACGTCAGCTAAGAAAAGAAAACGATTTTCTAAAGGCAATTTTAATGATGATTGGAAAATTCAATAATAGTGATAAAATGAAAGCTGAAACGCAGAAATTAAAAGCAAATCTTCAAGTTTACATCGTCACTTCAAAGAACGCACCATCTCCATTTTTGCATGAACGGAGAAAAAGTGAAAACAAACCTATAAGGCGCATATAAAATATTTATACTCAATTCGTAAGATATATTATAAGTTTTTTAAATAATCAATAAAAATTTTATACAATAATTGATGCGTTTCTACCTTAATTTTACGTGGAACTAAGTGGTAATATGAATGCGAATAAAAAGTAAGATGTTACGTTCTGATTTGAGGTGACAACTTACCCCTATGTAGAAGTATGTAAAGTTAACTTATAGAAGTAAATGACATTGAAGTGGCGAACGAAGCGTAGCCATGTTTAAGTGCTGAAAAATGTTCGTAAAATTGGAGAGAGCCAAAAAAACAGTGAGTAAGAATGAGAAACAAGATTAAAAAAAAACAAAAAAAAAAACAGAAGCTTGTAAAAAACTTTCAAAAACGAGCAAGTTGGTATCATCGAAGTTCAACAATCTGTTGCAATCGCAACGCGCTTATCAACACGCATTACGCTTATCAACAATTTAGATGCGATTAAATCACATCTAAATTGTTGATAAGCGTAAACTTTCAGACCCAAACAAAGTGTTGGCTCTTTTTTTCCTGTCTCTGCAAGATTATCTGGATTAAAATTTAATTAAAACCAATCATATGGCGACTATTAGATTCCACACAAATATAAACTAATTAAACGTTCTTATTCTTTTAATAAAACGTCTATCTACATATATCTATCTGCACATGGCTTGGTTATTATTATATAGCATATGTTGCTATTATTATAGTTTTTAACGTTGTGTTTTTTAACAGAGAAATTAATATGGGAGATAACATTTTTATGAACGTAATATGAAACTGGAGATAAGAGCGATGCAAAAGGTTTATTACCTGAGAATGTACAATTTAAAAAGATTAATCACATCCACATTGAGGTTTTATGTCAAGTTCTTCTTTAAAGTCTTCTTTTACAAGCTTAAAAAATACTTTTGTCATCGTTATATTACATATAAGAAAAAACGAACGCTTGAATCAAAAATCAAAAAAAAATAATATTCAAAAACAAAAGAAACGTTGAAAATAGAAAAAAAATTTTTCTCAGGTCATTAAATGTTCATTAAATGTTCGTCAAGTGTCGTTAAATGTTCTTTAATTGGACAGCCTTCAGTTCCTCAACACCAATCATTTCTGCACGAAATTGCTCTTTGGATTGGGGGTTTTCTCGCAAAATAAATAATGCTTTAACGAATTTTTCAAAGTTTCTCTTGAATCTTGCACTATGGTAAGCATATAAAAACGGATTTATGATCGCTTTTGACCATAGCAACCACTTTAAAAATTCATAGAGATATTTATTCAAACATTCTTCACAAGATGCGTTGATTATTGTCGCTATGGTAAAAGGAGCCCAGGTGATAAATAAAGCTAAAACCAAAGCAGTCAGAAACTTGGCAGCGTTAAAGTCTCGCCTATTCAATCTACTTCCGGGTTGTTTTCCTGCCGATGTCCCGAATGCTCTAATGTCTCGATATAGTTTTGTATACTTTCTTTTTTTAATATTGTTATAAACAATGCAGTTTACAACTCCAACGAAAAGTAAAGGAATTCCAAACTCAATCAATGCAGTAATTGTTGTAAATGTTGAATTGCGTGAAAATTGCACTTGACACTCTCCTTTCTCTAAGGTACTTTCACCTGTCCATTTTTCCCAACCAATGATAAACGGGCCGTAGAGCGCAAATGCGATTATCCACGAAGCACTAATTTGAATATATGCTAATCTCTTTGTAACTTTGATACTGTAGTGCGAACCTAATCTTATAAGCAAAAGCCGATCAAAGCTAATAATCATAACAATTAAAATAGACTCTAAACAAAGTGCATAATCAATGAAATTGTAAAATTTACAGAAATAATTTCCGAAAGGCCATTCGTAGCTGCGGAGAGTATAGACGGCATATATTGGCATAACAGCTACACTTAAGAGAAGGTCTGCAATAGCCAAAATGAATAGATATGTATTGTAAACAGAGCGGAGTTGTTTATCACAAGCATATGCTGCAATAGTGAAAGTATTTCCAACAATTCCAAAGAGTATAATTACCGAAATTGCCATGCCAATGAGTGCCAAAATATATGCACTAACAGGGTCTTCATGTCTGAAGTCCGTTGCGTTTTCCATTCGTGGGTTATAAAACAATTTCACGAATAATAGAAAGTTGGTGCATTTGAAACTCCCGAACGCTGCTTTTAACAAACAATCATTTTTCTATACAGTCTTTTAACGAATTTGCATTACTTATTTGAAAAATTTTAGCCTCGTATTCGCGTTGTTTTGCTACCTCGCAGAAAGAAAACTCGTTTGTATTGTTAAACCCTTAGTTTAAAGCGTACGCAATTATGCGTTAAGTAAACAAATGCTTTTGATAAAGCATTGAATGTGACGAACAACGTTTGAAAAAATCGGTTTGCATCAAATAAAGTTAACAGTGGCAAACATAACATCATTATCATATTATCGTAAATTTAAAATTCAAAGGAGAAAAGAAGCATTGAAGGAAAAACACCTGCGTTAAGTGATGTTTTTTTAATTTTTTATTCTAATATCAAAATTTTGACCAATCAAAAGTGTGCATATTAACACAAAATTTTTCATCCACATTTTTTTTTTTTTTAAAAAAATTTTTTGTGCTATAAAACAAAAAACAAAAAAAACAACAGTTAATAACCCTTAACCTATCGGTCCAATAAACTCAGTTGAAAAATCTTTAACCATTTAAACAAAAACACTGTCAAACGTTGGATGTCTTTTGATTTCACTATTTATTGCATTAATAATTTTTTTTTTTTAGTATGTGCTGATGCCACTCAAATGGTTTAGTATGTGCTGATGCAAATCGAATTTTACTAAAGCAAAACTTTGTTCTATTATCTTGTTAACTATATATATGTTTACATTATTTTTTAAAGTATATTTAACTCCTAAATCATAAATTCGTTTATACTACACCAGTAATTTTTATTATCAGACTCATTCAGTTTTCGTCTTTTTTGCGTGTCAAAAATGCACAAGAAAGAATCACAGCTCTTGTTATTGTTTTTTTTAATTTTTTTTTTGTTTGTTTTTTGAACAATTTAAAACTAACCGGTAAGCCTGTTTAATATGAAAGACCAAACTATTACAGATGCTCAGTACTTCCCAGTGCATTCCGGCTTGTATTGTTCCCTGTTCTGCGACACACAAACCGGACTTTGTCTACCGAATTTCTGAAGCTTCATTACTGAAAGCAATCAGTATTGACGTTTAATACTTCATCAAATAAAAAAAAAAACTAATTGGGGTAAGGGCAATGAACGCAATGCAGACTTTCGCAGACTCTTAATTTAAAATATTTCTTGTGTCTGAAGTGAAAAAGTTGAAAATCTACCTTATTCCAGTCGTCTTGAAAAAACGCCTGGTGGGTCTCGGTCTCAAGTAAGGCGTTTTTAGTCATTATAGGCGTGAGCTTCGGTTTCTTTGGTGGTTTTCTGCACTTGATCCTAGTTCGTAATTTCTTACTTTTTAAGATCAATTAAATGTTGGTGCCTTAGTCTTTCTAAACGATTTTCAGTTTTCTTGCTAGCAAGTTACAACTCTGTTCAATAACTCTCTTGATTTTTCTGTCGTTATTGGCTCTTGTTATCCTTTTTTAACCACAGCATTCTCTGTGTGTTTAATTCAACTCCTTTTTGAGTTTGCTATTAATCCTTTTGACTGAAGCCTGAGAGACGTTAACTATTTCAACAGCACTCCTCTAGATGTGACTTGTTTCTTGTAGAAGGACATCTATTTTAACCAATTTAAATAGGGAAACATCACTTACTTTACCCATCATTACATTACCTTACATTACCACTTACATTAATCCTAAACAAACAGTAACATTGATTAGGTTATATATTATATGGCTGTCTGATTAAAAAAAAAGACACTTAAAAACAACTAAAAAACTACATTGTTTAAGTTGGTTAAGACAGTCTACAATAATGTAGGTCTCTAAAAATGACATAATTTGAGCGATGGCAAATAAAATTAACTGAAAGTATTTTATCTTATATTAATAAAATTTGCCATACTTTTATCAAGTTGAAAAAATTCTTTTAAAGCTATTTTTTTTTAAATCTAAAATAAAAATTGACAGGAAGTTAAATTACATGCAAACAACAAAAAGTAAACAGCCAATTAAAAGATGGCAAAATAACTAATGAAGTCTAGAAATTTTTTTTGGTTTCTAATCATATGAGACGGCACAGTATGTGCAATTATAATATATGGGCAATTCAATTTGTAACTAACGTTTAAATTTTGAATAACCTTAATTATAAGTTAAATCTTTTTTTTTTTTTATGCAAGCTTATTTATTAAATTCATAAAAACGTGTTGTTGCAAAGTTTAAATTTGTTTTAAACTGTTAAGTCAGGTTAAAAAAGCTGTCTTGAAAACTAGGCAATCTTAGGCAGTGCAATCGTTGCTCCATGATCTTCTTAGTTATTCGAAAATCATGTTAAACTTTGAAAACCATCTTGTTGCTCCTGCAGCATATTCACTTGCAATTCTACATGAAAAAAATATCTAATCAAGTCATAAACGCAAACAATAAATGAATAAAGCTTTTAAGTTAACTTGTCACCGTTCATTCACAATGAACACTAGCAACAAGATTTGTTACAAATTGTTGAGTAGCGTGGTTAGTCATACGCAAACAGGTGGGGTGTGTTTATGACTTGAATAGATATTTTTTCATGTGCCATTTCAAGTGAACATGTTGCAGAAGCCACAAAATGACTTTCCAGGGATCCCAATTTTATGGCTGCCGAATACCCCAATTTGGTTAAAAAATAGTTACCACTGACAGAAGAGTTTTGGATATAGATAACAAGCAGCCCAAGAAACAAATGCATAACAGATGTAAAGTTCCAGGTTGTTGTGCGGCAGTAATTGTCAGTGCAACATTTCAAGATGTATACACAAGGCCCTTAAACACTATGGGGACTCATCAACTGTAAGAGATACGAATAAACTTGGTAGAGAACGACGTAAAGTTAAAAAGCAATTATAAACACAGGCATTCTAACAAAAACTGGATTCTACTTTGATGGCTGCAAAAATAAGATTAGAGTACAAACAAGAAAAGATAACAAAAGCAATGGACGGATTGTTGCAGAAAGACATGTTAGTGTAGTTTGCGAGCCAAGTTTAGAGAACCTAGGTCACATTACATCTTCGAGTGGAGGCTGCGAGAGCGTTTCTACTGGTATCTGGAACTTTCTAAAAGATAACAAAGTAAAAACAGAGAATCCGATGGCTGCTGGGTGCGATAGCACTAATGATAATACTGGTACACACCGAGGTGTGATCTGTTTGGTTGAAAAGCACCTTGGTAGACCGCTTTAGTGGTTTTTATGCTTATTGCATGAAATGAATTACCCCTTAGGCATCTGATTATTAAACTTGAGAAAATTACAAGAGATTAAAAATTATTTTCTAGAATCATTAGAAGTTTACTGCCGACATTCGCAGCTATGTAGTCTGATAGCTATCCTCCTGTAGATTGTGCTGTCTTGAGCACGGATCAAAAATATTTGTACAAAATTTTAAAGCAATAGAAACTGACCTACATTTAATTTATGTTTTGAATCAAAGGTAATATGGATAGGGAACATTTTGTAAGAAGTAAGTAAAACGATAAAACCCCGAAAGAAACGCCAGTAACGTTTCTGACCTCCCGCCCACAATATTTCAATGTGGAACTTTGTTATATATATAAATACAAGTAATTTCAAACTGATCAATTAACATAATTGTTGTTAACTAACATTTTACTACATGTGACAATATAAAAACAAACATAAATGCGCCACGCCTGAAGTTATAATTCGCCTGTAAAGGTGACCAACATTCTCCCTACGGATTTTACTACTTCTTATTCTTAAAAGCGTAGAAAGGTCAATTTTTTAAACTATAATGTTATATAATTTTTTTACTATTCTATTCCCATATGAAGTATCTTTATACATCTTTTTTTTTTACTGTTCGAATCAGAATATGTAATTGGAATAGTAGAAAAATCTCTCCGTAACTTTATACAAACTTAACTAATGTAGTATATATATATATATATATATATATATATATATATATATATATATATATATATATATATATATATATATATATATATATATATATATATATATATATATATATTAGGGCCCTGCGAATCGCTTCGATTCGATTCGATTTGCGAATCAAATGCCGCTTCGATTCGAGATACGATTCGAAAAAAATGATTCGAGTTTTTCGAATCATTTTTTTATTTAAATTACTTTATGTTTTCATACAAACGGCGTTAAAAAGTTTTCAAAATATCAATATTTATTTTATCAGAAAATTCAGCGGTATAGTAATTTTGGAACGTAAACATACTTTTCATTACAATTAATTGTCGATTAGGGATTTAAACAGAGCGGAACGCAAATTAGTAACGCAAAAGTTAGGTTTTATTTTTTGCGTCGTTAATGTTTGACTTCGCTTTCACTAAAGTAATTTTAAATTCGATACTTTTTGTTTGTGCTACATCAAGCTATTTTTGCATCAAGCTATAAAATGACTTCTAAAAAATTGGCAGTTAAAGAATTCTTTGAAAAAAAAGGAATATTCTGGCAATGCAAACAAGAAAAATGCAACAAAAAGTATTCTGTTTAGAAAACTGGAACTTTATCTCATCTATGGAACCATTTAAAACGTGACCATAAAAAACTACTCGTAGAAGCAACAAAAAAGCGCACATCTGCTACTAAAAGAAAAAAGAATTCCAATAACACAATCGAGCAATCATAAAGTTCCTCGTTAAATTCGAATTTTATTCGATTATATTTATTCCAATAGATACAGTTATTAAAAAAAACTACGACCGTGCAGTGCTTAGATTTGTAATTGAAGATGGAAGATCATTTAAGACAACTTCTGGATCTAGCTTTATATATCTGTGCTCGGTGCTTACTCAAGGGCAATATCATCCACCACACCCGACCACTTTATCTCGAAATTTAGGTGACATGGTCGATGATTTATATATTAACTTCCAACAAAGTATAAAAAGCCAATTAATCCCCAAACCTAGCATCACTTTTGATCACTTTAAAGCCGACAATGGCGATAACTTTCTTGTTTCTACTTGCCACTTTATTTCATCCTGTTGGGTTTTAGAATTGTGAGGGCGGTGGATTTTTAATTATTTTTATTGTTATATTATGTTTTCTTCTTTTGCAGTAAAGGCGAAGGGGAATGGGAAGGGGAAGGGGAAGTTTGGGTTTAGTGTTATTGTTGGATTAGGTATATGGAGGTTGGGAGCTAGGTTGATGGTCTGGGGAGTATTTGGTTAGGAAAGGGCTAGGTTTGGGTTGTGAGAAGGTATATGGAGGTTGGAAACAAGGTTGGGGGGTTTTATTAAATGTTTTCTATGTTCGGTCCCTCAGGTAATATATTACGGCGCGGCTATGGTAAGGTGCGCGGTTAGAGCATCATACTTTTTTAATAACAATATTTAACGCATATAGTAATAACAATAATATTAATAATCGAAATGCAAACAAAAATACTTACTACTGGTTCTTCTTCTCTTACTTACTTTTCTTAACAAATATTCTCAAATATTCTCATCAATATATATATTCTCTTAATATTAACTCATGCAAATATCAATAAATCAATACAGATAATAACACTTATTTAAAGTTACTCAAATATCTTTTCTTACCAATTCTTCTTTTAAAATCTTCATAAATTCTTCTCATAAAATTCTCTTTGAATCTTTAAAATCCTTTTCTCATAAATTCCTCTTTTAAATTTCTTAAAATCTTCTTTTTAAATCTCTTTAAACTCTTTTCTCTTTAAATCTCTTAAAATCTCTTTTAAAACTCTTTTCTTAAAAAATCTTCTTTTAAAACTCCTTTAAAACTCTTTTCTCATAAAATCTTCTTTTCAATCTCTTTTAAATCTCTTTCCCTTTCCTCTTCCTCCTCTTTTCTTTTTAGCTTTTTATAGTTTTTGGTTGTTTATCGTTTTGCAACTTATTCATCATTTATTTATATGACAGGCTGAATAAGTTTTCCGCGTGTACGTCTTTTCTTGGTTGTTGTTATTTTTTTTACTTTCTCTTTTCGCTATATCGTTTATTCATATGACAAATTCAATAAGTCTCCGTGTGTACGTCTTTTCTTGGTTGTTGTTATTTTTTTACTTTCTCTTTTCGCTATATCGTTTATTCATATGACAAATTCAATAAGTCTCTGTGTGTACGTCTTTTCTTGGTTGTTGTTATTTTTATTCATATGACAAATTCAATGAGTCTCCGTGCGTACGTCTTTTCTTGGTTGACTCACTCTTTTCTTCGTTCCAATGTTAAAATTGAAAACATTATCATTTTCCCTCCTCACAGAATCATGCTGTTTATCAGTTGTAAATCTGGAAGTAATAAATGCTTGTCACAAAGCTACTTCCACTGAAGAAGTTTTAAGAAACGTGCTGTCAAAATTTGACTTGACTTCAGATAATATTTTCCGAGCTACAACCGATACTACTCCTAGTATGCCATGCACACTTAAACTTCTTGGGATTCATTGGCTAGGCTGTTGTGCTCATAAACTCCAACTTTGTGTGAAATCAGCTATACACAACCAACCAATTCTTGTTACATTAATTAGCAAGGCTCATAAAATAGTAGGATTTTTTCACTCATCATCAGTTGGACAGGCAGCTCTCAAAAAGTATCAGATTTCTCAAGAAAAACCTGAGTCAAAGCCTCCAATGGATGTGGAAACGCGCTTTAACAGCACTTCTAACTTATTGGAATGGATTAAAAAAAAAATGATTCTATAGAGATTGCTCTAGCTGAGTGTTCACAAAAAAAAACTGAATGAAAGTGCCACCAACTTGTCT
This sequence comes from Hydra viridissima, assembly GCF_058129835.1. Lineage (NCBI taxonomy): Eukaryota > Metazoa > Cnidaria > Hydrozoa > Anthoathecata > Hydridae > Hydra > Hydra viridissima. Next base: position 13,918,015 of record NW_028324311.1, read on the forward strand.
AACTGAAACACAAGTGCAATTGTTAACAACAGTCGCTCCTATTTTTAATGCAGTATCTGAAGCCACTACTATACTAAGTGCGGAAAAAAGCGTAAGCATTAGTTTAGTTTATCCGTGCATTACAACTTTGAAAAATTATCTTCGCTTGATGGATAAAAGAGGGATGGGTAAATTTGTCGACAATCATATTACGCAGTTGGAAATGAGGTTTGATTTAAGTGAAGACGTTTTGCTTACCGCTACTTTCTTAGACCCTCGATTTAAATCAGAAATGTTTACTTTGGCAGAGAAACAAATCGTAAAATCTTATCTGACATCTGAAAAAAAACACGATTTAAATATTACTATGATTCCCGCTGAAATTCAACTCGAAGTAGCGAATTTGTCATCTGAAGCAAAAGGAATTTTTGATAAAATGTTTGAACATATCACTAAAAATCGTACTCTACCAGAGAAAAGAACTTTAGATCAGCAATTACATTTTGAAACTACTGCATACATCGAAGAGAAAACGTTGGGACGTCCAGATTGTTCTATTCTGTACTGGAAAAACAAACGTAACATTTTCCCTTTATTATCAAAAGTTGCAACTGATTTTCTTGCTGTTCAAACTACAAATTGTTCGTCTAAAAGAGTTAACTCTGTGGGAGGAGGAGTGATCGACAGTAAACGCAGTAGTCTTTCCGAGCAAAATGCGGAATGGTTAATTTGGGCTAGAAATAACAAAAAGAGTTTGTTCAAATAACATTCAAATTTTGTGATATTTTGTATAGCATACATGAAAATAAAGATAAAAAACTTAAGTTTCTTTCAACTAGTGATTCGATTCGAGATTCGATTCGATTCGCGAATCAAGACCTGCTTCGATTCGAGATTCGATTCGAAACCAAAAATGCCGATTCGCAGGGCCCTAATATATATATATATATATATATAGCATGACTTTTTTGGTAAAAGTCATAAAAATCAAAGTTGTATCACTTATTTAAAAGTTTTTAAAATAAAGTGTTACATGTGATTTTACATTGTTTTTTTGCAAAGTAAAGTTGTTTTTAGTTTTTCAAAATTACATTTTTACTCAAATTTATATTATTTTAATCAAATTAACTTATTTTAGCAACTTTATATAATTAAAAAATATAATTAGATGGGATCAGTTTATCAGTTAAAATTCATATTTACCAGTTTCAAATGCACAATGCAGATTGGTCTTTGAGTAAAATTTCTAAACAAGCTAGATATGGTAAATCTACAGTTCAAAGAGTTGTGTTCAGAGGTATTTCTCGAAATTCAATTTGCAGAAAGTCAGGGTCAGAAAGAAAGCAAAAAACGACAGAAAGAGAAGATCAATTGATTGTTAGGGAAGTGATGAAGAATCGTTGGATATCAGTGAGTCAGATAAATCAAAATTTAAACCTTGAACACTTATGTAACAATACAATTGTTGCAAAAATAAAGAAAGGTGAAGATTTTATTTCATGATAGTAAACGAAAAAGCCTTTTACAAACGAGAAAAATCGTGCTAAGAGATTAAAATGGTGTAGAGATCATTTAAGCTGAATTTCAGATCAATAGAAACGTGTCAGATGAATGGACAGATGAATCACCTTTTGTTCTACAATATTGTAATTGAGAAAGAATCTAATTCCAGATGGAAACTATATATTTCAGAAAGAAAATGACCCAAAGCATACAGCAAAAAAAATAAAAGATATAAACAAAAGGCTGGTATACCTACCTTGTAGTGGTCGGCAAAATCACCTGATCTTAATCCAATTGAGAACCTGTGATATATATTAGATTCTAAACTATAAAGACAGAAAACCTTGTAATGAAGATGAATTATTTTTGACACTTTCAAAAGGTTGGAATTCACTGGAAGTTAGCTTGTTAACAAAACTAGTTGAAAGGATGCTCCACAGATACCAAGGGGTTATTGATGCAAAAAGGTTATTCGACCAAGTATTAAAAATGAATATTATACTTAAAATTGATTGAATTTCTATTTAGTTGTATCCAGTGGCGTACCTAGGGTAAATAGCACCTGGAGCAAACACCGATCTCGCGCCCCTCTTCCCCCACATAAAGTGCTTAATTACAATTTTTTAATAAATGATGACACAAACTTTATTTTATATAATATATTTATTTTATATGATACATTATTTCTTAATTTATTTTATATAATTCTCGCTTATTGTATTGCAACCAAGCCTCTTTTGCGCCCCTTTCAGGCTGGCGCCCTTGGCACGTGCCCTGCCTGCCCTACCCTAAATACGCCACTGGTTGTATCAAGGGAAAACGTAATTGCATTAAGCATTCTATATCAAACAACATAGATTTAAAAATTTTGGAAAATAACACAAAATTTTACCATTATCTTTTAAAAAAGTTGAATTTTCCTATTTTAATTGATTTTTACTAATTCCATAGTTTTGTTATAAGTCTAACTGTTTTATTTACTTTTTATTTTATTTTTATTTACTTTATTTTTTATTTTATTTTTATTTACTTTTTATTTTATTTTTTTTTTACTTACTTTTATTTTTATTTATATTTTTATTTTTTTTATTCTATAACACAAATTTTGTGTTATAGAAGTTATAATTTGACATATTTTAAATAAAGTTAAAAAATATTTGAGAAAAGATTATTTTATTTTGCTTTTTTTTAAAAAAAATAATACTATCCCATATTTTATTGAGGACACAGTATACATACATACATACATACATGCATACATACATACATACATACATACATACATACATACATACATACATACATACATACATACATACATACATACATACATACATACATACATACATACATACATACATACATACATACATACATACATACATACATACATACATACATACATACATACATACATACATACATACATACATACATGCATACATACATACATACATACACATATACATATATATATATATATATATATATATATATATATATATATATATATATATATATATATATATATATATATATATATATAAAATTGTTTTTAGGCCTATTTGATTTAGGGCTAATTGCTTAATTGTCCAATTTTAATGAACCCAATCATAATTGCATCAGACATTTGACTGTAGCTAGCACTTCTCTTGTCAATATTTCAATTTAAATGGCTATTTGTGTACATACTTAAAACTTACTACTACATCCCAGAATCGATTGCAAATTTTCACACAAATCCATCATTTTGTTTTGTTTAGCAGACAGTAAATCACATTTTATAAACAAAAGTAATTTTTCTCAATCTTTTAGCAGAAATACAACTATATTCTCGTGAACAGGTTAGTACTACTTGTTACTACTTAATTAATAGTAAATCTATTTGTTTTTAGCTTTAGTTTACAATATTTATCATAATTTATAATAGGAAGACTTGAGAAAATGTATGGTAAGTTGAAAAGATTACAGAAAGCAGCAAAGATAGGTGGTGCTACACAGAAAACTAAGGAGAAAGCATTTGTTAAATCACTGGAAAAAATATCTGACATTTCACATACTGAGTCCGAGGTTTTAATACAAAATCCAGAAGACAAAGCATTTCTTTATGCTCAGCTAGGAAATGTTCGTGGCACAAATTCGACGGCACAAGTTTATAATAAGTAGGCAATCAAGTTGCAGAGCAAAAAAGAGAGAGAAGATGCAATAATGTTAGAAGCTGAACGAGGAAAGGTGAAAAAGACTACAAGTACGGGAAGTAGTGAAGCAGTTGAAGCATTTGATTCAGAATCTGCAGGAAGTACTGACAACGAGAATGTCGAGTCTTACGATGACACCATGACATCAAAATCTAAATAACCCACACAATAGCATCAGTCCACAAATTGCACCAGTCCTTGAAACAGAATAAAAATTAGCAATGCAGTCTATGCTTTGGCTTCATTTTCAGCTGCTGTTGGTAAAACTCCAACTGATCTAGCATCGACGTAGCAGAATAAAACACAGATGACGTAATGACAAAAGAAGAAAATGACAGTTTTTGTAACGAGATCCGAGATATTCCAATTGTAGTTCACTGGGATTGATAATTGCTTCTAGATATTTCTGGGAACAATAAAAAAATGGACCGTTTACTTATCTTTGCTTCTGGTCGAGGTTTTGAACGTCTTTTGAATGTGCCTGAGCTCCCTAACGGCACAGGAGAAGTTATGGCAAATCGATGGTCGCAGCAATCAACAACTGGCACCTAGTTGAAAATGTGAAAACGCTACCACTTGACACTACTGCTAGTAACTCTAGAATTCGAACCGGTGCGGCGGTTCTAGTTGAACAAAAGATTTAAAAGGTATTACTATATGTTGCACTGGACCTGGTATTTTATTGTTTAAAAGATTTCAAGGAGCATGGTTTTTGATGGTTCATGACAGAATCATGGATGGTATAACGGATGAAAAAACAAAAATTTTCAACAACAAAAAAGTAATGAGGAAAGAGGCTAGGGAATTTACTTTGTCATGTTTGCAAAGTTATAGTCAGCATCGTAATGACTATGGAGAGCTCCTTGAATTAATACTAATCCATGTGGGACATATCCCACCTCCAGACATTGATCTGGTGGCACCTACAGCAACACATCGGGCCAAATGGATGGCCAAAGCGATCTATTCATTGTAGCTTTTCCTCTTCCGGTCCCAATTTCGAATGACTGATCGTGAGACAAATACAGTTCGTTCGTTTAACATATTCACCTGTTTTTTGTATATTCAATTATGGTTTACAGCATAAAACATCATTCAAGCTCAACATAATAACCTTAAGTGTTTTGAAAGGCTAGAATTGTATAAATCGATCAGTTCAACATTTGCGAATGTAGCAATAAAGGCATTGTGTCGTCATAAATGATACTTAAGCAAAGAACTAATTGCCTTCGGTTTTTTTGATGACTGAATATGTGCAGTTACCAAGGCTAAATTGGTTTAGGCAATGTAAACAAATGTTGGCGTTCAAAATTATTCTAAACTATCACAGATCAATGAAAACAATATTACATCACTAAATCCTGTGAACTTTGTTACCTAAAATACCATGAAGTTCTTTGAAATCTTCGGTATCGCATCAGACTTGCTGAAAAATGATCCTAATTTGTGGAGCCTGGATTGTATCTTTTTGTCGAGGCAATTCAGCAGATTTTTTCTGGATTGAGTATTGTGAATGACATAGCAGAAAGAGGAGCTTCCTCACCAAAAAATACTATCAAATCCTCATTAAGGATGAAGGGCAAAAGCAGGCACTGCTACAAGTAGTCTCGGAACACTGAAAACAATTTACAGATGCCAATAAATCAACGGTTGTCAAACTTTAAAATAACGGTTTTCTGACGACAACGAACTTGACAATTTGTTAATATTTTGTTAACCACTTAATATGTTTAAAAATTTGCTTTTTGGTTGTTTATAGCATTTGAAAAACATTTTAAAAATTAGAAAAACATTTGTGAAAAATTTTGAAATAGCAAACGCACAAAATATTACTTAACGCTTGCTATTAATATTGTAAAATTTGAAAACTTCATACTAGATATGGCATACCTAAATGTTAGGATATCCAAGCCATTTTTTTTGCACGAACATAATCTGCGGCTGTCCCATGCGTTTACTTCAAAAATATTTTTTAGCACCACCCTAACATATATATATATATATATATATATATATATATATATATATATCTATATATATATATATATATATATATATATATATATATATATATATATATATATATATATATATATATATATATATATATATAATAGGGGTACCCATAAGTATTTATAGTGGGGAATATTTATTTCAGGCTAGCTGAGAAGGTGAATGTATAGAGACGTGTTTTATTTCGAAATGTGATATCTGTGACCTTGAATTTAGTGACTAAGATGAAATTAAACGTTTTTATTACTCTGGTGTAAAATGGCGGACAATCGACCAGCTGAAGAACATATACGTGATTGCATCCTGCTTCATTTTTGATCAGGTGTTAGTGCAACAGTCGCAACAAAAAAAATTTGTAATGTGTATGTAGGCGTATTGAAGATGAATATGTGCCAACGTTGGTTTAGAAAATTTTCCAATTGTGATTTTGACTTTTCTGATGGCGATCGAAGTGGGCGCCCAGTAAGTTTTGTTAATAACGCTTTAAAAACATTGGTGGAAACGAATCCCAAACTGAGAATCCAAGAAATAGCAAACACTTTTCAAACTACTTGGTCAACAGTTCAAAGACATCTTCAAGAAATCGCACCAAACAATGGTTTTCTCCAAATCAACGAGCTATACCCACTCAAACCATCCCTTACTTTAAAGAAAGTGTTATTAAGTGCGTTTAGTGCAACTGTGGAAGCATAATCCATTTTGAGCTATTAAAACCGAAGAGAAACATTTACGGCTGAATTTTATTGCCAACAATTGGATAGATTGCACAACCAACTTTTTGTACAACAACCAGGTCTGGTCAACCATAAAGGAGTAATATTGCAATATAATAATGTCCAGGCGCACGCAGCAAAGTTAACCCAAGAAAAATTAAGGCAGCTTAATTGTGAGGTTTTACCACATCCTCCGTATTCTCCTGACATAGCACCATCCGATTTTCGTTTATTCCGTTCCATGGAAAATTGTAGGCAAGTTATAAATTTTTTATAAAATTTATAACTTGTGGTTTTATGTAGGCAAGTTATCAATTTTACAAAGTCAAATAAAAAATCCTGCGAATAAAAATCTCAAAATCTTTATCATGCTTTGTTGTCAAACTTATTCATTTTCTTTCTGGATTCAATACCGGAATGGATAAATCAGCCGTTGTTCAAGGCAAATTGAAGTCGATGCCAATTTTATTTTTTAATCAGCCTAAACTATTTTTAATTTAAAAATAAAACAAAATCTGCATGGTAGATCATTTTTTAACTTTCTGCTTTTTTTCTTTTTCTTTTTTTTTTTTTTGAGATAATCAAAAAATTTATTTAAGGAAGCATCAATGGTCGTAAGTAGATTGTTGTAAATCTATAAAATAAAAAATTTAGATCATTAAGTTTACATTAGGTATGGCAGTCAAAATACGAAGAATATATCAAAATAAAAAGAATTTCTTTAAAATACTTTTAAATAATTAAATGCATCAAAATCTAAACTCATAAATTCAAAAAATACGATGGTTATAACTTTTTTTAGAAATAAACATATCGATTGATTTTTTCTTGTGAGTTTGAACACGCCATTGTTTGTTTTATCACTAGATCAACCGTTAAGATTCGTGAATTTTTAAAAAAGAAGGCTGATTGCACGTCGTTGACTTACACAGAAGGTGAAAGCCGATTTTAAAAAATTATTTGACATAAAATCTAGTAACTATTTTTCGATCCCAAAATGCATAATTTGATTAATAACTTATAATTTAGTTAATAAATTTAATTAAAAGTTAATAATCTCAAATTATTAAGTATCGCAAACCTTCTAATAAAGCTAACTAGAACTGAGTCTTTTTTTTTTATTGAAAATTTTTTACAACAAAAGTCTTAACTTATGCTGCCAACAAATTCCAAACAACAAGATCTTTTCTTTATTTAAATAGATTTAATTCTGGAAGACTGGTCAAAATTTAGTAAATTAGAACTTAATAGTCAAATATGACCAAAGCGATATTTGTTAAAGGATAATTTGTTGCTTAAACTAATCATTATACCATCGGGAGAAATACCTGCTCTCCGTTTTTTGAGCCAAGGCCGATCCAGAATCTTTTTTCAGCTTTTAAACGCTTTAAGATTAACTTTCACGATTCCCTCCTCGTTTCCAGCACTTCAAGTTACTCATACTTTAGCTTTAGTAATTAAAGAAATGCCATTAACAACGATATTTAGTTATTTCAAATGTTTTTCATTGACAATATCATTAATTTTTCAAGGATTTGGCTTGATAATGGTCATCTAAACGTTATTTATAAGGATCGTCTAAAAATAAATGTTGACAAGTTATAACTTTTATAAAAATGCTTTTTTTTGAAAAAATGTTGATGTCAAAAAATTCTTGTTTAGATTTTTTTTCTTGACAAAACAACAATAATTTCTTATATAAAATAATTATATATAATGATAATTCTATATTATAATTATTATATTAAATAATCTTAAACATAATGATAAGTTCTTCAAAAATAAATTTTTGACAAATAATCAACATAACATAATAAAAGTGCTAATTAAAAAACAGACGTTGTAAATCTATCAAGTGATAAGTCGCATCAATAATTATCAGCCATTACAATTGACAGCTTTAGAAAAGGATATTGGAAGAACATTGCTGAAAAGCTTTGCTACAATCAGCTATTTATTTAATTGACAGAGAGGGTTCTTAAAGAGATTATCAAGCGAGATAGTTTATGAAAATTTCTATTAAAGATAAAAACTCAGTATTGTGAAATAAAACCGTTATTTATCGGATATATAATATCCGCTTACTAATTTGTTCGGAAAGTTATGGTTTTAATCTGCTGAAGGAAATAGTTTTATCGCTAGTAAAACTTTTACAGTTTATGTTGCCAATCTTTCTTATGGCAAAATGATAAAGAAACTTCTTACTTGTTATCATGTAACAAGGCGAATAAAGAAATTTACCAATTATTAACTTTGTCTAGAGGTTTTTTTTTTATTAATATATTGTTCACTAATGATTGGGATATTCTTTGATTGATGATGAATTAAATAAAACAAGTTTATAGTTAAACGCAATTAAACGCTTATTTAGTTAAAAATTTACTTAAAAAGTTTAAGCGGCAATGAATAGATTAAACGTTTCTGAGAATAACGAAAGTGAAATGAAGCTGAATAAACTGTCTAAGAAACGATTGGGATCTGGAGATACTAAGCGTAGGGAGCTAAAAAATAAATCTGCAAGTTACCGAATTGGACCTTCTCCTATAAATGATGCTTCTATTTCCAATAAAACTGAAATGTCGTCACCAGGTTGTTTGGACAGTGATATGGAAGATATTGAGTTCGGAAAATTCGATAGCAAAATCTCTAAAGCTGGATGCAGGGGGTTATTAACTTACTTTTCAAAGCTGGGTCATTCTACTGAAGACAATACTATTGACTTAGATTTTGTTGATTCTCTATTGAGAAGCGGTGCTGACATAAACTTTTCCGACAAGTATGGTCAATCAGCAATTCATGAAATTGTGAGAGGTTGGAATATAGAGTCTGCAAAATATATTTATAAAAATGGAGCTGATTTAAATAAAGAAGATAAATACGGCAGAACACCATTGCATTTGGCGTCGGCTGTAAATCATTATGAGATGGTTGAGTGGCTCATAACAAATGGCGGTATGCAATTTTTGATTCTTTTATTACAGATGTAAATATTCTCATTTTTTGAAGAAAGTTAACGAAGCTTGTAAAACAAACTTCAAAGTCCGTTTATGTTAAGTTTTTCAAATTCCAGCAATAGGAATGAAGTAATTGTCTGAAAACAAAGTTTTTTTAACAAATTACGACTGGTTCACGTAAACAAAATGATTAAACACTTTTGAAAAGGGCTTTTCTCATGACTAAATAGAAAAAAACCCGTCCTTTAAATCATTTTATACAATCAACAGCTGAGCAAGTTTTGAGTGTATAAATCTATTACCAATCTGCAAAAAAAATAAAATATGATAACATAAAGCTATTAGTTTATTAGGTTTTATTATGGTTTCTTAGGCCACACAAGTTTGATTGATGTATCAGTGGGCATGCTCTCATTGTTAAAAATACTCTTGTATAATATTAACTCATTCTTGGGATTTTATTTTTTTCTTTTAGTTGACAATTGAAACTTGTATTCCTTTTTTGTAGCCGCCGTCAATGCGAAAACATATGGTGAAAACCAAACACCACTTCATTATGCGGCCAAAAACAATGCTGTTGACAGTGCTCGCATAATACTGCATATGGGTGGCGATATCGGTGCCAGAGATTACAAAGCAAGGACTCCACTATTTGTTGCGGCTGAAACAGGTTTTTACAAACTTCTTTTCCTTGAGAGATTTTAGTATCTGGTGTTGCATCTAATAATTCTCGTCCTTAACAAGTTTTTAGTAAATATTAGAAAATAAGCAAGGCTACTTCCACAAATTTACCAAAATGACAAATTTAAATCTCTGAGTTTAAATCAATTGACAACTAATCTTTTACACTTTAACTGTTATAAAAAAAATTCAAAGAGTATTTATATAATCTCAATTGTCTTCAGGAAGATCTCAAGCGTGCAGATTTTTAATCGAACAAGGAGCACCAGTTGGGATCTTTGATGATGGAGGAACTGCTTTAATGGTTCTTCTGATTGAGAAGATGCCTGATGTAGCAAAGATAGCACTTGGACAGTTTTATATTGTTGATAAAGCTCTACGCAAGCAATATTTCTACTTAAACTATTTAGAACAAGGTGTTTGGAAAAAGATGGCAAACAAGCGAGGCAACTCTATTAGAACATCATACGCAAGATCTCCTCTAGAAGTGAAAAACGTTTTCTTCTTTCTCCTACCTGAAAACCATGCTTTAAAAATGTTATTTTTCATATTAATTTATAAATAATAATGTAATTACTAAATCTAAATTCATGAATGAGAAACGAGGAGCAAAAAATAAACTCCTCTGTGCGTTTTTTTAGACCATATGCATCTATAATGAGAATGAGCTGATCATGCACCCAGTCACCCTTCAACTTATTACCATCAAGTGGAGCTTGTTTGGGAGACTTTATTCAGCATTGGATGTTGTTGTCAATTTTCTTTACACATTACTTTGGACAGTTATTGGAATGACTTTACCGAAAGGCGAAACAAACAACTCATTTTACACTCCTTTGAGCGTCAACGGATGGCGAATCGCACTTGAACTAATCAGCGTTTCTCTATCTGTTTATTTCATTTTAACGGTAGTTTTTACTACTTTTTGATTGAATATATTTAACTAATATTTTTATTGAGATAACTGCATTCATTAGCTTTACTAAAAAATGTGTAATTCATAAAATTTGATTTCTGTTGCTCCACACAAACTAATCTTGTTTGCATGCTAATTAACCTTAACGCTTTTTTTTAGCAAATGGTTCAGTTTAAACGCACGTTAAAACGCGAACAAAAATATAAGGAATGGAGAGTCAGAGAAGTAGAAAGAGATTTACAATATGCTCACCCACGTTGGCCGGAAGAAAGACGATATCTGTTAACACAGATGGATAACATAAGACATTCAAGTGTTGTATCTTATTGGAAAGATGGCTGGAACATATTTGAATGGATAACATTTATATCTATTCTTTCTGTGATAGGCTCTAGAGTGGCTGCTTGTTTAAATGGAAACAAATCTTCCCTGATTTGGCATCGGAGAACATTCCTACTCTTATTGATACTTCTGTGGTTACGATTTATGAAATGCTGTCGTTGTTATCAAAGTTTAGGTCCATTTATAACAATGCTAAATCACGTGTTTTTAAACACCATGAAATTCATTTTTCTTTTTTTTGAATTTTTCATACCATATGTGTGCACGTTTTGGATTGTCTTTGGAGGAAACAGTAAAATAAAAGAGTTTGAAAAATTCAATGACCTTGTTTATCAGGTCTTTCTAATGACTCTTGTTGCGGAATTTCATCAGGATGATGTAATTAAAAACGATAAACTAATGGCCCAAGTTCTTATTGGAACCTATATGACATTTGCAGCTATTATATGCCTCAATCTTTACGTTGCTCTTATGAATCAAACATTCAACCGTGTGTATGCGTCAGCAAGAGCAACAGCTTTTATGTTGCAGGCAAACAGGTTAATGGAATTAGAGCGTTCATTAGGGAAGGAAAAGAAAAAAAATATTAAACGTTTCATGGACAAAGAATGCTCCCCACAGGTATCAAGTTTTTTACCTAACCTAATGTAAACATACAAGCGTAAAAGTAGCTTAATTTTTTTTTATTCATTTTTTTGGGTAACTTTTAAGTTGTTGTTTATTTGTCTTGTTAAGTTGAAGCTGAAAACAAAATATAGAAATATGGTTGACCCATAGTTGATCTATAGTTGACATAAAATTGACCTAGAATTGACATAAAACTGACAGAGTTGACGCTCTTATGAGAAACATGAAATTAAACTAAAACCCTACTTAACATTTCAAGGTCATCTACGAAACGGGGGGTTCTCGTGAAGAAAATAGTGACGAAAAGCAACTTTTAACATTGTACCAAGCAAGCAACTCATTAAAAGAGGTTAAAGAGATACTTTTTGAAAACAGCGTTCGTTCAAAAAATGATGAGTGTCAAATAGTAGTACGTAAATTTTTTACAATTTTTTTGGTTCCCCGTTAGTTATGCTTTATTATCATTTAAATTTAATCTCTTGCAAATTTTTTTTTACTTTTCTTTCAAAATCCGCAACTTTTTTTTAACTATGCTTGTAAATATTAAATTATTATAGAGCGTTATATCTTTTAATGAACTCAGTAATTAACTTCCATTAAATTAATTACAACTTATTGATTGTAATAAATATCAATAATTATTAATTAATATAAGTAAATATTTCTTTTTTAGATTGATGCGATAAATGAAAGGTTACAAATAGACAAAAAAGAGTTGAACGAAATAAAATCCATGCTATTGGCTATGCAAAAAATGATCGAGGATTCTGATGCCTCAAAAGTTAGCATTAATGCAAGTTTTTCGCTTCCGTCGATGCTCCATGAACAAAACGAAAATAAAACAGAAGAGAACGAAGCCCACAAAGAGAAAAATCGAGATCTACTTAAAATAGGTTTAATGAATTTAAATAAATTAAAGGAAGAATCTAAAAATCAAGAAAATCAACCAACAATAGAAAATAAAAACTTGTCTCAAGCAACTGATTGTGAAAAAAATCAACAGTCATCGAATGAAAAAAATCCAAACGCTCTTCGCAGCTCCCAAAAGAGCATTTTAAAAAGTTCTTCATCTACGTCACAAATTCAAGAAAATCGAGACGTGACATTCGTCCCTCATCCTTTTTACCCAAACTTTTATCCTGAAACGTTTTCCTCCTTAAAGTACGCAAGTAATTTAAGTTTACCTTACCCCCCCGACCATTTTACCAACGTACCAAGCAACTTACCTAATAATATGTATCATCCACCCAATAGCTTAATGCGTAACTTTCACAGCATCAGTGATATAAACCACAGAATGTCACCAACTTTACAAAGCAAAGAAACTTTATTAGCTAATTCTGGTAATAACGGGACGCAAAAAAGACGGCGTCGGAGTCGAGGCTCTCGTAATAAAAAGAAAGATGATGAAACATAATAGTATATTTGTTTTAACTGTTTTTAGATGTTTAAATGCAATAATAAACATTTCAAATAAATAATTTTTCTTATAACCATTGTTATTACCTCATTACAATCTGAAATTTTTTTTTAAGTTTCAAAACAAAACTTGAAACATTTTAACGCCTTTTTTTCATTAATTTATTTGTTAAACTCTAGTTTAAAAGATTAATTTCAGTATGTGTAATAATAATAATAATAATAATAATAATGATAATAATAATAATAATAATGATAATAATAATAATAATAATAATAATAATAATAATAATAATAATAATAATAATAATAATAATAATAATAATAATAATAATAATAATAATAATAATAATAATAATAATAATAATAATAATAATAATAATAATAATAATAATAATAATAATAATAATAATAATAATAATAATAATACTAATAATAACAACAATAATAATAAAAATTTAACATTGTCCTTTTTTTTGAGAAAAATTTATCGTGAAGTAGTTAACACATAAAAAATTAAAGTTTCTTTATCTGATAATTTAGCATTCCCACGATTATGCTGATATTTTATGAGAGACAGGCGTAAAGGAGTTCAACACTTGTATTACAGGTACAATTCCGTAGTTTCCCCTGCCAAACACAATAGCAAAATAATTATTTGGAGCATGGTAACGAGTCATACTAAATGTCACCACGATAAGAAAAAATATCATTTTTTTAAAAGAATTTAAGAATCGTAACGTTTTTCGAATTTTAGTACTTCATACTAAAACTCAAAAAAAAAAAAAAAAAAAAAAAAACGTTAGGAGATTTTATTATGCTTTGGGGTAAGTTAAGCACTATTTTAGTAAAAAATTTTAAAAAATATCATTTTTATGTAAAAACTAATTTGAAAAATGCAAAAAAAAAAAAAGTTTTGTTAAAGCTTTATAATAAAAGTTTTAACAAAACTTTACTTGTTTTGTTTTAAACTTTTAATTAATTTTGTCCATTTCAAATTGTAATTTATGACTCATAGTGCACAATTACTTATTAATTGGTCCTTACCCACTAATAATAGTGGAGTTATTAAAAAGTCTACGAGAATTAAAAGCGTTGCAATTTTTGTTTACGTTTTTAAAGTTTCATGCCTTGCAGCAATCATCAGTCATAAAATACTCAAAATAAAAAAAAGAAAATATATTCGCTCCACCAGTTGAGCAATCAACTCAAGTCGTCGAAAAACGGAGAAAATAAACTTAAGATTTGTATTTTCTTCGTTTTCATATATATATATATATATATATATATATATATATATATATATATATATATATATATATATATATATATATATATATATATATATATATATATATATATATATATATATATATATATATATATATATATATATATATTTATATATATATATATATATATATATATATATATATATATATATATATATATATATATATATTATGTATTAATTTATTATAAGAAATTTTGCATGGTTATGGTTACCAGCATCATGTGCTCTTAAAATTATTTTAAGTTAAAAAGCAGTTTAAAATTAACTGACGTCATTAGTTAAATGACTTCTTTCTTTTTTATCATTACGTAAAAACGTGAAAAATGGTGTCCAATATTTAGTTTTAACAAATTGGCCATTTTCGAGATTAATAACTGCCATTTAGAGGGGAACAATGGTGTCTGTATTCTAAGAGCTTCACGGACCTTACAATCAAATTTTTGTGTTTCAACTTTAAAAGTTTTACTTTTCTCCCAGGTCATTTCTTCTGAACATGATTTACTATGTGTGGCTATTGCAGACTAATGATGTTTGCCCTCGTTTAAGCTTTTTTGATGCTGTTGGGTTCGAACTCGAATTTGTAACTTCGTCTCGCCAACGTACTTTTTAAGTTATATTTTTAAGTTGTAATACTTTTAAGTAATTTTTTTAGTGGAGACAATACAGCTTGTCTTAAACAAAAACAAAACACGGTTGAAAAATTCTTTTGACTTTATTAACAAAGCAAAATCATGGAATATACAAAAAAATGAGGTTTAAGTTTTTTTTTGATGTAGTAAACCTCTATCCATCAATTCCACTTAAGGAAGGTACTTTGATTCTTTTAGATCAATTAAATAAAGATGATTCCTACAAATGTTCTACCAAGCTTACGATGAAAAAGCTGATAATGCTTTGTCTACATCGGTGTTATTTCTTGTGGACATCGGTGTTAATTCATGTGTTGGAGAATTCCGGTCCTATTAGTTTTTCGTTCATGGTCATACTGGCGGAATCTTTTCTAAAATACCACGAAGGAAACGCTTTTAAAATTGAAAAACATTAAACCCTCCTCTTGATTTAAAATCCTATCTAAGATATGTTGAAGATAGTCACATAAGATTTTCAAAAATCCAGGAAGCAGAGCAATTCCAACTTATTTTGAATAAACAACACCCAGCAATACAATACATAATCGAAATTGAAAGCGAAAATAAAACTTTGAACTTTCTTAATGTAACGATAATGAACAACACCAAAGGTAATTACGTGTTTAAAGTTTACAGGAAGGAAGCCATTACGAATATTCAAATTAAACCTCACTCAAATCACGACCCCAAAATTTTGAGCGCAGTATTTAAAGGTTACGTTCACAGAGCTAACTTCATGTGCAGTGATTTACATTTACAAAATGAGAATTTTCTAATTCAAAAATTCAACGAAAATGGTTACGACAAAACCCGACTGGTAAGTATCGCAAACCAAGTTAGTAAAAAACAGGTCATAAATTGATTTACTATTTAAGATCAAAATATTCGATTAGCTGCAAAAAAAATTCAATCAAACAGTAGTAAAAACTACCGCTAAAATGAAATAAAAAGATAGAGAAACGCTGATTAGTTCAAGTGCGATTCGCCATCCGTTGACGCTCAACGGAGTGTAAAATGAGTTGTTTGTTTCGCCTTTCGGTAAAGTCATTCCAATAACTGTCCAAAGTAATGTGTAAATAAAATTGACAACAACATCCAGCAGCAAATCGAATATTGTGATCTTAAATAGTAAACCAAAAGTTATGTTAAAAAGATTGAGTACCTAACGATTGAAGAACGATTCGTTATTTCAAGATAACAAATTGAAGGAGGCTCAGCTGGTATCTAAGGTTGAATTTTCCACAAGGGCACTTGGATATTGTAAAATGTATACGAGCCAAGTTAGCCATTTTGCCTACAAAGACACCCTTAAAAATGATGTTTTGTATCTGCTGAAGCTTTCTAAGCTGAAAAAAACCTACAGCTCACGCGGCGTTGTCAGTCCAAAACTGGTTTAAAGAACAGCAAACTGAAATCATACCACGGTGCGCTAGGTCTCCATATCTAGACACTATCAAAAACATTTGGGCAATACCCAGCAAGCACATAACGTTGAAACAACGTTGAAACAACGTTGTAACAACGTTGATCAACGTCGATCAACGTTATTTCAACGTTTTTTCAACGTTGTGTGCTAGCAGGGTATGGATGCTAAAATGGTACTACTCAAGATAACGTCCGTGGAGCATCTTAAACAAATGTTGAAAAGAAATTGGTCTGAAATTCAATTTGAACTTTGTATGAAGTTAATCAAACCGATGCCATATCGTTTTAGAGCCTGTTATGTTGCCAAAGGGGGTACTTCATGTACTGATTTACCGTTCTTCTATAAAAGGGGGACTTCATGTACTGGTTTGCCATTCTTCTACAAAGATAAACAGATTTTTTTTAGTGTTTACTTTGAAATTCAAACTTTTTTTTTTTAAGCTAAAAAAAATTTTTTTTGTTTCTTATAAATTTGTGTTTTCTCTATTAGAAATAAAAAAAAGAAAAATGAAAAGAATGAAAAACTGTATTTTAAATAATAAAAAAATTTGTTCATCTATAAATACAGTGATGTGCAAAATCATAGGTAATTGTTAAATAATTTGACTTTTCGTTCAAAATAAGTACTTGATAGTAATCTAATTTATTTAATTAGTTATTCTACAATTAATTCAGTTATTAACTATTATTTTTACTGTAAGGAAAAAATTAAAAAACAAAATTTGTTTACTAGCCTATATAATTAGATTATTTTTTTAAAATATTTACTATGCAAAAAAATAGGTAAATTAAAACTAAGTACATATTTTCTTGGAAATAATGAACAATAATAAGTAAAAATTTAATTTACTTAAGGTTTATTAACATTTGGTTTTATACCCTTTATTCGCGATTATTGCTGCACATCATTTCGGCATGGTATCAACTAGTTTTTGGCATGTACTTATTGGAATGTTTTTCCAAATGTATTTAATATTTTTCCAATGCTCATCTTTATTTTTGGTCTTAGAAGTTTTCCTAATTCATTTTTAACGTATGCCCAGAGATTTTGTATCGGATTTATGTCCGGTGATTGGGCTGACCACTTCAAAATCCGAATTTTCTCGTTATGAAAGCAATTTTTTACTACCTTTGCTGTATGATTTGGGTCATTATCTTGTTGATAGGCTCAAATCAAAGGTAGGTTTTCTTCTGCGAAGGGTAGCATAACATCCTGCAGTATATTTAAATATGTTTCTTTGTTCATATTTTCTTTGATCTAAAAAAGGGGACCTACTCCATAATATGAAAAGCAACCCCATATTTAAATCTTTCCACCACCATGTTTAACCGTTTTGACGGTATATCTAGGATCATATTCCTTTCTTTTTGGTCTTCTGACATATTTTTTCAGTGCATCTGACCCAAACAAGTTAATTTTGGTCTGATCTGACCAAAGAATATTTCGCCATTTTTAAGACGGCCAGCCCACGTGTTTCATCGCAAAATCTTTCCTGCTTTTAATATCATTTGGTGATAAAAATGGACAAATGGACTTTGGTACTTTGGCTTTAACATATTGCTGAGTAAACCTTTTTCTAACAGTCGAAGCATCAATTTTCAGGCCAAGAGTAGTTTTTACTTCTATTGACATTGCAAAAGGATTTCTTTTGGATAAATATTTTTGTCATCTCTTCTAGATGTTTTCCTCTTTCGACAACGTGTTTCGGGTGTTTTTTTTTTTTTTTAATTGTATTGCATACCATATTAATTGAACAGTCCATTAAATTTGAAATTTCTTTCAAAGTTTTACCCTGGTTTTGTAAAATTTTGATTAAATTTCCATTATCTTCCAAACAATGTACGTTACGTTCCATTTTTCTTTTATTCTTATCCTTTTTTTTTTTTTATTTCTTCGAAAAAAAAAAAAAATTTCATTTTAATTCAACAAATTTCATAATTTCACACAGCTGTTAACAAAATTCATCTTTTCACTAAATAAATTAAATTATTATTTTAAATATACATTACTTATTATTTTGCACATTTTAAATTAAAGTGTTCATAAAAAATCAAATAAATACACACACAAACTTGTTTATACATCACCAGCAAATAACACAATATACATAAGAAAGTGAGTTCAGTAATATATGTGGGATTCGCGCGTTTATGTCAAGCATATTCTTAAATATGAGGTAATAAACGAATTATCCTTATTATTAGCTATCATTTTGCACACCGTTGTATATATATATATATGTATATATATATATATATATATATATATATATATATATACAATAGATTTTTAATCAGTTAGTTTAAGCATGAGATATAGGAAGCAAAGTAATATACCAAAAGAATGTTACTTTTACTTGTAAATTTATTTATTACTGAAATTGTTATACATATCTAAAGGTTTCCGGCACGGAATACACATTGATGCGGTAGGACGTTCAAAAACGTATTTACGAACAATAGCATATTGAATGCTTAAATTATAGATGCAAGTAGTGTAAGACCCAGAAAAATATCTAAAAAAGTAGATCGTATCACTAAATGCAAATCAACTGCGAGTGTTAAAAAAACTGTTGCCAGAATAGCATGCTAGCTAAAGGATGAAATCCTAGCTAATGCTTGTCTTAATATTCTGACACAAAGGCAACATGGTATGGGACTTTTTGGTCGCATAGGTTTTAAAAAAACATTAATCAGTAAAAAGAATAAGAAGGCCCGATTAAAAGTTGCCAAAGTTGGACAATCAAAGATTGGAAAAAAGGAATTTCTTCAGAATAACCTAAATTTAATCTTTTTAGAAGTGATGGTAGACAACTCATAAGACATCCTATTGGCACGAGAAATGAGATTCGGCACTAAATTCAACAGTAACAGAGAAATTCAACAAAGACAGAGAAATGGAAGAAGTGTGATGGTTTAGAGAATTTTCTCTGCTCAAGGAGTCGGTTGATTGGTCGAGATCAACGGAAAAGCGAATTCTGCTATTTACAATTATGTTTTAGAAAACAATGTTATCGTATGGTGAAAAAAAATGCTGCAGAAATAAACTTAAATGTTATCTGCATCCCCCTGAGATTTCATCAGGATAATGACCCCGAACACACATCCAATATATTAAAATAGTGGTTTTCTGCTTCAAAGGTAAGGTTTTTAAGCTGGCCATTTCAATCACTCGACTTGAACCCAACAGAAATGGGAAACGCTAGATTGTCATGTTCAAAAGCATAGATATTCAAATACATCCTTATAATTCAACTCATTCAAGTAAAAGTGGGATAAAATTACAACTGTTAGTATTAATCTATTGAGTCGATGCCACAAAACGTAGCTACAAAGTATTAGCATAAAAATTCAATTTAAAATGTTTTAAATAAAAAGTTTTTTATTTAAATAAAAAATATTATAAATGTTAGCATAAAAATTTAAGTTAAAGAACATGTGGACCAATAATTTCAAATTTATGAATGTTATAGAGAAAAAAAAAATTTTAAAGAAATTTTCCGGAACTTTTGCAATTGAACAATTTACTGATAAGATTAAACTTTTAAATCTTATTCTGCACCCCCTGAAAAGCAAATTCTGTTACCGCTTGTCTTCAACCGGTCTCAATAAGCCAAATTATTGTTTAAATTCAATAAGAAAGTCAACATTGAAATTCAGTTTGATTATATTTTCAATATTTAAGAACACCTGTAATAAAATTAGTTTTTGCTTCGTATTGAGTCCTACATTTAGTAACATAGGGCGTTCTGAGAATGATGATTTGTAGCCCGCATTCGTAGCCCTGTTGTTGTAGTTTCTATGTCTGCACCACAAGCAATAAGTGGACCAGGTGGTGCGTCTAAGTGGACCAGGTGGTGGAAAAAAGTATTAAGAAAACATTCTCAAAAATGACATTGTTATATACCATTTTATAGCTTAAACATCCGGCTCTTATAAAATGTATATATTTCTGTACAGCTCTTATGCCGTTGCATTTTAAGCTGATAATAAAAAAGGTATTTTTTTTTCAGATATTCAATTTTTTTTTTTTTTTTTTTTTAATTTAATATTTTTCGTGTTACTAATAAGCATAAAATTGTTATCAATTTTTAAAACTTCATTTTTTATTGCATAACTAAATAAAACTATGTATTATTTATGAAATGAGCTATTGCAAAGTTATTTTGCACGTAAGCCATATCAAATAATAAATTTCTAATGATGGCGTATATAAAGTACTTTTTTTAGTGAAACTTTCACTTAACGAAATACTTTTGCACTCCAGGGTGCTCCAGAAATTTGAGACTTGAAATATCTTGCCCAATATGTACATTATTGATATATATTTTACCTATTGTCGGCAGATGTCAGCTGCGTCTCTAAACATGATTTTTACAAGCTTCATCTTCGGGGCAGGGGGGCCAATATTCTGGCTTTTTTTGTGTTCCCAGGCTCCAATCATCGCGATTTTTTAGCAAAACATCTTTTTTATCACATTAAAATGAACATAAAAGTATTTGGAGCTTGTTTCATGTCTGGTTGTCCAAATGTCTAATCAAGAATATATTTTTTGCATTTGTAGGCTGAGAATGAAATACTTTGATATCTATGCATTAATGTAAGCATAAGCCTAATGATATAAAAATATCTGACTCTAGTATTGTGGACAAACTTATTGATGCTATGAATTTGGATTGCAACAAGCAGCAGTTAGGAGCAATAATAACGCATCTACGAGATAAGTGGCGCAAGTCATAAAGCAGCATGGCTCGATTTGAAGAAAAGAATAAAAAGTAACTTCAAAGCTATCTTCCTGAAGATTTAAATGTAACACCAATACCTATTGGAAGACCAATTAAGGCAAACTTTGATAACTACTCTACTAAAACCAAAAAACATAAAACTAGTCACTTAACTGAAACGTGTTCTGCTTCTGCTTTACAATTTGCTTCAGAAATTAAACGTAGAAAAGAAAATCCAATTGAAAAAAACTCAAAAAAAGATTGCAGAATGTCTAAAGATGAAGCTCTTTGTCTTCTTTTAGATGCTGAATTGATAAAAGCTTCCTACCAAATCATTCGAAATCAAGCAGTTGAAAAGGGAGTTGATATATATCCTCCATATAATGATGTTTGTGATGCAAAGCTGTTATGCTATCCTGCAGATATAACTGTCTCAGACTTTTCAGCTGAAATAAAACTGCAAGCTTTGGTGGATCACACAGCAAATAGAATATGCAAGACACAGTATGATGTCCTTTACACTGAAGGCACTCCAGATAGACTTTCTCTGAGATACAAATAGACTTTGATGGTGCCACAAGACAGTCCATATGTAAACAAATATCGCAAGGAACAAGAAATTTAAACAATGAGCAGGCGCTTTTTATTACTTACCCAGTGGCATTGGAGTTGTGTGGCTTTTCAAATGGAAAACGGTACCCAGCCGACCACCATCAACAATGTACTGTAGACCTCTGCGTTTTAAATTTGAAAAAGAAACGGCAGCAGTTTCGAAATCAGAAGAGGATCTCATTAGACTTGAGATTTCAAATTTGCAAGATACTGAAGTTGATATAAATAATAAAAAAATCAAAATACATCATATAGTACAAAAAACTATGATTGATGGAAAAGTTCATACTGCTCTTTCAGATGTTACAAATTCTAGTCAATGCTGTACTATATGTGGGGCAAGTCCCAAAGCAATGAATGATATTGAAAAAATGGTTTTGAAAAAGGGTATAACAGGCCGTTATTCATTTGGTTTACCATCCTCACATGCTTGGATACGTTTTTTTGAATGTTTATTACATATTGGATATAAAATGACTTTGAAAAAGTGTCAGGCAAAAACATTAGAAGATAAATTCAAAGAAAAAGCTCTGAAATAACAAATTCAAATTTAAATTAAAAACAAATTTAAATTAAAAACAAATTCAGATTTAAAGATGAAATGGGCTTGATAGTTGATGTTCTGAAATCTGGTGGTAGTGGAACATAAAATGATGGAAATACGGCTTGAAGAGCATTTCAAAATGCGGAAAAGTTCGCAAAAATTTTAAATATTGATATTGAACTGATTCTAAATTTGCATATTATATTGACAACAATTTCATGTAGTTTAGACATTGACACTGATAAATTTGAGGCTTTTTGTTTAAAAACAGCTCGTCTTTATATTCATCATTATCCTTAGTACTGGATACCACAATCTCTCCACAAAATTTTAATCCATGGTTCTGAAATTGAAACTTTAGCATTACCCATTGGTATGTATTCTGAAGAAGCTCAAGAAGCACGCAATAAAGACTATGAAAACTATCGTGAACATTTTGCAAGAAGAACTTCTCGTGTGAAAACTAACCAAGATTTGTTAAATCAACTACTGTGTACATCTGATCGATTTATTGCATCTCTGAGAAAGACAGCAGGAAGTCACACCAAAACGACAAACTTACCAGCTGGAGTTATTGACTTATTGAGGTCATCCACAGATGATATTAGTTTATAAATGTGTCTTATGTATCTTTATAATTTTGGAAATGTGTGTACCTATATGAAAGTGCGACTGTAAGTTAAAACAAATAGTTATGCTCAATCATATTATAATTATCAAATTAATTTGTATACCAAGTTTAGAAACAAATGGCTTTAAAAATAACCCTTTAGAACTAAGCATAAAAATCTGTTGCTATGCAACTGGGGTTACCATGGCAACCACAAAAAAATCATCATGCTCATTCAAATTATAATCATCCAATTACTTTACATAACAAATTTTGAGACCTATGGATGAAAGGAAAAAAAATTATGACTTTTTTCCAAAAATATGAGATTCTGGCCCAATGTGTGCATCCGTGATAACAACCATTTATTTTTTATAGCTCCCAAATAATAAAAAGGGCTACCCCTAAAACGACTTTGTTCTGCAACCGATTTGCACACGACCCCTTCCCCTCTAGAAAAAACTTAATCCTACATATGCCTGTCTAGAGTATTGGTAGAATATTAAAGAATTACATAGGTTATAATACAACATACAACGCGCATGTACATAATAAATGCTGGAAAAACCAAACAAATTATTAAAAAAAAATTTAAATTAGAAGAGTTTAACATCCTGTTAAAACTTATTACAAAGTACCACCTCTATTTTTAAACTATAATGTGCATTAAAATCAGAGGGGGTCTCTATAAAAGAGACAAACATGATTAAACGTTTATAACAAAAACAAGACTTTTTAACTAGTTTTAAACTTCATCTTTTACATTTGCCCCTTGTCGAAGGGGCAAATGTAAGAGATGGCGCAAGAAAGATAACCTTTTCCTTAAAAGTTTTCTTATCTTTAAAGGAAAAAAAGACGGGAAAGAAAAGGAAAGAGATGACCGTGAGAAAGACAACCTTTTTAATTTTTTAATTCTGATCGAATGTAAATTTCTCTTTATATTTGCATTTTTATCACTTATTCATTGCATTATATTTTTAGTTATCATTTTTTATTTATTTGTTAAATATCTCATAAAAGTATTTTTGTTAAAAAGTTTGAGATCACGATTGTAATCTTATAAATATTTTTTATCCACAAGGAAGCCTTGTATTCGCCGTTATCTTCTGTCGAACCACAATAAAGAGTGTATACGAGTTGCCGATAGCAAGTAAGAAGAACACAATCGAGGAGGCCAACACCTGCGATGAAGAGTAAGTTAATATTTTTATGACATCGAGGCAAACAAACTTTTTAATAACTTATAACAACTATAAGAACGTTTTGACAAAACATCACCCAACTGACCTGCCATTCTCTACATTCTGGATGAACACTTAATCTGTACAACGTGTAAGAGTTATAAAATTGGAAAATCTGAAATAAAAAAAAGCGAAATAAGTTAAAGATTACATTCTTTTTTTTAAAAAAAATACCAAATGTAGTCATAAAGACTACATTTGGTATTTTTTTAAAAAAAGTATTGTAGGAGAAATTAGTGATGTAAATACTTCGAAATAGGTATATAATAATATATATTAAAAAAAAAAAATTATTTTAAAACAAAAACTATTCTTTAAGTGTAAGCTTGTTTACAATTTCAAATAACTCAAGCTAAATAAAAGTCTCAGTTATAAAATTGTTTAAAGAAGTGAGGCCGATTGTAAGCCTTTTTTTTGAAGTAATAAAATCACAATGGTCATGAATTTTTGATCATGAATGGCAACAGGATATAAAAATCCAAGTTTAAAATGAAGTTTTTATTTCTTGAAAAAATGTTTTCTATATGCAAATTTTTTATTGCATTTGAATTGAATTTCAATTGCCATAAAAAAATTGCCATAACTTTGAAATACCAAATAAAATACAAATAGAAAAAAAACCACTACAAAATAAAACAATTTTTTCATATCAACATCCATTAAATTCAAAACACAATAAAAATAAAATTGAATTGCTTATAACAATTTTTCAAAATCAACATAAAATTTTCATCATTCAATAAAGATTCAGATGTTGTAACAGAAGCAACTTTTCTGATAGCATCAACTGATTTTGTAAAACATTTTTGAGCAAAACATCTTTAGATCTTTGAAGAATTCTCCTTGCATAATAATTTGGACAGTTATTAAAAATTCAATAGGCACTAAGATTCTGAATAGAACTGGTAATTTTTTTAAAATCTGGTTTCAAACTTGTAGTTGGTGTTCTAAATAACTCTGACAAATACTCACTGGTTATATTTGACAAATCTCATTGTGGAAAATAAAGATTGAACCAAATATCGAAATAAATTTTTTACTAATCTTTATCAATTGAGGATACTTAACTTCAGACAATATCTTCCAAAAATCTAATAAAGCTAATGCTTTATGCAGCATCAGAGCATTTTGATCTCCTTGGATATCTAACAGTTCAAATTGAGATATTTTTCCTGAAGAGACAAATTCAGACTTTGTAAATCTTGCATTCAAGAAGTAAAAAAACCTTGCAAAAAAAATCATATCACCAAGGATTTCAACTTTTTTCTTTTGTTCAAAAAAAGATTTAATTGGTTCTAATAATTCTACAAACCCATAAAGAATATCACTACTTGAAAGCTACCATAAAGCACAGTAAAATATAGGTCCATTTAGTTTGCCAGCAAGATCCAATTCAATAATAAAAACTGTGATTTTTTGCATTTGATCAAATATAATTTACAATTCCCAACACTTATTTTAGAACAATTGGAAAATTAAAATGCTTTGCTGCTAAATGTTTTTAATGAATCACACAATGAGTTATAATGAGCTCTGAGTATTTAGGATCACTTTTTAATAAGCCAATAACTCCAACATATTTGCTGATGATTGCTGGTGCACTGCCTGTAGCATAACTAACAGGCATGTTGATAAGTGCATTTGCTCTAACTAAATTTATTTCCAGGGCTTCCTTCATATCAACTCCATAAGTTGTGTCTTTCAGCTCAACCAAGTCTAGTAATTCTTCTTTAAAAGCTTCATTCTATGTTAAATCTAACAATTACTGCCATTTGAGGTTTTACCTGGAATATCTGGTTTTACCTAAAATATCTGTTGATTTAATCCAGAATTATATGCTTTAATGTTTTACTTTTAAATGCTTGAATGGATTTTAATATTTTGGATTGAAAACTGAGAGGATATCTTAAACATTTTGCTTCACAAATTCTCTATCAGCGTAAGGATGCTTTACTCTTGCAATGTTTTGTTGTATTAAAACTTACTCTTGTTTCAATAATTGATTCTTTACTGAATAATGAAATATTTATTTGATTGTTAACTACTCTTTGAAGCAATTCTTTTTTTGTGTGTGTGTGATTAGAACTTAATGGAATTTCCATTAAATAGTAGCTTTTAATATTGCCTGTCTTGTTATGAGCAAGCTATGCACTGGAAATTAAGCACATAAGTTTATTTTCTTTTTCAATAAACGCAAATTTATCAGTTCAATCAGCATGAAGTATTTTTTTCTCATCAATTTTTCTTTTATTATTTTGTTGAGAAGTGAGTTGTTAGTATTTGCTTTATCATTTTTTAAAACAAAAACTTTTGTAATATAGTTAATACTAAGCTAAAAATGCTTTCAAAAAAAAAGCAGCAATCACATTTCAAGAGCTCTCTAGCTTTGATTTGGCCATTGCTGGTGTATACTATATAGAACAAAAATGATGCCAGCTGACCACACCAACTTTTTGATCTGAGATCAAAATGATAAAGCAAATAAGAAAATTAAAAAAAAAAAGCACCAGTAGAAAGAGAATTATCTCCTCTCATTCAAATATACCAAATTAATTCCCAAGTTAGTTTTTGATCTTTAATTTAAAAAAAAAAACCTTAAATGAATGTTATAACTTTTTTTTTTTGATTTGCCAACTTAAAAGCACAGCAGCTAAAATCCAGGTAAAACAAATTTTAGCATGATCTTGTAGAAAATTTTACTTTATTTCCAATGGTATACTTTTTCAGGTATAAGATAAAAAGTTAAATAAAAAGCACAGGCAAGAATGTCTGAAACTCACTGGTAATAATGAAAAAATTGGTTATAAAGTGAACAATTACTGTAATGCTGACATTTTACATCACCATTTGTGGTATACAAAGCAAAAGGTAACTTTAGACCAAATTGGGGCTTTAGATGGTCCAACTGGCACCAAATATTCAATTATTGATTCTAGTTGGATAAAGATGATACCTTTAGTGAATGCTTGAAGGAAATGAGTATGCCAGAAAGCCAAGCAATTTATGGTATTTATATTTTACATTTAGATGGACATACAACTCATGTTGTTAGTTTGGCATTGGTATTGATATGTAGTGAAAATAATATTCAAAATATACATGTGGCTTAAAATTTATTAACTTTTAAACACAGATATTAGTTTTCTGTAACTTCACTGAACAAATTCTATCGAATATTAAGATATTATCTTAATATTGATATTAAGTAATATTATACATTAATATGCTAATACAATATCTGAATGCTATTACATTATTATACATTAATAACATACTAATAAAATCTCAACAAAAAAAAAAAAAAAAAAAATTACTTCTCAATGAACTGTTGCTATAAGCTGCTGCATTTAAGAATATTAACATAAAAAAAGGTTAATAAACGCAAGAGTATGTTACTCACATAGCCCACAATCAAGAATGGCACAATAAAACTCAAGCCTTGTAGCATCCATTTTCTGAAACCCTCTAAAATTATAAATACGAGTTAAATACTGTCACTGCTTCAATATTACATTGTTTCGGTAATCAAAAGTAGAACCATTAAATAACAATAATACCATTAAAATAAATACAATAAATACAATAGCAAAACACCATTAATAAACCATTAAATAACTAAGTCTTGTAACTACCATGCAACCTTGAGGAAATGGTGTATTACCAATTAAAAAAAGAAATGTAAAGAAATGCTGCTTATTTTATATAAAAAAAGTAATATTAAATCTACAGATCATGAGAAATTTAGATAAGGAAGTCAGCCTACCTTCAGTTATATCCATGCTTGTAGCACGCCCTAAAGCCCGTTGACGATACAAAATACCTTGTTGGTAATAATACTGAAGAGTTTGAACCAAACCTAATAAGAAATTATATTTTAATACTGAATTGTTTATTTTTTTGCTAGTTTGTAGTTGCTTGCAGTTTGAATGTAGAAATCAACAAAACTAATAATAAGACTTTCTGACAAGAATATTGTTATTTTCAATCAACCAAATTTTACAGAAATATTATATGATTAACTGAACTGAAAGTTGAATATGAAAAAAAATAAAAATGATCAAGAAAATTTAATATAAAAAAAATCAACACAAATTAAAAATTAAACAAAAGATAATTAAAATAACTTACTCAGATATAGGACAAAAATGTAAAACTGTGTTCGAAATAGTTGATAAGTAACACTTGCTGGCCTAATAAATAACAAAAGGAGTTATATTAATAAGATGATAAAGTTCTTAGAAATATAAGATGACAAGGTTCTTAGAAATATAAGATGACAAGGTTCTTAGAAATATAAGATGACAAGGTTCTCAGAAATACAGAGCCTATAAACAATCAATAATAATAAAAAAAAGAACAGCAACATTTATTACCATATTAGCAAGAAACCAGAGACCAGAATTGATAAGTAATGATGAGTTACATACCACCCCTTTATTCTAAACAAAAAAGATTAATGAAATCATATTTTATGGCAGGATAAACCTTTTATAGGCTATTTTTTAGAATTAGTCAAGAGAATAGATTGGAAAATTTGAATTCTAAATGACCCCTTACCACCAACCTACCTTGAGCCATTTGCCCTAAG
The DNA here is from genome assembly GCF_058129835.1 of Hydra viridissima. Taxonomy (NCBI): domain Eukaryota; kingdom Metazoa; phylum Cnidaria; class Hydrozoa; order Anthoathecata; family Hydridae; genus Hydra; species Hydra viridissima. The sequence continues at coordinate 13,947,027 of NW_028324311.1, forward strand.
GATCTGTTCCTGTAGAGTTAAAGAGCTGTAATACCACACTAACAAGGCATTGAACAAAGAATCAAAAAATCTAGAACAAATAAAATTGGGTCTTCAATCACAAAAAGAGTACTTTGCTAAAATAACACATAATTGCATTCTTTATTTCATGTAACAATAACACATAGTTGCACTATTTATTTCATGTAACAATAACACATAGTTGCACTATTTATTTCATGTAACAATAACACATAGTTGCACTCTTTATTTCATGTAACAATAACACATAGTTGCACTATTTATTTCATGTAACAATAACACATAGTTGCACTATTTATTTCATGTAACAATAACACATAGTTGCACTATTTATTTTATGTAACAATAACACATAGTTGCACTCTTTATTTCATGTAACAATAACACATAGTTGCACTCTTTATTTCATGTAACAATAACACATAGTTGCACTCTTTATTTCATGTAACTGAAACAAGAAGCTGTCATTTAAAAAATTTAAGAAAAATTTCTTCAAAAAATTGATGCATGTTAAAAGAAACAAATTTTCATATTATTTTTCTTTAGAGTAAAGTATAATTTTATTGCTTTAATTATTTGATAAATATCCAATTTAACTATCTGATTAAATATTTCATTTACAAAATTCAATTGAGCCAAACATATCAGCTGAAAAAGTCATTTTAAGTCTAAAATGATTTTTTCAGCTGATATGTGTTTCTTTAAAAGAAAGCATTTTAAAAGAGTCTCAAGAACATCCCAATAAAAATTTCTTTTACAAAAACTTTAAAGAAAAAAGAAACTTAAAAAAGCAGAAAAAGTATTTTAATACGATTATATAAAAATTACTTTGAATGAAGAAAAAATATATTCATAACACCAACAATAAAAGCAAAAATCATTGTTCGAAGCTTGAAACGTTCGTAAACATCTTTGTAATGGTTTCTATAACATAAAAAAAATAATAATAATTGACCAAAACTTTATACTTTCTGACTAATTTTCAAAAATCAATGTATAGAGTTACTGGTCTAGTATATATAACACATTTTTCTGGTAAAAACATACTTATCCCAAAATAGAGATACATTTATTTCACCAATGCAAGCTCGCAGAAACCAACTAAAAGTAAAATCATACAATCAAAACATGCTACATCAACTCAAACTTCATCAAATAATAATACAGCAAAACCAGTAATAAATTTATTCACATGAAACGATTGACATAAATTGTTGAAATAAATATTTTTTGTATCTGTAAAAAATTGAAAGTAAAACTTAGTATTCATGTTACAGCAGAAAATTTCGCTGAGTTTCATTTTGTGAGCATTCTTTTTGCTAGGAGCTAAACATCTAGCCTGTTCAGGTTTTAGGTAAAAAAATAACCATCTTTTGTATCACACAAGAATTTTTATTTTTGTTTAACATTTATTGTTTATCAATACTTAATCTTTTATCAATAATTTATATTTTCATTAATATTTAATTTTTCAGATATTAAACAATATCTAAAAAATTAAATATTAACGTCTAAAAATTTCTCAAAATGCTAAAAAAGTAAATTTTAACTGATGTTTAAAAAAAAGCAACAATTGTGCAGGATCAACTACTTAAATTTACATTTCTAGTCTCTTTGATTTATAATAAACTACATATGTACTCTAAATAACATTTGATCATTAATGTGTTTTTTAAACCAACCTTCAATAATCTAAGCTTAAAATAAAGTACCCGGCAGTTTTTGGTAGTGCTTGTCGTATTTCCCTGAAACTATCATGAGCTTTTTGTATCTTTAGAGACATTTGCATTAACACTTCTTTATTTTTAGAACTGCCAACATTTTTCCCAATCCTTTGAGAGAAAAAAAAAAAAAAATAGGACCAAAGTTAAGATTCAAAAACACTTTGAACAAAGTATGAAGAAGTATGTGTAATAAGCAAATTTTTTATGCTTTATTGCAGTATGCAATAAAGCATAAAAAATGTGCAAAATGCATAAATATGCAAATATGCAATAAAGCATAAAAAGTTTGCTTATAACACATACTTCTTCAAAGATACACCAAATGCTTGAAGATTCTTTGTTTGAAAGTCAACACTTTTCTTTAACTTTGTTTGAGCATTGTGGTATTCATCCATCAACTTCATAAGTTTCTCATACTCCACTTCCTTTATATAAAAATAATAAAAAATTTTTTTACTATAAATGTAATACAATTATATTTTACAAAGGTTTAAGACAAAGAAATTTTAGAAAAGAAAATTTATAAAATTGAAAAGTAAACTAACAACAAAAAGAAAATTGAAAAATTTTTTTTTTTTTCTGTTCATGTATCATAGTTTTATTTAAATTGATAAAAACAATATGAAAGTTATTAATAGTAAACATGCTAAATATAAATGTAAAAGAGTATGTTATTTTTCATAACCTTGTCATCTTGATTTTAAAAGAGACATATTTTTCTAATGTTATTTGTATTTAATTTCTGATTTTAAATATTTTAATGAGGATTTATCTGTACCCTTTTTAAAATTTATAAAACATACTTTTTAATTAGTAAATAAACTTTAACTAAACTTAAATATCAATAGAGCTAGACACTAGGGTACAGTGAGATTTATATGTTTTTGAAAAAAATAAATTTCAAGTTTAAGAAAAGGTGTATTCCTATGTAAAATTAAATTTCAAGGTAGGTTTGTTATGGACCACTTTTTGATAAGAAAACGTCTTGATACCCAAATTTTCATATTTACAGATTATTAAAATGAAAAAAACTTAAATTATTATAAAGTAAACAAAATCCGTTTTTATGTAATAAACTCTCCTAATAAGCGCAGCGCCGAATTAATTTTAAAAGATATTTTTACTTGGCTCTCCGCTGTATAAAAGCTTTATACAAGATCGAAGTTTGTTACTATTTTATTCATTATTAGTTATTTAATTGAGATATTCATAAATGTCAAAAGTTAAGACTAGATCATCCACCACTGCAATTTCAGATTTTATTGGACCTGGAAAAGATTTTATTCCTAGTGAGCTGCCTACAAACAGAGCAGTTATTCAAAAAGGGATTTTACTAAAAGAACAAAAAAGCATGACATGCAATCTACACCATAATAAATATTCTAACAAAGATCTTGCTAGCGATCTGATTCCATTTGTTCTTGCTCAATGGAGAAAAGCAAATGTTAAGTTTCAACAGCCAGTTATTATTGGTGAGAAATCACTTTATTATAGAATTAAAACTAGGGGTGTCCCGGATAGCTTGTTTTAAATATCCGGCCGGATACCGGATAACCGGATATCTTAAAATTATCCGGCCGGATATCCGGCCGGATAATTTTTATTTACAAAACCTTTAACAGGTATTTTTTTAAGCCAATTATTCCAAAATATCATAACAGTAAAGATTCTACAATGACAAGTTTTGTTTGGAAGCTTTTTAAAATAAATGATCCTTCTGAATCGATAGCAATTTGCATTCCATGTGGAAAGCAGATAAGCAGGGGATCTAATAATTCTGGTCAAAAATCGTTTTCTACAACTCCACTTCACAATCACGCCAAAAAGTTTCATTTAAAACTGTATGAAGAGGAAAGAGAAAATAATATTGAACCTTCAGCATCTTCAGTTCCACAAGAACGTTCAAAAGGTAGCATGCTAATTTTAAAGAAAATGTGTGAAATGAAAAAACAAATGTCTATTGAAGATAGTATTTCATCAAAAAAGATATGGGATATTAATAATGAAAAGTCAAAGCAAATACATAAAAAAATAGCCATGATGATCGCTTTAGATAACCAACCATTCAGTATTACTGAAGATGATGGATTTATTGGTTTAATGGCTCATTTACAGCCTAGGTATTTAATCCCAAGCAGACATTTTTTTTCAGAGAATGCTCTTCCTCAATTGTATGATGATATAAAGAAGAAAGTTTTTAATGAAATTACAAAAGCACAGTCCATAAGTTTCACTTCTGATACTTGGACTTGTTCCTCATCTAATGAAACATTTATTTCTTTATCAGGACACTGGATAAAAAATACTTTTGAACGCAAACATGCTGTACTCTATGCTTCACATTTTCCAGAATCTCACACAGGAATAAATATAGCTGGGAAATTCATCAATATGTTAGAAAGCTGGGAAATTAATTCAAAAAGAAGACATCTTTTAGTTAAAGATGGTGCTGCAAACATGTCTCTAGGAAGTAAACTTGCTCAAATAACATCAGTTCATTGCACAATTCATTTATTACAGCTTGTGATTAAGGATGCAGTTTTATCCCAAAGATTAGTAATAGATTTGTTAGCTAAAGCACGTAGGATAGCAGGCCATTTTAATCATTCATCAAAGGCATGTACAGAATTTAAGTTATTACAACAACAACAAAATGAACCACCTCTACTTTTAGTGCATGATGTCCCCACTCGTTGGAATAGTGCATACTTAATGTTAGAACGACTTCAGAAACTTAAAAGAGCAGTTCAAATATATTTAGCTGATCATAATGAGCTGCCAACATTCACATCAAATGATTGGAAATTCATTGAAAGTCTATTGCATATTTTGAAACCTTTTTATGAACTTACTAAGTTTATGAGTTCTGATGTTTGTAGTTTGTCAACAGTTGTTCCAAATATATGTACTTTACAAAGATTTTTATCAAAAGTTGATCAAAAAGATGATACAGTTCAAATAACAAAACATCTTTTAGCATCTTTAAATAAGAGATTCTTTTCTCAAGATAATCTAGATATTACAAATGATGAGAGATATGTTTTATCCACCATTATTGATCCTCGCTACAAGCTCAAATTTCTTCCTATTGATAAAAGAGAGCAAGCAAGATCAATGCTATTAGAGGCTGTAGTGAAAAATCAACGAAATAAAAATGAACTTTCACCAGAAGTTATTAATATTGCTACTTGTTCCAATAATTTGACACCAAGCGCCAAAAAAAAGAAAGTTGATTTGACAGAAAATGACTTTGATTCTTGCTTTTTAGAACTTGCGGAATATGAAGGAAATGGAGGTAAGAACTTTTTTCTGTTTGTAAGAAATTTTACAACAAACTTGTCGTTAAATAGTACTTAAAAACTAAATAAGAATATCAATTTTTATTATTATTATCAAAAACTAAATAAGAATATCAATTTTTCTTCTTATTATTATCAAAATTCATTTAATTATTGTTTTATTATAACATATTACTGTATATTATTGACAACAGATGTTAGTGTTATATTTATTTAATACTTCTAAAAGTTATGAAAATTGCTTTGCCAATTTTATCTTATTTCATAAAATATACTTACAAAATTCCTATTTTGTAATTTCATTTGTAATTATTTTTCAGAAAATGATGGTCATATAAATTCAGATCAAGTCTCTATTGTACAAGTTGCTCAAGAAGTTGATGTTTTCTTTAATCAATCTATTATAGATAAAAACAATGATGCTTTAAATTATTGGAAATATGAAGAAAAGTTTCCACTGCTAAAAGATTTAGCCCTTAAATTATTAGCACCACCAGCATCTTCTGTATTTTCAGAGAGATTGTTTTCTGAATATGGAAATATTTATGAGAAAAAGCGATCAAGGCTGTTACCTCAACGCGGAGAAATGTTGTTGTTTATACATCATAATGCAAATAAATTTACAAATGAGTGATAAAATCTGTAGTTCTTGTGTACAGTTAGTTCTTAATTCAATTTGAATGATATTTTATTGAATCATTTTTTTAATTTCATTTAGATTAATTAATTATTAGATTATTCAAAAAGATGAACACATTAAAGTTTGTGTTCTAGGTTCTGTCATTCTGTCAATTACCAAAGGATTTGATCATGGTTAAATTGTGTATCTTTAAGACTGCAGCAATAGCTTATACAGTGGTTTTCATAAATTTAGACGCACTCATAATTGAAAATAGAAATTTTTAGTTTTTTAACGATAAAACAATAACGAAAAAAGATTTCGGTTTAGTTTTTTTTCTATTTATTAGATAAATACATACAGAATACAAAATTAAAAAAAAATTTACAAAAAAAATACAAACATTAAGTAATACTCAGGTACAACTACATGGTATTAAAAAAATAAGACAAAAAAAATTGTTCATAAATTTAGACGCACGATACATTAGGAGGCGTAATTTATGAACCAATCACTATTTTGTGTATCCGCCTTTTGCTTTAATACAACTAAGAACTCTTCTAGGCATAGACTCAACAAGATTTTTGCACATCGCTTCTGGGACCCTATACCAGGTCTCCTTTAGGATGTCCTTCAACTTGCCAATGTGGAAATTTGAACCTTTGCCAATTCACGGTCAATCCAAGCCCAAATGTTTTCAATTGGGTTCAAATCAGGTGAGTATGGAGGCCACGGTGTTGTCTTGATATTATTATCGTTGAACCACTTCTTTGTATAGTATGTAGTATGTGCAGTAGCGCCATCTTGTTGAAGTTTCCACGGTTTATCATTGAGCATAAGCAGGTCAATTGATGGAATTAGGTTGTTTTCCAGTACTTCTACGTATATTCTGGAGTTGATTCTTCCGGTGTATGTTTGGCACATACCAACACCTTTGTAATTGAAGCATGAGCAGATTCCTATCGAGCCTCCTCCACTTTGTACAGTCGGTCTAATGTACCTGGCGTAATACTTTTCGTGAGCCATTCTTTTGACTGTTATGTTAGATTTGCGATTGATCAGCTCAAAGTTACTCTCATTACTCCACGTAATGTTTTTCCATTGTTCTATTGTCCAATACCTTCTTTCACGACACCATTTTAGTCTCCTTTGTTTATTATATGGACGCAAGAGCGGTTTCTTCAAAGCAGAGTAGACTCCAATCTTGTGTTTGATAAGTATTCGACGGACTGTGCTTTTAGAAATAGATGTATTTCGCGTTGTATTGAATTCTATGTTCAATTCTTTGTAACTAATTCTTGGATTAGGTCTGACAGCTCTAAAAAGGGCACTATCGTGCTTTCTGGTGGTTGACAAGGGTCTACCTGGCCTCGTTTTCTCGCTGGCACTACCAGTGTGAAGAAAGTTTTGCTTCGTTGTCCGAACGCATTTCTCAGAGACTTCAATTAACCTGTCGATTTCTCTATTATTTTGGTTCCTTCTTTGATGTGAGCAATAATTTGCCATCTTTCAGCTTGAGTGATACGTCTTTTGCCCATTCTTCGCGTCTTTTTAGTGCAAAACTAACTTAACTTTTGTTTATTTGTTAAATAATGATTAACTAATTCCAGGTAAGTTATATTTATATAAGGTTTTTTGACAAAATCATTTAATTTAGGCCTATTAATGAGAAATATGGGGAAAAAACTACTAATTAACTATCAACTAACAAGGTATAAGACTTTTTTGATTGTGCGTCTAAATTTATGAATAAAATAAAATCAAGCTTATCAATTAACTTTTTTGTGTTAACTGGTATAAAATGAGTAATAAACATCCTGTAAAAAAAATTAAGGTACTCTATAATAGAGTTTCACTTCCTCTACTAATTTATATATCAAACATAGCGGTAGCACTTTTATTTTATTTTTATTTTAAGCATTTTCTTACATATATGTAAAAAAAAATGAGTGCGTCTAAATTTATGAAAACCACTGTATAATTTTTTTTCTTATTATTTATAAACATGAAGTATCCGGTATAACCAACCGGATAATTTTATTATCCGGCCGGATACCGGATACCAGATAATATACAAATCCGGCCCGGATATCCGGCCGGATAACCTATCCGGGACACCCCTAATTAAAACCCTTTGGGAGAAAGTAGAAAACGTTGCATGGGGAAGAACTAAGGCAAAGGTAAAAGAAGAACTTATATTGAAGTTAGATAAGCTAATGGACCTCATAACATGTCCTCATAAGATTCTTCTGTGTGAACATGATATGTCTGGGTGTTCTTCCCCCCAAAATTGTAAAAGTAAAGCACATATAAATTGCACCTGTATTTTTTCTAAAAAAATTCCAACTATGGAGCTCAGGTGGTTATACAGTCAAAGAAATAAGACAGGTGAAAAGTCTGACATGCAAATGAGACATGCTGATAAAATTGAGACAACGAAACTTAGAAAAAAATATAAGAGAAAAATCAGTGACGAAAAAGCTTATGAGAAAAGAATGAAAAAACTACAAGATGATCAAGCATCCTTTGAGGTAAATATAATTTCATAATAGTAAATATTTTCTTTGTTTATATAGCAAATTACACACACACACACCACACACACACACACACACACACACACACACACACACACACACACACACACACACACACACACACACACACACACACACACACACACACACACACACACACACACACACACACACACACACACACACACACACACACACACACACACACACACACACACATAAAACAAAAATAATATTTGTAAAAGTTTGGTTTTAGGTCACAGAAAAACAAGATATAGAATTATATGAAGAATATCAAAAAAGTATTTCTCCTAATATTTCACTCAATGACAACTATAATCCAGTTAATGTTAACTTTACTTTAAATAAAGACAATGAAATTAAATTGTTGGTTGAAAGGCTTCTAAAGGATAAATTAGGTGTCTATGCTTTCCTTGTAACACGATTTTTAGAAAAGAAGTCAAGAAAAAACACTATGTCAATAAAAAACACAGCAATGGCTAGTATAAGGTAATCATATAGATTATTATTTTGTTGAGCAGCAAAAGTTCGGATAATGAATTAACAAAAATAAATATAAACTAGTTTTATTTTATAGGTTTGGGATTTCACCTGCCGCAACTGCAGCAATTGCTACAAGTTATCTGCAAGATTTAATTGAAGCAGGATTTCTCACCCCTGAATACTCTTACCTTGCTTGTGATCCTTCTAAGTTGACGAGAGCAAGAAAAAAAATCATGGTAGTAGCAAAGAATAATGACAATTTTAATCTTCCAAAAGCAGATAATATTGGCATTTACTTTGATGGAAGAAAAGATTCAACAAGAGCAATGATAAATGATTCAAATGGACAACTACATCCTATTATTATCAAAGAGCAACACAATACTGTGACTATAGAACCTGGTGGTCGATATCTTGGTCATTTTACTCCAAATGCACATACTCATTCAGATAAGCCAGCTAAAAAGATTGCTGAAGGTGTTTATAATTTGCTGCAACAATATAATCTTACTGAATCATGTTTAGTACTTGGAGCTGATAGTACTTCAATTAACACTGGCTGGAAAGGTGGTGCTATAACACATCTTGAAAAGATGTTAGGTCACAAATGCCACTGGGCCATATGCATGCTTCATTCAAATGAGTTATTTTTGTGTCACCTAATAGAAGGAATTGATGGACTAACATCATGTAGTACTGGCTTTGTAGGTCCTGTGGGAAAATGTCTTGCTGATGTTAATAAAATGGAGTACAATCCTTAATTTAAAGCTCTTCCAGAGGGAGAGAGCTTTGTTGACATTCCAGAAACAATACTAAAAAATATGTCAACAGATCAAAAACAAACCTACAAGTTATGTAAAGCAGTTAAGATCGGTGTATTGCCACCTAATCTTAGAGAAATTCAATGTGGCCCCTTAAGTCATGCCAGATGGCTCACTACTGGCATGAGAATAGTCTTTATGTGGACAAGGAAACATGACTTAACTGATCAGAATTTGAAAAATCTTGAGTTACTTGTATTATTTTGTTTACAATTTTACTTTAAACTTTTTTTTGACATTAAAGTTAAAGACAGACTTGAAGATGCTTCCAATCACATTCTGACTCAATTGAGAATTCTTAGAAATCAACCTGTTATAGTAAGAGAAATTGTGACTCCCTACATCCAGTTAGGCGCTTGGTATGCGAACCATGAAAGTTTATTAATCTCTTTATTATCTAGTAATAATGCAGAAGACCGCAACTTTGCAGTTGACCGAATTTTGGAACAAAGGGGTAATAATATCCTTGGAGACATGCGAATCAGACCAAGAAGAATACCTAAACTGAACTTTGAAGCAACTACTCTTCAAGAGCTAGTCAAATGGGAAAATGGTGTAGTACAAGAACCTGTTTTTACTTGTTCGCTCACTAAAGATAAGTTGGTATTGCTAAGATTGACACCTCTAATAACTCCTTCTGCTAAAATTCATACTCAAAGTACCGAGCGTGCTGTAAAACAAGTGACAGTAGCATCCATGTCAGTAGTTGGACCAGATGCAAGAGATGGATATATTAGAGCTAGAGCTCAACATAGAGAGTTGCTACCTGTTTTTAAAACAAAGAAAGAAATTTTAATAAATTTTCAATGTCAATAGATTTGAAAGATATGTTGTTTTATTTATTGTTTTTTTAATAGTGTTATAGTAGTGTTATCAAATTATTATTTGATTAAGATGGGATAGACCTCCTGTTTTTTGGGGAAACCGCATCACTGGCACCACCTTTGTTTCTAATGAAACAAAAAAAACAACTGTTATAAGCAAATTTGTTAATCATTGAAACCTCATTGAAAATTGAAGACCCTCTCCCCTGAAATGTCCAGAATCTGCATTGCTGGTAGGATTCATGCAAGATAATGACTTTGAAACAAGTGTCAAAAAAGCTTGCAATTGGTCTAGAAACATTATTTGCATTTAATATTTCATCGCAATGAAAAAGAAGGACATGTAAAGCATAATAAAGGACAAATGTGACAAATAAGATTTTACTAAATTTTGCAATTTCTAAAAGTGAAAATTTGGGTATCAAAACTTTTTCCGATCAAAGATTTTTTTAAGGAAACCCTATTTAAAATTTGATTTTACATAAGAATACACCTTTTCTTAAGCTTTTAGAAGAAAAAAAAATTCTCGCTGTACCCTACTGGACACACACAAAAAAGGTACTGTATAAAAAAGGTTATCAAAAAAGAGACCTGTTTATGATTTCAACACACACACATACAGAACATTATTAAGTTAAATATTTCGTACTTTTAACTTATTTAAAGTGAGCTCAAAGTTGTTCCATTCTTTTTCCCACTCATCTATAGTTTTGATCTCTCGAATTGATGCAGCCATACTATTTAATATATCGTTGAAAGTTTCTGCATATTCATCGATGTCGTTTGTTATGTCGTTTTTAATGTATCTAAAACAAACATTTCCGTAGTACCCCACGCACGCTATTTGTCTTTTTTCAAGGTTTTAATAAGCCGTGAAAATATTGAAATATGACTATTGTAAATGTAAAAAACGAAGCTTTATATAGAGACCTTAGACTAATGATTTTTTAATTCTAGTTAGAACTTTGACATAACTTAGTAATAAAGGAGCGATATAAAAATACATCCATATTTTTACACTCCAATTGCTGTGATAAAACACACTCTAATGTAACATTCTTTCTAATTTGACCTACCTCACTCCCCTCCCCCTACCTCAGACGGTAATTTTACTTCAAGTGTTTACGGTAGGAATGCACATAGACATAAAACTTATTGTTTAACATCAAAGAGGCCGCAGAAACCAGCGAGCAATGCGAGTTTCCGACTAACTCAAAATTTTCACCCGTCAACAAAAAATCTATTAAAATGGCTGCCCACAAGTTTAAAACAGAAACTCTGAGCACGTTGTATTAGTTTAAACTTTTATAGCATTTCTTTAATAAGACTGTTCAGGATAAAGTAACTACTTTACGCGTTTACAATTTACTAAACAAATTACACCAAGGCAAAGGAAAATAGTTGCCGGCACGAACAGATTTTATCATCTTTTTAGGATGAGTATTTAATTTGGGAACTTTTTTCGTGTAAACAGTCTGTCAATGATAAAATAGAAATGTAAGAATAATTTTAAAATGAGTAAAAGATCTGGTTTAATTCAATTCCTTGGTCCTTTTTTCACCAACCTTAAATTTGCATATCTTTTAGTATTTTTTCCCATGTCATTTTTTGTCTCGGCTACTCTCTAAGCTCCATAATATATATTCCACTATGTATTATTTATTTAGTAGGTCTATCTATTTAGTTTAGTAGTCTATCTTTTTAAAATTGAGCTTAAAACTTGGTTCTATTGCTGTTATCTTTAACAAATAAAAAAAAGTTGGTGTGACGAGACCAAAAATTTTGGACGAACCCCCATAAATATGCTAAGTTTCGAAAAGATGACGTGATTTTCCGCAATAAGAAAAAAGAAAAGCGTTACGATTTTGCCGACAAAACTACGTCATTCAGTTCTCTCCTCAAATACAATACTAGTTTCAAGCAATCTTAGAAAGAAGATCAGTAGAGCAATATCAACAGAGACTACAAATGTTACATGCTACAGATGTTAAATATATTTTGATGTTTTGAATAGATCAGATTAAAGCAGAGAGATTTTGTCAATGTGCTTGTAATTGAGAATTGCAAATGCATTGACAAAAACCTTCTAGTTTAATTTAGTATGACCAACGACCATTTCAAGCATAAAGGAAATGGTTTTAACATACAAAAATGCAAGACGTTAACTGAAAATTACTACAAGCTACGAGTAGTATACCGAAATTCTGCAAGCTGATAAAAAACCGGTCTTGTACCAATCACTATAGAAACTTCTTTAAAGATGCATTCAATCTTAATTAAATTTTTACTTGCTGCTGACTTTTCGGGTTTTCAGTTAAAAGCTGTCCAGGTCAATGATATATATCAACTAGATGTCTAACTTCACAAAAGTTCTGTAAGAAAAAGTGAAGCAAGTTTTTAAAGTTCTTCATGCCGGAAGCCGTTTTATTCAAACTGACCATAATTCATTTTTGTTTTGTTTTGATTTATCATTGCGTCATTTCAGGCTGGCAAAACAAACCTGGCTGGCAAAAAATTTTCTTCACTGCGGAAGCGCCAGTTAGATATCTAGTTAATATATATAATTGATCCAGTTTGATATAAGCAAATATGATTCGTCAAATTTGGCGAGTTCAAAAATTTTGTTCCAGTTTTTCGATACAAGTTAGTCAAATAGTAAAGTTTTTCAAATAATTCGAGTTCAAGTTTTTTTTAAAGTTTTAACTTACATCCAAAAATTTCGATCGAATTTATGAAGTTTGACAAACTTATCAAGCTTTTAAATTTTAACAAAGTTACTTAACAAACTGTAATTACGGAAAGTGGAAATTCACTAAGTTTCCTTGATATCTAATTTATGCAGTTTGAGCGGTTTTTTTAAGAACACATTTGAGACATTTTTTAAAAGTATAATTTGAATGCGAAATTTTTGATGAACTGAGTTTTTAATGAGTAAAGAATATTTAAAATTGCCACGTGCTCTCTGCGAAAAAGCTTCACAAACACAATAATTATATGAGAATACCAATGAAATACTGAATCGCTATGTTATCAACACGATGATAACAATCTGTTAATATCGTATTAATAGCATAATGATTCAAAAAATTGTGTAAAGTTAAAAATGAAAATCGACTTTGTTCAAAAACAAATTAAAAAATACTTATTAGGCCGGGTGAATAAAAATGAGCAATTGCTTTTACGCAGTAATTGGTCAGCTTTACGTGAATAAAAACTTCAACAACTTTTCTTAAGTTTTTATTCACGTAAAATTGAGCAATTACTTAGTAAATTGCTTACCTTTACGTGAATAAAAATATGAGACAAACTGCTGAAGTTTTTGTTCACGTAAAGCTGACCAATTACTGAGTAAAAGCAATTGCTCATTTTTATTCACCCGGCCTATTGTTGATGATTACAAAGGCTGTTTCACTGTAGGTGTTCTTTAAGTTAAAGAAGAGCTCCAGTGAACCGTCATTGTAATTGTTGTTTGTAATCGTCATTCTTTGTATCTATTTTTTAAGTTACTTATTTTCTAAAAATATTGGACAAACTTGATAAAATTCTATGAAGTTTATCAAATATTAAGTTTGAACTTGAACAGTTCTAAAACAATGTTTGTATTTTTTGTCGATAGTTTTTCAATTTAAGGTCTTCTTCACACTAGTAAACTTTGACAGCTGATTGTTTGAAAAAAAATTAAAGTGGTGAATTTAATTCTTCTTGTAAGTAAAAGTAGAAAAACTAAATTTTTTAATAAGAGAGTTTAAAAAAATTAATAAAAGAGCAATCTTTTGATCGCTTCTAAGGAGACATAAAATACGAGTTCATTATTGCTAAATCAAGACTTTTGAAACAGTGAAATATCAATGAAATGAAACACATTTAGAATTACGTGATGAGAATTTTGAAAAATCCAAGTATGCGCAGATTTAGAGGTGGATTAAAGCTCATCAAACTAATATTGCTTGCTGCTTAACGACATTTTATCGGTAGAAGAAATGGTTGAGACAAGAAATGAGTGAGACAAGAAATAGTTGAACCAAAAAATGAGTGTGACAAGAAACGTTGTTGTGAACAAAAGAAACCTAAATAAGTTTTAAAATATAAATTTAATTTGTATATATTTATATATAAAAAAAAACTTGCAAACAAAACTTAACAAATAAAATAACTCGTATAGTTCTGTATTCTCTTTTTTTCATATATATGAAACTTAGCCGAAATAAATATCGATTATGATTCTCTTCATGATCTTTTTTTCCTTTCTTTAGATGACGTTTTAATGACATTCTGACTTTTTTTAATGATGTTCTAATGACGTTTTCATGACATTTTAATGATGTTTTACAACTGTTTCAATATGCAGTTTATAGTTGTTATCATAAAACGTCTTAATGGAGTAGGCTAAATCTTCGGCAAATTTGTCATAATCGTAGTCATTTCTATACTTTGAATGAACTTCAATTTGAATAGCATCTATATTGCCACCATTTATATTCCGGTTCGATCCATGCTCTAATATTGAATAACTACCCCGATAGTAGTGTCTTCCGCGTGGATGAAGTATTTTAGGAGAGGGGATAACTAAGTAGCCTTTTTCTGACAAGTAATACCCTAAACTCAGTTCTCCTCTGACCAACTGATCGAAAGGAACTTTGGCAACCCGACCTAAATTTTCAATAGATGTCATGTTTGTAGATAACCTATCGTTTTCCATTTCCGATCGCTGTAAACCATACCCTAGCATAATGAAACCGTCCGACACAGCGTTGCCATGTAAATCAAATATAATTCCTCTTCTTCCATTCAGATTTTTTTTCGCTCTTCTAACAAAATTGTGAAAGTCTTTCCAAGCTTGTTCCGCTTCAGGAACTCCAAATGCTGCAGCATCAATTTCTCTGTTGACATCCAGTTTTGTTCGATGCAGATGGTTAACGATAACATGAGGACGGTTACCAGTCACGTTTGCAAGATGCTTTTCTAAAGAATCGATAATATCAGTAGAAAAGTTGTCGTTGAAATCTTTAACACCACATTTTTGGAAGTTCTTGGATACGTTTTTCTTTTTTGCACAATCATGATTGTACACACATTTGTTTTCTACCCAGCATCCAGCATCGCGATCTGGTATAGACTTGGGACGTAAGTGACCGTCGTGGGAGGAAAGAATAATTATATTTGACTCTGGTTCACCTTCACGATATTCAACATATCGAGGATTATCATTTCCGTAACGAAATGCTATAAAATACAATTACTTTATATATATATATATATATATATATATATATATATATATATATATATATATATATATATATATATATATATATATATATATATGTATATATATATATATATAGCAAACAAAAATTAACTACAAACCTCGAGAACATAAAAATAAACTGGTCTTGTATTCATGCTCCAAATTCTTTACCCTCTTATTATTTATTTCAGTGAGTAAAAGTTCATAGCTGCTATAATTTTTCTGATTGCGTTTAATTTCCAGTACGGTCGTTTGAAATGTTCTTGTTTGTATAACGCCTGTCACTTTTTTTGGCTCAAATTCCATAAAGTTTTTTAAATAGTACGGGTACTTTTGATAAACATAATCAATGAGTTGGTGAGCAAGATTTCTATCGTCATCTAACTTTTTGAACAACACTTCTTTGGTGACGTTATTTTCAAACGAAGAGCACAAAGTTAGAAATAATAATAAAACAAGCATCGTTTTTTTTTTTTTTTTTTTTTTTTGCTAAAAGATTGAAATGAAATTCGGCTAAAAGAAAATTATGCTGAACATCTCTGCTGAACATTTAAGTAAACTAAATGATGTTTATTACAGGGAACAACAGCCTGTTCAATAACAAGCTTGTTTACCAAAACAAATTTACTGAGAAACATTTTTTTTTTTTTGTTATTATTATTTTTGTTTTTACGTTAGTTTTATATCCCACGGGTAGGTCTATTAGCGGCAGAAGTTTAGCGGAATTTATTTTAACGATTTAGCGTTTTAACTCGAAAGATGTAGCAAAAGTAGAAAAGTATGCAACGATCTCAAAATTTTTTTGTTAGTTAAAAAACATTTTTTTCGGAAAAAAAAATTATATGGGGTACAAATATAGGGGGTATACAGGCATAACACCGATGTTTCTATTTTCGTGATTTTTTACTTTGATGACTTGATTTTTTATTAAATTTGATATAATTAACAAGATTAATAAATTCAGTTTGTTGTTTCTTTCATTTCAAGCGTATAAAGCCGCGACATACAAATGGATGTCCCAGCTTCCTTCATGTGAAGTGTTGATCGAGTTTAATCGAGTTGGCTGTGTGAAATTGTGATCCTAATTGAATCTCTTTCAGATTCTACCCTTGAATTCGAAAAAAAAGGAATCTTAATTTGAATAACCTATTTTTATAATACTTGAAGTTTTTAAAGGTTTAATGACTTAGAAACGCGTTGTTAAATATAATAAGATTTAATAAGTAAATCTTAACCTATCAGTTCTTAAATGCCCTGCATGTGAAATGGATGATTAATTTAATAAATTTTTCTACATCAACAACAGATAGAAATCTCCAATCATAAGGTTTTGGTAACTAAGAGTGTTAATGGGTTTCGATTGCTTAACTTTTTTACTTTTTACTAAATTTTAACATGGTTAGTTTAATATTCCCTTAACGACTTGAAACATGGCATTAAATTCCGTGCATTTCGACACTTTTGGAATAATCGAGCTCGAAAATATATTTCAGCAAAAACTTCTCCTTGAGAAAATTTCTTATCCTTCAGTAAATCAAAAAAAAAAAACAAAAAAAAAAACCCAATTTAAAAGCGAATTAAACTTTTGCTGGTGATGTATTAAATCAAAGTCTTTATAAAAATGTGCAAACTAATTTGTAAAATAATTTATTTAATAAATATCTTTCATTCAAAACCAAAAAAAATAATGATAAAACTCTGAAATCAAATTTACCCATATTTCGTCAGGTTAGAATTATTTTGTTTTATCTCCAATTTTAAACGTCGGGAGAAAATGAATTGTTGATTTTACTTAGTAATGATTACTTTTAAAATACATTTTATTTTTAAAATTTTTTTTCTAAATAGTTTCTTTAGATATAAATTATTTGAAGAATAAGTTATTTCTTAAAAAAGTAATAGTAAAATTTTAAGTAATTTTTACTTATAGAAAAATTCAAAAACTTTCTTTCAACTTTTCAAATGGGAGATAGAACAAAATAATTCTAACCTAACGACTTGTAAAAAGCGAGCTAATAAAAAGGTCCTCTTTGTTAATGATATAAAAAACTGAATTTTTCAAATCATAAAAGAACCTTACTGTTTTTTGTTTTGCTAATCACTTTAACATATTTTACAGGACAGATTTGGATGTTGGCCAATAACAAATTTAACTTTTCATTATCAATTCATTTGCGTGCAGAAATTAATTATGAAATCACTGATAAAAAATTTGTAACGCCACTTTTGTAATTATTTGTGTGTCCAACAAAGGATTTGCCGCGTATACATACTGATACTGAAAACTTTAATTTCTTAAAAGAATAATTTCAACGCTGTAATAAATTTAAATAAATTTTTATATTTAATATTCGTTTTGGGTGGCTATATTATTTTTTTTTTACGGTAAAAATTATAAAAATAATTAATTTCCTTTTTAAAAAGTAGAAGATTGTAACATAAATTTTTGGCGTGTCATTTTACTGATTTAAATAATCTCTTAATTAATGTTCTTCCGGAAAAAAAAAATGATGAAAAAAAAATTTGTACCGTATCTAATCATTTGAAAAGAAAATTCTTTTAATATGTAAAGAAAGTATTTTTGTCCCTTCTCCTAAAAGCCTTAGGCGAGTCATGCTAATATTATACATAAATGTATTTTACAATTTTAAAAAAAGATATTAAATTTTTTTATATTATTTCTGCTTTTAGCAGTTTTATTTTTGGGCAAAATGTTTGTTCCTCAAAATGATCGTTTTTTAGGGCTTTTTTTTTTCTCTCCATCTTTCTAAAACCCAATAAAAACTTTCAAAACGAATGCTCGACTTGGCTATTGATTTGTTCAATAAAACAGAAATCATGTTTTGTTCAAATTTAAATAAACTCAAAGGTTTAAAGCAATCCTCAAATTTTATTGATGGTTTGAATGAAAAGGAAATGCATGATGATTAAAATGATGTTTAAAGTGAGGATCACTTGAATGATGATTTAATCAAAAAAGGATTTAAAACGCTTGTATACTTGATGTTTAGTCCATTCAATATCAACAAATTACTAGTCCAACTTTTTACGATAAACGTAATCTCTGCAATTAAATAAATTAGCCATGCGCGTGTTTCTTTAAATTAAAGGCGGTGGCTTTCCCTCGTGTTATTCAGTATAAGTAGCCTGCAGAATAAAGGTGATTAGGATTTTAAACTTTGAGATCCTTCAAACCAACAATGAGTCGATCAAACCTAGTCAACAAACTCTTGATTATTATCCTCAGCGTAATAACCAACCAACGAGTATTTACACAGGTTTCAAAAAGTGAACTAGTAAGATGTTTTAATGTTTTTGTTATTTTTCAAGCCTTAACAAATTGTGTAGCTTTTTAATATAAATTGCCGATATACTTGTCTTGAAGGATTACTTGGAGCGTTTAGGATACTACAGAGCTCCGGAAACCGAGAGTTTTCAAGACCAACCAATTGATTATGAAAATTCACTAAAAGAATCTTTACTAAACTTGCAAAGATTTGCAGGAATCACAGCTTCCGGAATACTTGATGATACAACAAAAGAATTAATTCAGACTCCCAGATGTGGTATGCCCGACTATACAAGCAGCTCTGGAAGCCTTACAGGCACCAGAAAAAGGAGGTACACACTTCAAGGATCAGTTTGGAAAAAAATGGTAAAGCAATCTTGAACTTTGAATATTAATATTGCAACTCTTTCTCTCAAGGATTTTCTTTTTATTACAAACTGTTACTTTCTAGAAACTCACGTGGAAGCTTCTAAATGATAATAACGATGGCTTAACACGCGAGCAAGTAGAAAACACGCTGGTAAAAGCCTTTTCGAAATGGGAAGAAGTGAGTAATTTAAATTTCCGAAAACTTGACTTAGAGAGCACCGAGAAGATTGATATTGAAGTAAAATTTGTTCAAGACTACCACCAAGATTATTATGCTTTTGATGGAGTCGGTGGAACCTTAGCTCACGCATTCTATCCCCACACAAATGAAGGTATATTCTGACTCGATTTATAGGATATTGAAAAAAAAAATTTTTTTTTTTCTTTTTTTTTGTATGAAACTTTTAAAAGTCATAAAATTTTTATAAAAATAAATGTTTTTCAAAACTTTAAAAACAAAATTTTTTAAAAGGTTTATCTGGCGATGTCCACTTTGATGACGCCGAACAATTCACTATTGGTTCACCAAATGGTCGCAATTTATTATGGGTGGCTATTCACGAGATCGGTCATAGCATTGGTTTGGAGCATTCAAACGTCAGAAACGCAATTATGTTCCCTTTTTATAGAGGGTACAAGGGGGAGAATTTTCCGATCACTGATGATGATATACTTGGAATACAAAATCTCTACGGTAAGATAGCTGCTCGTATTTGTCTAGGTATGATTATTTAATATGAAAACAATATCAGCAAAAAATAGCAAGATGAAACAACTTTTAAGTGGTATTTGAATTTTTGTACGCTTATGTAATACTGCCATAACACCTTATTTATAACAAAAAACTTAAAAAATATCAAAAAGTTTTTACTTTATATTTTAATGTTACTCTTTAGTGATGATTTTAAGATCAAATATTTTTATCTCGTAGCTCGTCCGTTTTTATTTATGATTATTCTATCTGTATGTGCGTTATAGGCTCCAAAGTCAAAACATCCAACGAACCATTAATTAAAGAAACGGCAGTAAAAACTAATAAAATAACAAACCGTTGCCCAAAACGAATTAAAGGCGCAATTTTTGAAAAAGGGACTGGTTTTACCTACTTCTTCAACGACGACAAAATGTATAAAATCAATGAGCATCTTAATAGTACTGAGGGCCCATATGATATCAAGGATTATTTTCAAGAACTACATAGTGTCGATGCAGCGTATATCGATAAAAAAGAACACCTCAATTTTTTTAAAGGAACAAAGTAAAAAGCGCATCTTTTTTTTGTTTTTTTGTTTTGTTTTCTTGTTTTTTTATTTAAGTTTTTGAATTTATATATTGTAAAAAGACTTTATTACTAATCTATGTGGTTACAACCTCCGTTGTTAATTTGATAATCACTGTTAATAATTTGATATGTTCAAATATTCTGTAGCTTATAAATAAAGCAAGTTAAGGATTATACTTTTAAGATAAACGTTTACTTCAGGTACTACAAGTATGCGAGCATGAACAATCGAACGTTAATAGAACGTGGTTCAATTTTCAGCAAATATAAGGGACTTAAACACAACGTTAAGTTTATAGATGCTGCTTTCCTATGGTATATCAACGGAAAGACATATATATTTGCAGGCGAAGATTATTACCGTTACGACGGCTATTCTCAATTGATGGACTTAGGATATCCACGTGAAATTAAAAAACATTTGATCGGTGTCCCAACAAATATAGATTCAGCTTTTGTATGGAAAAACCATGCGCTTTACATCTTCAAAGGTTAAAAATTCAATCTCGCAATTATTTTAATTCTGCCTCTCCTTCTGCTCTCTTTTGCTTTTTATTTATTATTTCTGAAACATTCATTCTAAAAATTTGAAGGTCTATATTACGCTTACGAATAACATATTTATAATTTTAACTAGACTCGTCATATATTTATAATTTTAACTAGACTCGCTATATATTTATAATTTTAACTAGACTCGCTATACTACCGCACAAATGAAAAGTTCCAAGTTATTAAAAATTACCCGAAAGAATTTGCCAATGTATGGGTTCGCTGCAGTTCTGATCTCGTGCTTGACGAATTAAAAAGTGGCGTTGAAGCTTCCTTCAACCTGAGTTTGAGCTGTGTTTTGTTTTTAATGTTAACTTGTTACTTTTTATTGTAAAATTTTTACATTTTTTACTGTAACATCTTTATTTTCCTAACTTAATAACTATTTTATAAGTATTTTAAATTTGTATTATATCTATTTTATAAATAGCCTAAACTAATTTCATATTTATTCATTTTTCATTTGTTGTTCAATTTCTTCTACTTTTTTTGTATTTAGTCATTTTATTGACTTCTTCACTAATTATATTCATTAATTATTTTTTATATAGTAATTAACAATTATTTATTAATACTTTTGTTAACTTCTTGTAAATACTTTTTTGATATTTAAGTTTTTAAATTTTGAATACAAGAAATTTTTTTTAAAAAATCTTTGAAGTATAAGTTCTTTTGTTAGCTTTCGGTTTAAGTTTCTGTTCTAAGTTTACACGTTCTAACAAAATGTAAGCAGGTCTAGCTATCACTCAAGATGAGCGTAAGAACGTCAAACAGTTGAGAGAAAGAAAAAGGAAGAATGCTAATGCCATTTTTATTTACATACTCTTTCAGCCAGAGCTATTACACGTCATTTGGACGCATAGCGGTAAGGGCGGATGGAACTAAGGGGGCATTTCAATGTTCAAAATATAAATAAAAGTTGAAATAGATTAAATAAAAATAAGCTTTGATGAAAATAAAATAGATTTTTATATATTACAATAAACTATAATAATGGAATAACAATGACACCCGTAAACAGAATTTAAAAAAGTACTTTCCCAGATTTAAAATTCTTTTTCTGCTGAAACCGCACTAATATCAAGTTAACTTTATTTTGATTTACCTGAGATATGGAAAATAATACGAGATACAATTTATTACTGACAGAAGCATAAAATCGGTTGTCTTTTCGTCGTTAAATTCCTCAAGAAGTTAAGTGATGCCTGCTTAATCGCAAGTGAATTGCAGATAGCGCAGTCTTCTTCGTAACATTAAAGGAATGTGTGCTCTTGCCCCAGCAACTAAATGAGTATTTCTGCATTAAAGCGCAGAAAAAATTTGATTTAAATTTTCGGCGAGGCAGCTGCCACAGGTAAGTGTTATGTCAAAGCTACAGTTAGGTCACTGCTTCATTGGTTTTCTCAAAACCTGAAGACTATGTTTGTAAGCCTTTTATCCACTAACATAACTGAGCCAAATGCTACAGTTACGTTAGTGGATAAAATACTTAGATGGTAGTCTTCAGTTTTTGAGAAAATCAATGAAGCAGTGACCTTACCCACGAGACCATTCAATAAATTATTTAAAGCGGCTAACACTTAGTACAATGGAAGGCACACAAAGTTTAAACAAATAAAATTTGTATGCATGAAAATTCTGTAAACTACCTAATATTGATTACCGGCAGTCTTGCAGCAGCTCTCCAAATAACTATTGGTAATATTATACTGTTTTTATATAAAGAAAATATTCTCATGGTCATGGGCGCCTGCACACCGGACGTTGAGGGACACTTTCTATTAGAGGAAGTTTTTTTAACTTAAAGCTGGTTTCCACTTATGGAAAACATTCCCGGTGAAAGAAATTATATTAAGATAATATTTACCACAAATATATTTCCTAATACTTTATTATTATTTAATTATAGTTTAGCTGTAATTTAGTCATTTTATTATTAAACTTCTATTTTATTACAATTTAGTTATCACTTAATCTTTTTGTTGTTACTTAATAATAGTTTTATTATTATTTGTAGCTACGTTTTTTTTATTTTACTATTATATTACTACTTTTATTTCATTATTATATTAATATCATTTTATTGTGGTTAAATTTTTGTTTTATTATTTTTATATTTTTATTGTTATTATTATTTTTTCATTGTTTTTCTTCTACTACATCATTGTTTTATTTTTCGAAAGTGGAAATCATTTTAAAAAGATTTCTCCAGAAATCTGGGGAATATGGCAAGCAACAGCTGTTCTTGACTTTTAAACTTCCCTCTTCGCAATTTTTAATCCACCAATGAATTAAATGGCAATTGAATTACGATTGGATTGTATTATGATGAAAAATGCATTCTTACCAAATTACAACCAAAATGACATATTAGTTAAAAAAATTTCAGTTGTGAGAACTGCAAAATATTTAACCATAAACAGCTGGAGAGAGGTTATTAGCAAATATAAAGAAATTATTATCTTTGCGAATAACAAATAACAAGAAAGGTTGAAACAGTTTTTATCAAATAATCCTAAAAACCAACCAGTGCTTTCTGTGCAAAATTTCAAATAAAAATACAGATCCACGTTAAAAATTAGACATTAAACAGAATTCCATGAAAATATTGACTTTTTGAAGAGACATCAAAGTGTTTGTTTTTATCTTAAGACTTTATTATCTTTGTTAATCTATCCGCAATCCCTTTATAAGATGAAACATAATCGCATATATCTATACAGAGATTTAAGTCATCGGCTGGGGTTTTTCTTTACCGGATTTTCACTATCAATATTGGTTTTAAATTTTTAAAATTTTATTTATTGATATAAAACTCCATTCCGGACAGTACTATTTACCGATTTATATAACAATCGATTCTACTCTGAGCCACCATTTTTGTTTCTGAACAGGCTTAAAATATCTAAATTAACTAAATAAACTTTAAGTAACTAGTTAACTTTAACTAAAATTACTTTTAAAGAGATCTTTTAAAGCTATCAATACTTTTGCCTTTGTCGTGATCATCGTTTTAAATTCTTAAAATCTTTTTTTAACAACTTCTAAAAAAATATTTAGAATTGATGTTATACATTATTTTGCTCAATGAAATTTCATTCGTCGAATATAAAACGCGAACCTAATAAAAATAGTAAAAAACCTTTTCCTAATAGCAACTCTATCTATTAAATAGCTTTTTAACTATCAATTTTTTTTTTTACATATTTATAATATATTTTATTGATATTATTGACAACGTCTCCGTAAACATTTATTATTAACGCCTATAATTGTGTTTATTATTTTTTTTTTAGACTTTCATTGTCCTTCATATTTTAATGTCACATTTATTGTTTGAGCTTGTATTTATATTAAAACAGCTTAAAATGGTGATAAAAAAAAATTAGATTTCATGCATTTATTTTGTCATAATCAATAACTTGTTGATTCGGACCTTATATATACTTTATTATGATAAATATGCGAATTAAGTACATATAGTGGCTATAACTTCCTATGAACGTTGAGTGCCGGAAGAGTACAACTACTTAAGCAATCGAAAATGTTTAATTTCTAGTATTTAGTTATAGTTTTACATCCGGAATCGATGAAACATAAAAGTTGCAGAAAAAGTTCAATTCATCTGTTGTTCTTGCAACTAAGCCTTTGTTAAGTATACGGCAGAATGCAGTAGCTCTGCTAAAGGCTTCTCACTGTCTAATTTCTAGCTCGTTCTCCACTTCGTTAAGTATGTATTCCTTTAAACATCGCAGAAGAACGCTCACCTGTTTATACAAAGAGAGTCAACATCAGAAAACACTCATCATGCCCAATTTTTTATATATACATCTAGGATTATAAAATAGTTGATCCCAGCGATTTCACCCAAAATAATCACAAACATATAATGACAAATGCCATTAGATAACAACCCCGAAAATATCCCCATTAATATTTAAAACGAAGTTTTGTATTTTACCGCTTCCATTAAGGAAACCCCTTCTAGATTCCTTTATGAAAAAGTGTCAAGTTAAACAAAGGTCTTCAATTTAAAAAAAAATCAGATTTTAATAACTGAATTAGATTACTAGCTTATTTGCATGAGTTTTTTTTTTCTTTAATACTGGTAAAAATTTATTTCAAATATTAGTCATTTTTTACTTATTATTTCTGTTCTTATTTTTTTAAGGATACCGACAAATATTTTATTTACATCTTTTTATTGGGTAAACATTTGTCAAATGTTTTCTTGAAAAACATTTGACTTTTTTCACAGTCTTTTTTATGACGAAGCATTAATAACTTTGGGTGCAATTGTGAGTTGATTTCCGGGCTTGGCCCATTACGAAAGAAATAGTCACACCCAAATTAATAATACTACATGAATTTTGATTTGAGAATTTTACATATGCAACAAAAATGATGCGCACATTTTTCGTGGGTATTTTCTGGATAATAAGTAGCGCTAAATCAGCTCCATTGCATTACACAGAAGTTTCTGTACAGGCTGTGGTAAAATGTTTTTATTATTAATTTGGCATAATGCATGTGTAAGCTGTGTGTGAGTACGTGTTTATATGTATGTATTAAATGTGTGTGTGTATATATATATATATATATATATATATATATAATATATATATATATATATATATATATATATATATATATATATATATATATATATATATATATATATATATATAAACATTTTCATATGTTTATATATATGTATATATATATAAACATATGAAAATATGTTAAAAAAACTTTAATTTCGTTTTTTTACCATAAATTTCAGCAATATCTGTCTTTACATGGGTACTTTGAAATTCCTGATCCAAGGGTAGGACTACTACTTGATGAAACAGCTATCAAAAAGTCGTTAGAATCTTTACAGAGGTTTGCTAATATCCCTGTAACGGGAGTTTTTGATGAAAAAACTGCTAACTTGATAGTGATTCCACGTTGCGGCCTACCTGATATTAGCAAAACACATGACACCAGAAAGAGAAGGTATGCAATTCAGGGAACAAGATGGCAGAAATCCGTAAGAACTGATATTTTCCTATCATCTTTTTTGGATCTTGATTTTGTTTATTCGCTAATATCTACTTTGTTCTAAAATTTACTAGTTAAATTTTTTCAGTTTAAAAAACGAAGAAATTTTTCTTATAACTTAGTTAGAGATTAGCTTTGTTTCATTTGATTAAAAAAGCTCAATTATTGATTCAAAAGTTGTTTGTCAAACTTGTCAAAGTTTGTTTTTTCTAATCCGTTTTTATGGGAATAAAAAAAAGTCGATTCCGGCTATATAAACTGATCACGTGGTTTATGTCATTAAATTTTCGGTTGAACATTTTCAAGAAAAGCGAGTTCCCTTAAAAATACATAACTTTTACGTTTTACTTCGCGCTATAAGTTGATTTTCCTGCGATAATTTTGGCCTTAAATACTTTATTTTTTTAAATTTTTTTTCAATGCTTAAATTATAGAAACTCACGTGGAAACTTCTAAATGATAATAACGATGGCTTAAGTAGAAGTCAAGTTGAAGACACTCTACTGCAAGCTTTTGCAAGATGGGAGGCAGTTACGAACTTGAATTTTCGTAAACTTGAATTAAATAGTACAGAAAAAGTAGATATTGAAGTTTCATTTGCTCAAGATTACCACAAAGATCCATACCCTTTTGATGGACCCGGTGGTACGCTAGCTCATGCATTTTACCCACATAATAATGAAGGTAATTATCTTAAAAAATTCCTAATTCAATATTTTTTTCGTTAAGTCTGTATTAAATACGCTAATTCACTTTCCAACTCTCGAAATGTAAAGTGCATTACTTCTGTGTACAATACCAGGATTTCGCACGTGGTAAGGACTCAACAGTAGTGATCGACCGGATCAGATATTTTGCCGGAACCGGAACCAAACCGGTAATAGATTCTAAATATTCCTAACCGGAACCGGAACCGAAAATAAATCCAAAACGGAACAGGAACCGAAGCCGGAACCGAAAATAAGTAATATATTTTTAAAAAGTTAGTTCTAATTTAAACAAAAATTAATGTAGTAAAAATAACTAAAATTTTACATTTTTTTTTAAAGTTTTTCCGAAACCCAAGGCATAGAGAAGCAGTTAGACAATCCAAAAAAATCATTTAACACCTAAATGATTTTTTGGATTGTCAAAATGCACATTAATCGTTTTCCCCTGTTCGAAGTTGCGCAATAATTTTTACAATGTGCGAAAAAGATGAGCTGCAGGAGCCAAATTCATCTTTAGGAGGTTCAAAATTGTCCATTTGGATCATGACAATATGTTTAAGAAAATGAGCTGGTAAGAATCAGAATGGTGTAACTTCAGCTCAAATAATAGCGATAAAAACATTACAAGATATGAATATTAATTTAAAGTTAATTTAAACAAGAAAATTAATTAGTTTTCAAACAAAGCCAAATTTTATTAACATTAATTCTCAAGCTTAACAACTAATTTAAAAATTTTTTTAATCATTTTTATCAAAATGATCATAACGGTATTATGCTAAATAAAGCTTTATAATATATATTTTCGATAGCATTTTGAGCCGGAAATCCGGCCGGAACCGAAATCGTAAATATACCCGGAACAGGAACCGGATTTTCGGTTCTGGTCGTAATTTTGGCCGGAAACCGGATCCGAACCGAATTCCGGTCGATCACTACTCAACAGTTGTAGCGATTAAAAAAACAACATCTTTTCACTTTTTTTCCAAAAGAAATTTGTTCATTTCTATTTGTTTTAACGATTTTTTTTTTCCTTTCAACAAATTTTTTTTAAGTCTCGCGCCAAAATCTCATAAAAAAACAAAAAAACTTGTAAAATATTAGCATGGTAACACGGGGGTAAAATTTTCCAAAAAAACAAACAAAAAAAAAACAGTTTTGTAAGAACCGTCTAGTATTTTAGTGAAAAATCCTAAGAAACGTTGAAATTTCTAAAATATGTCGAAAGAAAATTCGAATCTTAGCTTCTTGAACTTATCTATCAAAACCCATTCTGGTCCACCTTTGTTTAACTTATTTTTGCACTTTTACCTGAATTACTTTCTACTAACCTCCAAAGCCATGTTTCGAAACCCAATGCCATTTTGATTTTATTTAGAATTACTGTTTATTTGAGTAAAAAAGCGCAATCTTAGAATTTCTCACATTCCATTCACTCAAACTAAAAAAAAGTAAGATCTGAGACAACTTTTATTGTAGCTTCATTCATTTTAAATAATTTTTTTGGCTAACCTGTGATACCAATAGTTTTTTAATATCAAATTTTTAGTAATTAACAAGATATATAATAACTACCGTAAAGAGTGCTGCTACGATTCACAGATTTTTCAGATAGGTTAAAAGACTTTAAAAAATTAGGGTATTTTTTTGTTTTGTTGATTCTAAAAATGTTGTTAAATAACATCATCAAAACTAAAGTGTGCCATATAAATTTTTCTCAGCCAACAATGATACAAGCTGTCCAAGCCAAGGGGCTAAAAAGATTCACCAGCTTTTAAAAGAAAACATAACCAATTTTTAGCGAATTATTTAATGTCTTCTTCCACCCCAAATTTGAATTCACTTGATCAATCAGGAGTTTTGAGGACAACAAGGGACACAAAAAGATCTATGCAAGCCTCAAGTCTCTTAAATTATCAATTACAAGAGCTTGAAACTCAAACTCAAGGGAATACCTATCAGTACTTGCTGTCAAATAAAATAAATGCATTATATGCGGTATATTCATCCTAAAATTTTCAATTTGAAACCCAATATTATTTAACTGGATTAAGATTTTGAAATGATCCTACACAAAAAAAAAAACGCTCAAAAAAATGCTCTTTGTGTGCGGTGCGTTTTGGTCTTTTCTTTTTTATTTTTTCTTCGGTCAAAGCATTAAAATATTCATCTAATGGATCAGTAAACTTTAAAACATGTATCAGCAATTTCATTTTTCGAATTTTTTCAATTCATTTTACAACAGTTGCAATAAGGATAGGTTAAATGAAATATTTTATAATAGTTAATAATTATAATTATAATTTTTCATTGTGATTCATAATTTTTAATAATAATTTTTAAAATTTTTAAAATTTTTTCATAATTTTTCATAATTTTGATTGATCTACTTTTTACTACTATTTCCTACTGAAAAACTCTGAGTTAAGCTCATGGCCACCGAGAAAGGGGGGTGGGGTGGGGAAGTCTCCCGGGGCCCCGCGTGTGTACAAATAATTTTTTAAAATAATTTTTAAAAGATTCAATTAACTTTAATTTTTAATTTTCAATGACCAGAGCACGCTTCTATTGGTCCTGAGTATATAATTGATCATAATTAGGACCCATAAAGAACACTTCCCTCAGTCCCGATATTTTTCTCGGTGACTATGGTTAAGCTATAAACACTAAGAACGGTTTTCATTGTCAAACTTTTTACTCCTAGCTGTTAATATCCTCGCAAGACCTTTTAAAAGTTAATTTTTCAGGAAAAATTGCAAAAAAGTTTAAAATAAGAAAGACTTATTTTAATAATAATTATAAACTTCAGCCTATAATATCATATATTCGTCGATAATAATAGTCATGCAGTCAATCATGTCACCTCCAGTTAAAAATTGGCCGGTTATAGGTCAATTATATAGTTAGATATGTCAGCACTAGATTTTGTTAAAACAAAAAACAAACAAAAAAACAGTTATAATTACATAACTTATTTTAATAAATTAGGTATTTGTATAATTTATAATAACAATCCTTCAGGTCGAAATGTGATGCAATCTATTTTCAAGACAGAATTTTCTTCACAAAATATTGTCTCTTTTTTTAACAGTTTGATTGTACCTTGAATTTTTAAATTTTTGAAAAAAATTATAAAAAATAATATTTCTCATTAAAGGTTTATCTGGTGATCTTCATTTTGATGATGCAGAGCAATTTACAGTGAGCTCACCAAGTGGTCGAAATTTGCTATGGATTGCAGTACATGAAATTGGACATAGTATTGGTCTGGAACATTCAAACATACAAGACTCTATTATGTTTCCTTGGTACAAAGGATATATGGGAGATAATTTTCCTCTTACACAGGATGATATTTTTGGAATACAAACTATATACGGTAGATAATCATATAGGGTAGATAATAATCACGTTTTAATTTATTTATAGGTGATAGTAGTAAATGAGAAGATGAGTTTTTGATTTTTTCTTTTCAGTTTTTTTCTTTTTATTCCAGGATCAAAAGCTGCACAAACAACGGAATCAACTTTAACAACAACACCAACAGCCAAAATAAGCCCATCAATAGTTCCGTGTTCAATGAAAGGGGGTGTTTTTGAAAAATCAACTGGAGTCACTTACATATTTAATGGCAATAATCTATACAAAATTGATCAGTACTTGAAAAACACTGAAGGCCCTTTCAACGTATCTAAGATTTTGCCAGAAGTCAAAAGTGTGGATGCTGCATATGTTAACAGCAGATCAGAAGTTGTTTTCTTTAAAGGGACAAGGTTAAAAAGACAAACTTTTATTAGAAACCAGGTTTATTTAGACCAAAGTTTATGAGAGCCTTTTTTTCTAAAGGACAAAATTTTTGAGGAATAATTTGAGTCAAACTTGCCGCGACTTTTAAGCTTTTTTTTTTTTTTATCAAAATTGCGGACCTCTCGTACAGTTCGATTCATTTTGACTAACAAAAGTTTTGTTTTTGTCCTCTTTGGTAATTTTTTGAATACAAAATGAGTAAATAAAAAATGTATGCATCTTTATATTTTAATTGCTAAAGAACGATATTTATTTTTTATAGCTATTACATTTACAAAAGTTTGTCAGAATTAGTTCTTATTGAAAATGGATCCATTTTTGACAAGTTCATTGGCCTCAGGAACACCACGCAAAAAATTGACGGTGCTTTTATTTGGACAGGAAATGGAAAAACATATTTGTTTACTGGAGATCTATTTTATCGGTTCAGCGACTACTCAAACGTTGCTTACTATGACTATCCTCGTAAAATTTCCGAATATTGGAAAGGAATACCCGGACAAATTGACTCTGTATTTGTTTGGAAAAATGGAGTAACATATTTTTTTAAAGGTTAATAAACTGATGGATTTTATCTTTTGAATTATTAAATTTTCAATTTTATCATTTTATTAACAATTTTTTGATTATATTTATTGTTAATATTTTTATTTTGAATTTTTTTTTTCTGATTTTTTTATCCTTTATTTCCATTATTATACTTTACTTTTAATTATTTTTTATAATTATTGATATTTAATGTCCCATTTTTAATATTTTTATTAAAACTTTATTATTATGATTGTTACTATTTTTATTCTACATTCTTGTCTTGCTGATCAAATCTTTTTTTTTAAACTAAAATTTATGTTAACATCTTTAGGTTCTCAATTTTATCGCATGAATGAAAGGGCAGAAGTGGAAAACTATTACCCAAAATCTATTGGTGGATCGTGGATGCAGTGTCGTTAGATAAATTATGCATTATTTATGATAAAACATCAGCTTATGTAGCAATCATAAATGTTTATAGAATTATGCTTTTATTGAAAAATTACTCTTAGCCTAAAAAAAAAAATTTTTCTGTTATAGAAAAGCATATTTGTCTTCAATAATTAAGTAGAAATAATTACACTGTATATTCAAAACTATAACGCATTGTGCACTGATTTTGAAATATTTTACGCTTTGACTAATTCTCTCTTTTTAGTTTTTCTTATTTTCCTCGTAAAAAAATTTTTAATGTGGAACAAGAGCTTTAACTGATTTTAATTAAGACATTAAAAATGCGTTATTTATATTTTGTAAATATCAAATTTGTCAAGATCAGAATTTGGGTAGGGGGTGAAAAAAACGCAAACAGTTTTTTTTAAGTTGTAATATCGCTGAAATGTTGCAAGTTTGAAAAACTAAAAAAAGATTGAAAAAATATATAAAGTCAGTTTATATCTTCCATAGTGCTCTAAAGTTTGTCAACATTTCGAAAAGTTATCATTTTTACGATAGTTCTTAATATTTTAAAACTTGTTTCTTCCCAAATTTAATTGCTCAAATTATTATGTATTAGAACAAGAGCTGGTCCAAGAGATTAGTTGCATACTTATATACATTTGCTTTGATAAAATAAACGAACCATAAATAGGATATTAGACCACATGAGTTTAAGATTGTGTGTGAATATTCCCTTATGAACTACTTTCTCGGTATCGATGTCAAATGGTATCAATTAATCGAAAGTTGAAACAAAATGATAAAAGGTATATGAGCGAAAGTAAAAGTTTATAAAGCTTTGACTTCATCACTCTGGTGATGTTTTAGAATTAGCTGGTTTGTCTTCAGATGATGATTCTGAAGATAAGATTTATCAGGTCGAGGAACTGACTCGCTACGGTACGATTCTGACAATGATGATGAGATGATGATGATGATGATAATGATGATGATACCATTTAATTAACTCAAATTGTAGCAACTAATGTTCCCAACGTTTCCAAGATCTTCTAATATACCCGAAAAAGCTCATGCATACCGTAAGAGAAACAAAGATCCACCTTCGAAGTACTAACTTCCTTTGAAAAGTCAGTAGCTCTCCAGCAGCTGAAATATATCCGATGGAATGTTTCTCGCAATTTTTCATTTCAGACCAAACTGCACAGCACGTAAAAACATGAAAAAATGTCAATGCCAATGCTGTGAAGGTTTGTAAGTTTTTTGTGATATACTTGCTCTTAGGAATTGTAAAAGTTGCCAGCTTATTCACTGTACTGGTCTCAAGGCTTCAGATAACCTCTAATTGCTGACTTAATGTCACTGAAAAGATTCAAATCACTAAAAATATGACACAACAGAAATGCAACCCGAGCCTTATCATTACTATACGGGTTGACAACACACGGTCATTCAGAAGCGCCAAGTTATTATACGCAAGCGCAGTAGTAACTTTAAAAAAAGTCAAATTTTGATAATGGCTACGGTCCGTAGCAACGAATTTTTTTATTTAGTTGACTGATTATTTATACATGTTTTCACATTAATCAACATTTTAAACTCTTTCTAAAACTGAAATCATAATAAGCATATCTCAGTTGCATAAGAAAATGAATCAAATAAGCTTAAGACTATATCAAAAAGTTTAAAGTTGCGCTTTTCTAAGTAAATTAACATTCTTGAATATGCTGATTTGTTTACACTCTTAAAAACACATTATCTAATTTTCTGAGCGTAGAAATTTAATAATTTTTTCGTTTTAAGTTAGATAAATTGTGTCTAGATTTGAAACTGTATTCATATCTGAGATTACAATTTTTTTTTTGTTAAAATATATAGTTCTTCTTACTTATAAATTTTACTATCTATGACAGAGTGTATTTTACTATCTATGACAGTTAGATACCCAGTATCCCAATGACATAGTCTATGTTCAATTCTTAATTTATAATTAAGTAGAGCTATATTAAAATTAATAATAATACAGGGTTCATGGCACTCAGGGAAAACCTGGAAAACCAGGGAAAAGTTTTTAAAATTTAGAAAATCAGGGAATACCTAGAAAAGTCAGGGAATTTTTCTTGAAAATCTTGAAAATCAGGGAAAACTCAAGGAATATTTTTTATTTTAATATTCAGATTGAAGTAACTTTACAGTATCCAGTTTTTAAATCTTTTTTAATATTAAAAGTTGCTCTATACAGTGGCTTTATAACATTTATAATAAATAGTAGCTATATTAGATAAATGAATTACTATAGTAACTATATGTTTTGGGAACAAGGATTCAGTTGCAAAAGTAATATATCCTTCAACATAAACAGGGAAAACTATATACTTTCCACCGCATGAACTCAGGGAAAAAATATTTAAAAATATAGGAAAAGCAGGGAATTATCAGGGGAAAATGAATTTTCAAAACTGCCATGAACCCTGTAATAATAATTGTATTATTATTATATTGTGGTTTTGTCTTAGTGAAGCTACTGCAATGTTTGCACTTGCTCCACTATGACAAAACCACACATGTAATATGGTAGTAATACTAGTCTAATATTACTACCATATAATATATTTGTGTTTATATATAATAAATAAAAATAGTAAGCAAATCTATTCAAGATTAATAATAAAAAATGTGTATAAGCTACGCAAATCAAAGGTGGGCTTTAATTTGTTACATCCTACCATTATACAGATTCAGGAAAGCAGCTGGTAGAACTATCACTTGGCATTAACTTTGAGTATCTGAATGTAAAGTGAAAAATGTGTTATGCTCTATCAAAGTTAAAGATTTAATATTACTAAACTGTAGCCATTTATCATTATTATTTTTTTCATAACAAACTTTATTTATGAGGTTTGTTTTTAATACCTCTAAACTTAAGTTATTGATAGTTATATATATTTTGATATATGATTACAAATTTATTTAACTAAAATAATATTTGCTATAATTAGGCTGATGTATCAGAAACAAAGGAAATATATTGTTACAGAACTAATCGTAAACATTTTGTTGTCAAAGTTTGAAAAATACCTCTGAGGTTCACCATTCCACCCTCTATACACACACACACACACACTCACACACACACACACACACACACACACACACACACACACACACACACACACACACACACACAAACACAGAGAGAGAGAGAGAGTTTATTATTAGTATATATATATATATATATATATATATATATATATATATATATATATATATATATATATATATATATATATATATATATAGTCCAGTATTTTATCAACTCATAATTTATTTTTAAATTAGTAGAAGCAAATTTATATATATTTGCTAAAACTGTTTAAAAGTCTTATGAAAGCATTATAATGATTTTTTTTTATAGTAATATTAGCATAATTGTATACAATGCTACAACTGTTTATAAGTTTTCAAGAAATTATTGTAATGATTTATTGATATTTTTGCAATATTTTAATACAAATTTATTAATACTACCAGTTATTTTATACTTTTACTTATAAATGGAGACTAAGTCTTTATAAATTGTTATAAAAACTAATTATTGGGAAAAGAACAAGATTATTTAATTTAAAACTCCATAACTATAGTTTTATAATTATGGAGTTCTTATTAGCATATGTTATGTTTTGAAAATTTTTGATTTTTGTAAGGAAGTAGTTTAATAAGTTACACATTGATTAAATTTAACATTTATCTGTACTAAAATGATTAATTACGTCATATTGTTCAAAGGCAATATGACATGATTTCCATCATGTAAAGTGATCTTTCCAAGATCCACAGCCATTTTGAAAATATTTATAAAATAAATGATTTTAACAAAAATTAAAAGAATTGTCTTATTTATTAGAATATATATATATATATATATATATATATATATATATATATATATATATATATATATATATATATATATATATATATAAAAACACAAATATATTATATGGTAGTAATATTAGACTAGTATTACTACCATATAATATGTGTGGTTTTGTCATAGTGGAGCAAGTGCAAACATTGCAGTAGCTTCACTAAGACAAAACCACAATATAATAATAATACAATTATTATTACAGGGTTCATAGCAGTTTTGAAAATCCATTTTCCTCTGATAATTCCCTGCTTTTCCTATATTTTTAAATATTTTTTCCCTGAGTTCATGCGGTGGAAAGTATATAGTTTTCCCTGAGTGCCATGAACCCTGTATTATTATTAATTTTAATATAGCTCTACTTAATTATAAATTAAGAATTGAACATAGACTATGTCATTGGGATAC
Organism: Hydra viridissima; assembly: GCF_058129835.1. Taxonomy (NCBI): domain Eukaryota; kingdom Metazoa; phylum Cnidaria; class Hydrozoa; order Anthoathecata; family Hydridae; genus Hydra; species Hydra viridissima. The sequence goes on from NW_028324311.1 coordinate 13,982,939, forward strand.
TGGGTATCTAACTGTCATAGATAGTAAAATACACTCTGTCATAGATAGTAAAATTTATAAGTAAGAAGAACTATATATTTTAACACAAAAAAAAATTGTAATCTCAGATATGAATACAGTTTCAAATCTAGACACAATTTATCTAACTTAAAACGAAAAAATTATTAAATTTCTACGCTCAGAAAATTAGATAATGTGTTTTTAAGAGTGTAAACAAATCAGCATATTCAAGAATGTTAATTTACTTAGAAAAGCGCAACTTTAAACTGTTTGATATAATATTAATCTTATTTGACTCATTTTCTTATGCAACTGAGATATACTTATTATGATTTCAGTTTTAGAAAGAGTTTAAAATGTTGATTAATGTGAAAACATGTATAAATAATCAGTCAACTAAAGAAAAAAATTCGTTGCTACGGACCGTAGCCATTATTAAAATTTGACTTTTTTAAAGTTACTACTGCGCTTGCGTATAATAACTTGGCGCTTTTTGGTAAAGTTTGAATGACCGTGAACAAGACCTTTACACTTTGTTCAAATATGGTATAAATATCCGGTAATATCAAGAAATTAGACTTGAGTTTAGTCTGTTATGGATGGGGTACAGTGAATTGGTTAATTCACCTGCCCCCCGTGATCCAACACCCCCCCTCCCCCCAATGATCTAAAAGTTTAAGTTAATACATTTTAAGCAACAAAAACATGAAAATAAATTTATCAGTTTCAAGTTATAAGATATTTTGCTATATATATATTTTTTTTTTTTGCTTTTTATAAAATTTTAATTATATGAATATAATAAAAATATGTTTGGAGTTGCTTTTTTGAATATTTTGAAGTAGCAGAATTTTTGAATTAAGTATTATATCATTATGGTTTTATAATACTTTATAAGTATATCATTTAAAAAAAATACTTTAACAAAATATTGCCCACATAATTTTGTTATAGCCAATAATAGTTCTTTATGTTTTATTTGCTTTAGTCAATATGGTTAGAAACCAAAAACAAATTGATAAAAAACTGGGCAACACAAGTTCTTTAAACATGAAAGAGGTAGAGCGTATGGTAATTAAGAAAGGGCGAAACATTTAAACTGTAAGCAAACATAACAAAATACATTTTCAAATTTACATCGGCATGTAAAAAAAGCTATAGAATATGTTCTTGATAAAATAAAGTACAGATAAAACTACGTATGTTGAAAGGTTTTCACTAATTATGAAAAAATGTTGTGAAAAGGTTACGTAGTGAAGGCCTCTACGATACATTATGGACTTGGACTCAGTTAAAAAAATTAGCTTATAATTTTGCTGACTACTACAGGAAATTTGTTCCCAAGTCATGGATAAAAAACCTGAGTGCTGGAAAAGATTAGTTATATGATTTTATGAAAAGATTTAAAGATCTTTCTTTACATTGACTAGAAGCAAACAGTTTTTAACGTGCAACACGTTTTAATAAAACACATGTTGCTGAAATTTTTAAAAATCTAAAAGAATTTCATGGAAAATATAATTTTAATCTAAATGACGTTATAATGCGGATGAGACAGATCTTACAGTACAGAAAATATTGAATATAAAAGCTTACACTGTAAAAAAGATAAGCAAATAGGAAAAATTACTTCAGCAGAGAGGGGTATTCTGGTTAAAATACTTACTGCAGGAAATACTGCAGGATATTTTCAGGTTGGTTAAAAGCTGATTTTATTTTATTTTTTTTTTTTTTGTATCTTCAGTTTATTTTCAAACACTTTTTATTTCATCAACAAAACGTTCAAATGAGCTACAGATCTTATTAATTTTGGACACGAGACGCGCTTTCTATTAAGACAATTGATCAAGCAAAAGAAAAAGAGTTTTTTGTTGACATTGCTGCCTCACTGCAGCCCAGCAAAAAAGCCTTCATTTTCCTTTGTTTTTAAAGGGACTGCAAGAGATCTTTATCATTTCATCATTCCAGTGGAGTTATCAGCTTATAATGATGCACTTTTTTAATTTTTTTTCTTTAAAATAAACATTTTTATCTTAGATAGTTGAATAAGTTTTGTAATTGATTAAATACTTTTTTAATTTATCAATTCTCAATGCTTTTTTTTTTTTTTATTATTATTTTATACTAATATAATTACCAAAAGTATGCCAAAAACGTAGTGTATAGTGTATTTAGTCCTTCAGTCTCAAAATCATTTGGATTTATCCCTATCCAAAATTATTAATTCAGAGATTTCGTTATTGATTCACTGCACCCCAATATTAGAGTAAAGAGAATCATTTAAAAAAACTTATTTTAAACCTCTCTGTGAGCTAGTAGACAATAAATTTTGGTTTTTAGTAATTTGTTTTCATGAAGGACATACATCTCAATACTTTCTCTTTTAAAAAGATAAAATATATATTTTCATTTTTACTCAATATAAAAAAAAAAAAAAAAATCCTATGCACTGTGCCCCAACTTCCCCGATATTTCGTTTATTATAATCCAAACAGATTAAAAAAATTAGTTTCAATTTTAAATAACTAAAAAACCTTACTTTTACTCATTTCATTTTTAAAGAAAACATTGCAGTTTAAATCTTAAATGTGCTAAACGTTAAATCAGCTATCTCATTTTTGAAACTACCCAAATCTTGTGCAAGCATGTGATAATAGCCGATTACTTTTTCGGTGCCGGTATCGGACTTGTTGTCTTGTTTTACGGAAAGTGCTGAAAAGTTCATATAATTGTTATTAAATTTTTATGGCTGGGATTTTAATAAAGAAGATTGTTATTTTTACTATACTGAGTAAAGTTAATCTTTCAAATAGAAGTGTTCTAAATTTCTTAACTATGATATGAAAATATATATATATTGCTTTTAATTAAATTAAAATCAAAGGAAACCACCGAAAGTGTTTTTTTTTTCTTTTAAATTCTACAGATGAAAGCGTTGCAATGGTTTTCATATATTCTTTTTAGTGTATAATGGAAAAAAGTTCTCTTTTAGTGAATAACCATATTCTTTTACTTATATAATATATGTAACTTTTATTAATAGAAAAACTATATATATATATATATATATATATATATATATATATATATATATATATATATATATATATATATATATATATATATATATACATACATACATATACATATACATATATATAGTTTTTCTATTGATAAAATACAAAAGTCAAGTAAAGAAAATTTACTTCGGTAAAAGTAAACTATTTATTATAGATAAAGTTACTTCCTACTAATAGTCAATATGCATTAGATCTGTTGTTAATTTTAGCACTTACGCTTATAAATAGTTTATATCAGGAACTTTATATTGTACTCAACTTTCAATGGTATGTTTATATGTGGTGTTAAATAAGTGATGATAATAATATGTTTACATACATAGATACTATTAGCTTTATAATGGCAAATGATCTAGCTGTCTCCATGGAGAAAAATGTTTTGGCAGTATCAGGTCCAATTTATACCACAAATACTAAAGTTAAACAAAAAATATTAGATGAAGAGGAATATTTAACTGTAAGCTCAAATTTTTAAAGTTTCAATTTAATTTAACTTAGAAAATATTTTTTCGTTTTTAAAATATTTATGGATAGTGTCATGCAACAGCTTTGTTTCAAGATAATTTGCACTAATGTTTGCGTTTTATAAAAAGTAAAGAATTACTTTGTTTATTAATATCAAAGTATATATATAAGCAGTGACCTAATAAAATATTTTTTTATGTTTAATAAGCTATTTATTTTCAATAAAAGAAGTAGCAAAGTAAGAAAATTAAACCCAATAGAAGAAAACTGTTGGTTACATCATTCTTTCTAAATCCTTGTATAGCGATAAACCAAATTTAGGCGAGTATTTTATACACCACAATGTAATAAAATCAGAGAATGGATCAAAATATTTTTACTTGTTTTAAAATGTTTATTCCAAAAAGTGTGTGCTTAATTCATAAAATAAAAAAATGTGTATTAGTTGTATTGTTGCATAACACCATCCATATTTGCTATGCTGTAGTTTATTTAGGGAAGGGCATGCTTAGTGCTTTAATAGCTTAAGTTCTTTAGATACTTGAAAAAATAGTGGAGCGTGATTTCTATCCTGAATTGACCAAATTAAAACTACGTTTAAATTATCTTAATGCTTTGGAATCTGATGATATTGAGAAACTTAGAGAAATTCAACTTCAGTTGGAAAGAGAAACACCTCATGTTGAAAGAAGTATGTAATTCATTTGTTAATATTTTATATTTCTAAGTTTTTTTTCTATATTTACAAATTCATTTGGATTATAGTAATTATAATAGTATGAGCACAAAGTTTTTAAAATATGATCCATTTTCACAACTTCGCTGTGAAAATTTTCTAACTATAGCATGTAAATGTATTTTTGGCAATTTTTCTATAGATTTTGCACTTTGTTTGAGTTGGTAGAAATGGAAAATATAAATAAGATAATCAAGATATACAAAAAAAGTTTATCAGATTTTTTCTAAAAGCAAAGAGACAATAAATCTTACTAAATTTTCAGTCTGGAAAAGTCAGACAAAGTTTACCCAAATATTTTAAAGTTTAAAAAATATAATTTCAATATATCCAGTCCAAATTATGTATTTGGCAACTGAAGTTTGATTTTAAGTCAATGGAATTTGTTTTGCTGACATCAACAACAATTTCCTTTTAATTTTTTTCTTCTACATCCTCTCAATTGGTGATATGAAAAAAGTGTTATGATATAAAAAATTATTCACAGTTATAGCCATTTATGAACAGAAAATTTGATAATTTAAGTGGGTTGTTATGGCTTATGGTTATTTTTATTCATCAAAACATAATTTGTCAAATAAAAATAATTTCAATCAAGTTTTTCAGTTTAATTTGAGAATAGTTTGTTATATTTAATTTTCCAATATCACTCTGCAAACATAAGAGAAAATGCTTTTTTGTAAGGTAGTGACATCCTGCAGTTATTATATTCTGAGATTTTGTTACCACCTTTTTGCTAGTTTGTCTACAGGATGACTAGATAAATCAAGATGACATGGCTACTGTTAAACTTTGAGTAATCATCTGGATTAATCTGATTCCTTAACTATGGGAAACTTCCCTACTGACATCTTGTATCTTACATCCAAAGTTCTTCATTTCTATGATTTAATCCAGTTTCTAATTGTTCATTTGTCTGGGATCAACAACACGATCAACTTCCTTCCATATTTCTTAACTACTTTATTAGTAGGACAACGTGTGGGCTGATGGAGGAGAATGAAAATGCATTAATAAAAATTTAAAAAGGATGTAGTAGATTTGATCTATGAGTAAACAAACAATATGTTGCATGTAAGTAGAAAAGTAATTATGCAGAAAACCAATAGCATTTTTAACAAAAAGAAAAAAAAAAGACAATCCTACCATCAAAGATTTGTTTGTTGCTAGCCTTGGATAGTGTGAAAAGTTTATGAAAAGACATGGATTTTCTCTTTGAAGAAAAACTCTAACTGGTCAGAAAGATCCAACGTATATAATTGATTTTATTGTTGTATTCATAGTTCATTTCTGTTAGCTTCAAAAGCAATTCAGTTTTCACATAGCCAATATTATTGCAATGGACAAAACACCTGTCTGGTCTCCAATACCAGTGTTAAGAAAATAGATTTAAAAGAAATCTCCATGAAATTGACTGGGGATGATAGTCTGTATATCTATTTGTCTGACTAAGGAGGTGGATAGAACCCTCCGTCATGATAAAAGGGGCTAAACAAGTAAGTACAGCCCTTAATGATGATTTGTAGAAAATTTGATTAAAAATATTCAGTGGCTAGCTCTGCTAATGGATGGATGAATAGAGAATTGACATAGTATTGGTATAACCATATAATGGGTGAATTTTCTTTTCATAAATTTTGTTAGCTTGGGATTCTTTTAAAGCCCATCTTGCAACATACCTTTGTAATCTTAGCCAGGTTTTAAAGATTAAGAATTGGGTTGGAGTCTTGGACTGGAATTCAGTTTCTTATATAAAATTTTTTAAAGAAATTCTACATGTATCATTGAAAGTTCATTGAAATTTTTAGTTACATAACAGAAATATAAAGAATTATAAAAAATTCAAAAAGATTAAAGTTTTTAAAGTATATATAGTTCTGGAAAAAAGTTCGCCTAAATCGTAAAGCTTTCTAGTAAAATGAATGGCAATAGCATAACAGCCATAAAACGTTCTAGTCCAGATTATTGGACATATTTGTCTTGAATGCTGTACATAACATTAAAAGTTACTAAAGTTAGTGTTAAAAAATAATTCTTATGTTTTAGTAAGTAAATCCTGAGAAACATAGTTGCTGCAACATATCAACTACAATAACCATCAGTTGTTATGTGTGGATCTAAATAAGGTAAACTTCTTGCTAGGGCTACATTACTAGGAGAGCAGAAGTAGAACAAAATTAGATTTAAAAACAACTGGATAGTGTGAACTGAACTGAAAGTATGAGAGCAGAATGTCATAACTGAGCAAATTGATGCCACCTGATTAACTCATATCCCCCCTCTTTGCATCAATGTTGGGCTAATAAAACAGTTTGTGAAAACATTTGTGAAAAGGCTGATTGTTTTTCATTACATTCAGGGCACTTCCAGGTTTAAACAATCAGAAGTTAGAAGTTAGCATTTTTGCTGGAGCCTAAATTTGACAAAAAGTTTAAGGTACTAATTTCTGTCCATCAGTAAAGAATATTGAATGCTGGATGGTCTTCATTTCAAGAGGTTGTAAAAAGTTTTCTGTGTAACCAGAATGATAACAACTATAAAGAACTTGTAAGAAATATGCTTAAAAATTTATGAATTCTTGAAACAAACATGAGCATCAAAGTAAACTTCCTTTGCAATCAATTAGATCATTTCCCTGAAAATCTGAATGATGTCAGGGATGAGTAAAGCAAAAGATTTTGCCAGAACCTAAAAGTAAAGGACGAATGGTACTGAGGAAGTTATGAAAATGTCAGACCACTGTTGGGATTCAAGGCAGCACATACCTGTTTTCCATCATTCAAGAAAACCAAAGTTTTTACCATAAATTTTTACTTTTTTTTTCACCTTGACCATGGGTTTTCTTTGCTACGTACCTGGTTATGCTATTACATAAAAAAATATTTATGGACATTTGTAAATAGTTTTTCATCAAAATAAAGGTATTCTATAGGATAAAAACAAAGATGTTATGTTTAGATTCAGCATCCTTAAGTTACAAAGAAACAGTTCTAATATTCTTGGTATCAAATAAAAAAAAAATTTTTAGGTCTGTGTATTTGTACCAAATCCATAATAATTCAAAAATATACTATTGGTTTAGTCCAATTAACATTTACTTTAGTTATAGTATCAAAATTACAAAAATAGAAAATCAGCATTTATTGAAAAAGCTACCATTCAACTAATTTCCTATTTTCAGAATATGTTTGCTAAAGCTAATATGAAGATTTATTGATACATTTATTTGTAAGGTTTTTTTGATGTCCATTCAAGACACTTATGATTTAAAAATAAAATTTTAATAAAATTGAAAATGCGATAAATATGTACAAAATTTATGTTAAGTAAAATATTTTTTTAATTTTTATTTGATGTTCCTTCTTAGGTTTAGAGTTTAAAAAGGAGTTTTGTTAAAATGATAGAAATTTAAATTATTTGATTCTTTATAAAAGTTATCACATTCTTTTCATAGTTATGACAAAAATCATATAGCACCATGAATTTGACTCAATAGGTCAAACTTCTTGTTTAATTTGTTAACTGAGCCCATTTTATAATGTTATTCCTTATAACATTGGTGAAAAATTAATTTCTTTGACTATATTTTAGAGGAGACACCACGAACATTTGATACAAAAGAAGAGAAAACCATCTGTAATATTGACAAAGATGTGGACCAAAAATTAACTCTAGACAATTTTTTATTCAAAAATACATCAGAAGACAATGCATCTTTTGAAAAGATAATGGAAGTCACACGTAAAAAACACAGAGAAAAATATGCATGGCTGTTTGAGAAACAAAAGGAGCAAGAAGAACGTGAAATATTAGCATTGACACTGCCTAAATCAAATGAAGAGCAGTTAAAAGCATTAGAAAGTATATCTTCCAATGTAGAGACGTGGAAATATGTTCCACGTAATGCACTAATGTATACACCAGATGGAGTTGACTTGAGTATTGAAGAGTTTATTAAGAAAAAAGGAGAAATCCAACAAGTTATACGACATGAAAATACGCGGTCAGTGCATTTTTCATTGTTTATGAAATTATACAATTTTTTGTTCTTTTACGTTTTTATAAGTGTTTAATATTGGATAAATACTATTCTTATACTTAGAAACTTTTTTTTCTATATAATTGAATAAGAAAATTAAGTTAATTTGTTTTAGATTTAAATCAGATCCTTTCGATTCTGCTGCCAGTCATGCTAGTTTGGTGCGAGCCACTCAAGAGCTCTCAAGTTTACGAAAGAAAACCGGAAAGGTTGGTGTTGATGGGCATTTGGAACACCAAAATGTGACTCCAACTGTTCAAGGATATGGATTTGTTGCTACACCGTCCCCTGCACCAGGTTTGTTTTGCATAATCATATTGCTAAAGAACTATATAGTTAATTAAATTTGTTTAATTAAAGTAACGGGTGATGCGGTAGTTATCGGACAAAATAAAAACGTCAATAACTTATTTATAAATAAAAAAACAAACTATTATATTTTTTTTAAATAAAGCATTTATCTTTTAATAAAAATATATTATTTTTTATATGAAAAAACACCACCATCTGCAATTGATCTCAAATTTGCTCTGACGCCTTTCATATGCAACTGTAAAAAGTTTAAATCAATTTCTTGTAGTTTTAGTTTAATGCGATCAATCAAAACTTGCTCTGTTGAAGCTTGCCAATCTCCCTCGTAAACCTTCTGTGCCAAATGTCCCCTAAAAATTTTCAATTTGTCGTGCTTGAGGCACATTTGGGGGATTGGATTCTTTATCAACGTAATAGACATACTGGTCAGTCCAATTTAGAGAATCTTTAGAATAATGAGAACTTGCTAAATCTGGCCAAAATAAATACTTAAAGTCTCCATGATACTTGTGAATAAATGGAAGAAGTCGTTTTTCTAAACATTCATTAATATAAATTGATGAATTGATCGCTACAGCCTTGGAAGTGCGAAACAATGGCTCGGACATACCACGGTCAGATATGGCTATCCACATTAATAATTTTTTTGGAAATTTCTCTTTTCTTATAAAACGAACACTTTCTGGGCATGTCTTTTTGTTGTTTGTGTAGTATGCAGAATTTCCAGGCATGTTGTCCCCTGCAAAACAAAAGTATTTTTCGTCATCGATGACTAGAAGCGATTTTGTGTTACAGAGTTGGTTAACTAGTTTCCTGCTTCTTTTCTTTGCCTTTATTTGTTGTTTTATAGTGTATTTTGGAGTCTTTTTACGTTTTCTATATTTAATATTCATTTTTTTTAACTGACGACCAATTGTCGATTGATTAACACCGAATTTAATACCTATTTTTCTCTGACTGACCCCTTTTCAATTGTTGACAAGTCTCGTTAATTCGGCTTTCTTTTCTCTAGTCCAGGATGTCGGACGACCAGGGTGCTTTCTATCAGAAAACGATTGAACAGTTTCAAGTCTTTTTAGGTTATCATATATTGTACTTCGAGCAAATCCTTCCTTTTCAAAATGATTTACGATTTTTTTTTTTTTTATATTAGGTTTATTTACAAAAAACATTTTTAGTCGCTTTCGAAAAGATTCTCGTTCAGCTGCATTTAACCTCATTTTAAATAATTGTGTTTCAAATAATAAAGTTTATATTTTATAGAAAATAAAACCACAAAAACTAATTATTATGCTCAAATAATGAAATTAGGATTTGTCCGATAACTTCCGCATCACCCGTTATGATTAGAGATATTATAATTTCTTCATTTATGTTCATTTGATTTAATAAAGTTATTAGTGTCAAATAAAAAGTGACACTAAAAACTTACTTGAACATCAGTTATAAACAAAGTTGTTTGTTCCAATGATATGTGAATTGACCTAAATCAGAATGATTTTGATACAATTGACAGAATATATACTTGTGTTTAATTTTATTTTTCTAAAACTTAAAAACTCATAGGAGTGGACGCTTCTCCTTTAATGACTTGGGGAGAAATTGAAGGTACTCCGTTGCGTCTTGACGCAACACCTTTATCAAGTAACGTTCCTTCGTTTAAAATACCTGAGCCTCCTCGGCGAGAAACACTTGCACATTCTCTTGTTGAGAAAGCTAGTAAACAACACCGAGAAAAAAGGAAGAAGGCTTTTGCGGCTGCTACGGCTTCTTTACTGTATGTAAAATATAATATGCAATGAAATCTTAACACCACTTTTAAATTCACTATCTTTAATCTTTGTTTTATGTTTTAACATTATTAAATTTAATTTTAATTTAAAAGAAAGGTTTCTTGTATAAAAACTGTGGTAATAAACCATAATTTTTTTTCACTTTGCACAGCAACTCGCCAAAGAACAGTCCCAGGCAAGGATTGCTAACTTCTGAGCGGCTTGAAAAGTTATCACCCGCTGCACAGAAGCTTCTTAAAGCCGGTGTCCGTGTTGGGACAGATAAAACGCTGCAAGCAAGTTATTCACCAAGTCCTATATCTTGCAATATATACGGTATGTCTCCTAAAAATCGAACACCTGGATCACAAAGATCGCGTATTAAGACACCTGGTTCAGCGAGAGACGATTCTTCCATAACTGATGATCTTTTGAAATTACCTAATGCTTGAGGTTAATGCGTTGTGAAAACTTACAGAGATTTTCTAGGTTCTACATGGAACCTCACTATTGGCATACTATTGTTAAGATTGTCGAAGTTGAGAAGGGAAATTTTAACATTTAAGTATCAAGCAGTTAGCGTTTCTCTTGTTCCAGCAATCTCTTTTGCTTCACTGGAAATTAATACTGCTCAAAATGGTCTGAAGTATCATCGAACAAATCAACAATGCTTGCCATGGATTCTCCCGAGCTCGTCCAGTACACCTCGGCTTAGAATTTGGATTGATTTCCTTTATACAATTAATAAATTTAATGTAACATCATCAATTACAACTAATAAAAATTTAATGTTTGTACTTTTTAATATAAAATTATTTTTTTTCTGAATCTAACATCTTCCATAATGGGTGCGCGTCAGTTGTTCCTGCTTCAAGGTGTAATTATAAAAACAGAAAAACATCGAAACGAAAAAAGTTTTCGGAAAAGCTCAAAAATGAGCTAAAAAAAATACGAACGGTAAAACAATTTACAACAAGAAGCTCTAATAGATTCTCTTGAAACCCTTTTCTATAAACAAAGACTCTTAACTAAAAATTCTGTCCACGTACACAATGAGTCTTCTTTATTGCAACGCGCCTACTACAATATACATCGATATTTACTTTTGATCACACTTCGGTATTCACATCGCATTAAACTATTTAAATTAATCTTAATGTCGCAATTTGGCCTCGTGGCTGGTAAATTAAATATCGCAGTTAAATTCCATCTCTAGAATGTGAGAAATGGTAATTTCAACTCGTGTTTGTATTTCAAGTGTTTGTATTTTAATAACTTAATTGAATCAGGAAACATGCAGAGCTTACCGAGTTCTTCCAAAGCATGACCAAATTTAATGGCTCAAACCACTAACTTTGGTATCTTATTAACACTTTATTTATATATTCATCATGAAGCTCCCAATAATATGTAGAAAGAAAGGGAACAGTTTAAGCGTTTATTAGAAGAAATAATACAGTGCAGTAGTTCTCTAATGTGTCTTTCAAGAAAGAAGATAAATGATATTTAGGATAAAGTGTCGCAAAAGTTGTAAACAGATTAATAATATTAAGATTAAGTAACCTGTATTATCAAGATGTTGTGTCTTAAATGGCATTGGTTTGAACCACTATAAGAGAATTAACTAAAGTTACCTTCTATAGTTTCAGTTGTATATAAAGCGTGTACACGAAATAAATGTGAAAGAACAAGCACGCCATTATTTCAGTGGTTGTGTTAAAATCTTTTTAATTGTTTTGTATTTTGTTTATATCGTGTTGTGGTTTCAAAAAAATATTTAAGTTTTTGGATTTAACTTGAAACTAGTTTTTAAAATGGCAAAAGAAGAAGACGTAAGAGAAAAAATTATGTACAAATATTTACAAAATCCTAATAGTAGCTACAATTCGATAGCAAAATCGTTGCAAATACATCCATACAGAGTTAGTCGTGTTATTCAACGTTTTTCTCAAACAAAATCAATCAAACGCAAATCTGGTGGTGGAAGAAAGGAAGGTTTTAAAGATATAAAACTAGTTAGAAAACTGGTTAACAGTTTTAAGAATAACCCAAGCCTTTCACTAAGGGAACGCGCAAAAATATATGGATTTTCTCATAGTTTTGTTGCAAAAGTTAGAAACAAACGTGGATTTCATTTTTTCAAAGCACAAAAAGTGCATAACCGTTCTGAAACTCAACAAAAAAGTGCAAGAACCTGCGGCAGAAAGTTGAATGACAATTTTATTTCTAAAAATTTCTGTATTATTGAAGAGGATGAAATTTATATCAAGTACAATCATCAACAAATTCCTGGTGTTGTTTATTATATTGCCAAATATAGAGAAAAAGCAGATAAGAAATTTAAATACACTAAACATGACAAGTTCGCTAAAAAAGCTTTGATTTGGCAAGTTATTTGCAGTTGTGGCAAAAAATCAGCACCTTATATTTCTCAGTCCACACTTTCTGGTCAAATATATGTTTAAGAATGTTTACAAAAACGCCTTTTACCTATCCTTAAATCACACAATAACAGACCTATGTTCTGGCCTGATTTTGCTTTAGTTCATTATTATAAACTAGCTATGCAATGGTATAAAAAGAATAACGTGAAATTTGTGCCTGGAACAGAAAATCCTCCAAACTGCCCAGAATTGAGAGTTATTGAAAAGTATTGGGCTATTATTAAAAGAAAAATGAAAAAAACAAAAAAGCTTTGCAGAAACATTAAAGATATTAAAATATCATTTAAAAAGCATCAAATTGTTTTGATTCCTTATTCTGTGCGCAAGCTTATGGGTACCACTAAAGCAATAGCTCGAAATTTTATTAGATTTCCTCAGGAATAATTAATTTTTTTTTAATGTTTGATCTTCTTATATTATTGTTTTAAAATTATTACTTGGTTTGAAATAAAAATTGACTTAAGTACTTTTTTTTAGTTGTTTTTCTACTTTCACATTTATTTCGTGTACACGCTTTATTATTAAAGAGATTCTCAAGCAATTTATCTCTAAAAACATCGTTACTTGTTAGCTGAAATTTTTCTTCTTCCTGAAGTTGCAGGTTCACGGGTTGAGAACAATACAAAAGCCAGAAGAACAACGTGAACATGTGTTTTATTTGAAGTTCTTTTTCTCGTAGCTATTGATCTAATATAAGATGGTTATATTTCAATATCGATTTTATAATTTAATTACATTATAAATAGAAAATATACAGTTTTGTAAACGGAACGTAAAGCTGATAAAAGATTTAAAAGCTTTTCATCTTCTGAGTTTCTTGCTGCAGCAGTGAACCAGAGTTTGCTAAATTACGGTTTTTAATTACGACAGCTACGACAGTCAGAATAATTGTAACTTTTATCTTTAATAATTAACTACTATTATCCTTACAGTGGTTTTAGGGCACTGGTTAACGCCATGTAAACGAAATGAAAGCTGGATCTGATGAAGCTGTAAATAAATTTCCCTTTTAAAAATGTTGGTGTTACTTACTAAAGTTTCGAATAGATTTTCTTATTCAAATTTTCGTTTTCAAACTTTTTTTTTTGTTTAGATTTGTAATGTAAAGTAAAATGAGTTAATCTGGATGATTAAAAAAATTTCGAAAGACTTTTGTCTTCAGCTGAAAAAATCAGCTTTTTAAATCTATAGGGAGGTTTGGGAGTGCGGCAACGGTTCTGACATTTTTTCATTCTTTAGGTGATTTTTAAAAGTTGTGAAACTTGTTTATGGGTAATATTTTTCATTTCTGACTTGTATTATGGGTAATATTTTTCATTTCTGACTTGTTGCAGCACCTCAAGATAACAGTTTTAACAATCGAAAGAAATCATGAAAATTTAAAGAAATTTATTTAACTAAGTTTGTTGTTTTAATCGATACCAACCGAAAGCAAGAGGAAAAGTTAATCAGCCTTACTTCAATAAAAAATAAAAAAATTTAATAACAATGAAAATTAACGGAATATAACTATCTTGAAATGCGTTATGCGAAGCTAGAACAAGTTTCGGACTAGAATCCCAACTTTCTGATCAATTTGGAGGCTTTGGCACAGGGAGTTCGGCATCTTGTAGGATGGCTCTGTTGGTCAAAGACAAGTTTAGATACTGGATAGTGTGATTGGCATTTCAACCAAATTGTAATGCTTTTTATTCAAGTAAAAAAAAAAAACTACAATCACCTAAATAATCCTTTGGGTCTGTTCAAATCTTTGTTAAAGCAAATGAAAAATCTCTAGGCTCTTGTTTAGCCCAACCTAATAGGAGTCTCATAAGTTACACGACATTTATATGGAACCCAGAATTTTTCTTAAAATAGTCAAAATGGCAGTGTTTAGTTAATAAAATGAAATTTCGACACTGAGATGTAAAAGTTAATTCTCCACACAAATAGAAAAAAGTCTCGGGATTGTTAGAACACTTTCGTGTCAGATTTACAATGCAACTAAACTAAATAGAATGTAAGTTAGTTGAATTCAATTTACAGCCGTCTAAATGAAGTTATTCAAACAAGTTATTCAGACTCGTATATGAGATCAAAATTGAATATGTAGCTGTCATTAAAAAATTGGATTTGATTGAAATAAAGTTATTGTATATTTTCAATAAGGTTACTAAGATTACACCAACACAAACAAAGATGATCAAAAAATTGGTGTGATTAAAACATTGTTTACCGGTGTAGTTCAAAGAAAAAAGTAAAAAACCAATTTAGTATCACTTCTGGTTCTCCTGGTTCTTCTGGTTCTCCATTTTGCATTCAACATAAAATAAGAGTTACATATCCAAAATATTATTATAAACCCAAAAATTTAGTTTAATTTTTTTATTATAAAACTGACCTTTGAATAAGTTATTAATGTTTTTTTTTTTTTTAATAATAAAAAAAAAGTTAAAACTACCCATGCAAGCAATAAGTTCTCGCATGTAAATAGCTCAATTATTTCTTGTCAATCAATTTGAAAAACTCACAACATGCCAAAAAATCAAAACATGTCAACATAAAAAACTTCAAAATTCAAAAAAAAATTGTTGAATTTGAGGAAAATACTTTACAAACCGTTTTGAAGGTAAAAAGGGGAAGGTGAAAAAAGAATAAACTTGGCTAACGTATCCATATCATTAACGTATCCATTTATTCATTTGAATAAAAAGTACATGTATGTAAATACGAACAAGCCAATCCGTTTATTTTGTATATACTCAGGCCATAAATATTTAAATAAATAGACATACGCATTTATTCATCGCTATATTTGTAAATTTTTACATTTGCATTCAAACTTCCACATTTGTGTTAGAGAAATGCTAAGAACACATTCATTATTTCAGTGTATTAAAAAGTCTTTTTTTTTTCAATTTAGTGGAAAAACATACTGAAAAAAAATAAAAAAATAAACAAACAAACATAGAGATTTAATTTATTTTATTCTATCGTTCTTTTAAATATTTTTATTATTTCGTTTTTTAATCCTCATGCGTTGAAAAACGGACAGAAATTTGATGCAAAGTTTCTTCTTTAGAAAGAGAAAAGAAAATCTTTATTCGACTTAAAAATTTTATAAACTTTTAAATAACTCAAGAATTTTATGAAAGTTTTATTATTCTCCGACTTGAGTTTTCCGGACCCCGAAATCCCCCATCTGACTCGATCTTATTTTCGCAGTTTACTTTCAACTTTTTAAAATCAATTCTTGATATAAAAGGCTCTCGTTGGTTTAAAACGAAAGCATCGATGCTTTAATACAAAATTTAATTAATCAACAACTCAATCATTAAAAAAAGTAAAATAAAAAAAATTCATAATAAAATTAACTATAAAGTCAATTACAAAAGTAATTACAAAATTCACAAATTTACACATTTTTTTGGGTTTTAAACAAATGATGTTTTATTTTTATTTTTTAAAACTAAAATTAAAGAGAACGCAAAAAGAAAAAAACACTTTATGAAAAGTTTGCGTGCAAAAGCAACGATCTATCGATCTATTGGCTGTGTTTTCTTAAACATAGCTGACAACGTAGTGGCTGAAGCGAAACGACTAAACGGTCCTGTAAACTTCCTTCCATCTGTATTTATAAACTGAAATTAATGCTAATGAACAGCATCAATTTTTTATTTTGATGAAAAAGAGCGTTGTAAGCTTTAATAAATAAATCTTTTCTAAATTGATAGTAATTATACAAGTGAAGGGTTTTTTGTTCTAAAATTGCCAACCAATCAATTCCATCAACTTCTTCAAACCTATGAATAAATAAAAATGTGTTGCATTAGAGAGATGTTTCTATAAACTTTTTAATGAGTTGTTTCAGAAAAAAAGAAAAAAAACTTTTTTTTTTCAAAACATTTTTAAAAAGTTGCTAACGTGTTAAACTTAAATGTAACTAACTATCTTTACCTGCAAATATTTCGAAACTCTTTTCTGAGAAATTTAGTTGTTCTTGAAGCATTTTTTGATTGCTCTTTGCACGAACATAGAGGTCTCTTATTTGGAAATTACTAACCCAGGTGCAATCTGAAAAGCTATCGAACATCAAGTCGATGCAATTTGAACTATCAGAAATTTTTATCCTTTTCTTTAAATCTTTTCTGCAATTTTCAAAGGTGTTGTTTAAAATGATAATCTCCTGCACTATTTTCGACAAATACTTGATTGACTCTTTTAACTTGTCATTAAAACAAGTTCCTTGAAAAAATATTAAAAATTTTAATTTTAGGAGATTTTAGAAACAATTACCTTTTATGAAATTCAAAAAAAAATGAATGAGAAACGAATGAGAAAAATAAATAAGATTTCGTTACCATTAAAGGTTGCCTTGACATCCTCCTTTGTAAAATTTATTTTTGCAAAGGCTACAGCATTCAATTCACATCGACAGAAGTCACAAGCTATGCGTAGTTTAAAATAAAAATATTCATGACAAAATGAGAGTAATTAACTTTTATCAACCTTATTAAGTTTAAACAGTATAGATAAATTACTTAAATTTTTTTAACTTGCTTGGTTATTTTTGGTTTTCATAAAAACAGCAAAAAAAAAAAAAAGCTTTTTTTTTATTATAACAAATAAATTTTAACTCCTTCTAAAACTAATATAAATACTTTGCGGATTAGGCGTTGCAGCTTCTGTAGTTTTTGGTGCAGCGTCTGTAGTTGTATCTACTTCTTTTGATGCAGCTTCTGTAGTTGAATCTGCTTCTGTAGTTGTTGATACAGTTTCGGTAGTTGTATCTGCTTCTGTTGATGCAGCTTTGGTGGTTGTATCTGCTTCTATAGTTGTTGATGCAGCTTCTGCATTTGTATCTGCTTCTGTTGATAAAGCTTCGATAGTTGTATCTGCTTCTGTAACTGTTGTTATAGCTTCGGTAGTTGTATCTGCTTCTGTTGATATAGCTTCTGTAGTTGTATCTGCTTCTGTAAATGTTGACGCAGCTTCGGTAGTTGTATCTGCTTCTGTTGATGCAGCTTCTGTAGTCGTATCAGCTTCTGTTGATGCAGCTTCGGTAGTTGTATCAGCTTCTGTTGATGCAGCTTTTGTTGTTGTATCTGCTTCTGTAGTTGTTGACGCAGCTTCGGTAGTTGTATCTGCTTCTGTTGATATAGCTTCTGTAGTTGTATCTGCTTCTGTAGTTGTTGACGCAGCTTCGGTAGTTGTATCTGCTTCTGTTGTTATAGCTTCGGTAGGTGTATCTGCTTCTGTTGATGCAGCTCCTGTTGTTGTATCTGCTTCTGTAGTTGTTGACGCAGCTTCGGTAGTTGTATCTGCTTCTGTTGATATAGCTTCTGTAGTTGTATCTGCTTCTGTAGTTGTTGACGCAGCTTCGGTAGTTGTATCTGCTTCTGTAGTTGTTGACGCAGCTTCGGTAGTTGTATCTGCTTCTGTTGTTATAGCTTCGGTAGTTGTATCTGCTTCTGTTGATATAGCTTCTGTAGTTGTATCTGCTTCTGTAGTTGTTGACGCAGCTTCGGTAGTTGTATCTGCTTCTGTTGATGCAGCTTCTGTAGTTGTATCACCTTCTGTTGATGCAGCTTCTGTTGTTGTATCTGCTTCTGTAGTTGTTGACGCAGCTTCGGTAGTTGTATCTGCTTCTGTAGTTGTTGACGCAGCTTCGGTAGTTGTATCTGCTTCTGTTGATATAGCTTCTATAGTTGTATCTGCTTCTGTAGTTGTTGACGCAGCTTCGGTAGTTGTATCTGCTTCTGTTGATGCAGCTTCTGTAGTTGTATCAGCTTCTGTTGATGCAGCTTCTGTAGTTGTATCTGCTTCTGTAGTTGTTGACGCAGCTTCGGTAGTTGCATCTGCTTCTGTTGATGCAGCTTCTGTTGTTGTATCTGCTTCTGTAGTTGTTGACGCAGCTTCGGTAGTTGTATCTGCTTCTGTAGTTGTTGACGCAGTTTCGGTAGTTGTATCTGCTTCTGTTGATATAGCTTCTGTAGTTGTATCTGCTTCTGTAGTTGTTGACGCAGTTTCGGTAGTTGTATCTGCTTCTGTTGATGCAGCTTCTGTAGTTGTATCACCTTCTGTTGATGCAGCTTCGGTAGTTGTATCTGCTTCTGTAGTTGTTGACGCAGCTTCGGTAGTTGTATCTGCTTCTGTTGATATAGCTTCTGTAGTTGTATCTGCTTCTGTAGTTGTTGACGCAGCTTCGGTAGTTGTATCTGCTTCTGTTGATGCAGCTTCTGTAGTTGTATCACCTTCTGTTGATGCAGCTTCTGTTGTTGTATCTGCTTCTGTAGTTGTTGACGCAGCTTCGGTAGTTGTATCTGCTTCTGTAGTTGTTGACGCAGCTTCGGTAGTTGTATCTGCTTCTGTTGATATAGCTTCTATAGTTGTATCTGCTTCTGTAGTTGTTGACGCAGCTTCGGTAGTTGTATCTGCTTCTGTTGATGCAGCTTCTGTAGTTGTATCAGCTTCTGTTGATGCAGCTTCTGTAGTTGTATCTGCTTCTGTAGTTGTTGACGCAGCTTCGGTAGTTGCATCTGCTTCTGTTGATGCAGCTTCTGTTGTTGTATCTGCTTCTGTAGTTGTTGACGCAGCTTCGGTAGTTGTATCTGCTTCTGTAGTTGTTGACGCAGTTTCGGTAGTTGTATCTGCTTCTGTTGATATAGCTTCTGTAGTTGTATCTGCTTCTGTAGTTGTTGACGCAGTTTCGGTAGTTGTATCTGCTTCTGTTGATGCAGCTTCTGTAGTTGTATCACCTTCTGTTGATGCAGCTTCGGTAGTTGTATCTGCTTCTGTAGTTGTTGACGCAGCTTCGGTAGTTGTATCTGCTTCTGTTGATATAGCTTCTATAGTTGTATCTGCTTCTGTAGTTGTTGACGCAGCTTCGGTAGTTGTATCTGCTTCTGTTGATGCAGCTTCTGTAGTTGTATCAGCTTCTGTTGATGCAGCTTCTGTAGTTGTATCTGCTTCTGTAGTTGTTGACGCAGCTTCGGTAGTTGCATCTGCTTCTGTTGTTATAGCTTCGGTAGTTGTATCTGCTTCTGTTGATGCAGCTTCTGTTGTTGTATCTGCTTCTGTAGTTGTTGACGCAGCTTCGGTAGTTGTATCTGCTTCTGTAGTTGTTGACGCAGCTTCGGTAGTTGTATCTGCTTCTGTTGATATAGCTTCTGTAGTTGTATCTGCTTCTGTAGTTGTTGACGCAGCTTCGGTAGTTGTATCTGCTTCTGTTGATATAGCTTCTGTAGTTGTATCTGCTTCTGTAGTTGTTGACGCAGCTTCTGTAGTGGTTGTTTTAGTTTCTGTAGTATTCGTTGCAGCGTCTGTAGTGGTTGCTTCAGCTACTTGAGTTGTTGTTGCCCCTAGAGCAGAAGAGAAGTAACTAAAGTTTTAATAAATTTGTTCTAAGTATTAGGAAAAGTCCCTTCTTTACTCATTTCTGCTTAATTTTTTTATTTTATCGTTGTGTCAAATATCTGAGTTTTATGACTTAACCTCCAAAAGTGAATCATCTGGAATCATATGAAATAAGTTCATGGAATTTGAATATGGGTCCGGAAGAGCCGTAAGATTTTTTTAAAAAAATGAATGCAACTTGAATAAGTTACCCAAATTCATACACTTCAAGACTACACTTTTGCAAAAAAATTAGCCGTTAGGACTACTAATTGAACTAAAGTTTGATTACTAGCCGTTAGGACTACTAATTGTACTAAAGTTTGAAGTAAAATATGAACTGAATTAATAACATGTTCGTCTCTCGAACAATCATTAAACGAGACAATCAGCTTTCACTTCTTCAACAAGTAAAATGATTGTTCAACAGTTATATGATTTTTTCATTAATGATTATTGTATGATTAATGTCTTTAGGAGTTAATACCTTGGGGCTTTAATGTAATCAAGAGCGATTGCTCACCGTATGATAATTTCCGTTTACCAATATATGCAACTCAAATAAGAACCATATTTACACTAATCATTTAGATTACCATCATGCGGTTGTCAAAAAAAAGGAACTTTTTTTAAGAGGCACATTCTGCTGCATATTCCAATTCTACTAAATTCAATTTTCTTTTTACTGAAATACTTTATGTAAAGTAGTTGAGTGTTTTATTTTACTAATTTATTTATAATAATTTATTTATCATAATTTATTTATCATAACTTATTTATCATAATTTATTTATCATAATCTGTTTATCATAATTTATTTATCATAATTTATTTATCATAACTTATTTATCATAATTTATTTATCATAATTTATTTATCATAATTTATTTATCATAATTTATTTATCGTAATTTATTTATCATAACTTATTTATCATAATAGCGTAATCTTAAAATATTATCATAATTTGATTATACTAATAGCGTTGCTTGTACAATTAATTTTAAATGTAGCTATAAAAAAGAATGGAAAACATGATATTGCATGTATTATGTTATATAACTTTTAATAACATTGTATGTCTTACATGCTTTATATTGATAAAAATTCGTTTTTGCTAAAACCAGCAGCATTAAATACTGCATTAAATATTAAATCAATATTGTGCCCTCCATCAAATCAAAATAAAAGATTTCTTAAGTGTGTCCTTATGTTCAACAGAATATCACTAAACTAAACTATTTCACCAAATACTCTCTCATCAAAAAATTTTTTAATCTTTTCGATTGCGAACGAAGAATCACAGTCGTATCGTTAATAATAAACGCTTTCAAAAGCAAGTTTTCGTATAAGTTACGTCAGAACTACACATCGAAAAAAGAATTACACGCGTTTATATCCAATAAAAAAAATTATCTTTACCTAGACTCAAAGCAAATACCAGAGCAAAAGTGTAAAATATCTTCATGTCCATGTTGGTAGATAAAGTTAAACTTGTATAAAAACGTTAGATATACTTGTATAAACACCAGTCGTCATTAGGTTTAGATAGCCAGATGAAATAACGTAGAATTTTACTTATTCATTACTTTATATCTATTTAATCTATCATTGCTGATTCATCGCTGAATCGGCGATGATAGATTTATCGCTTATTAGATAAAACAGCTTTCAGTTTCAGCGGATTTTTTTATTTTAAAGTTTAATAATACATCTGAAATTCAGATGTATTATTAAACTTTAAAATAAAAAAATCCGCTGAAACTGAAAGCTGTTTTATCTAATAAGTTTTATCTAATAGTTTTATCTAATACACAAATTACAATTCAGATTCTGAATTGTAATTTGTGTTACTATTTTATGAAGCTAAAATTTTATGAATGAATAAAAACGAAAAGATATTTTTTAAGTAAAAAAACGTTTTACAAGAAATTAGCGCATTAAATATTTTTTTGTTTACAAAATTGTTTAAAAGTTTAAATAATGAGAATCCTTTTTATTTAGATGAAAAAAATTTGTTCTTAAATTTTTTAAATCAACTGCACATCACCATGATACAACCAAAATACAATATTTAAAAAGTTTAAATAAAAGTATAAACGGTCGATGTAAATGAACAAAATAATTTAAAACACAGAACCTTCCCTCCCCCTCCTCCCCTCTTTAGCCGTTGTTTTTTTTTAAATCAAAAATAAAAATTGTTGGGAAAGAAACATGGCGGAAAATTAGCGATTGTATTCATTTTAGTCGGTCTTTGATTAAAAAATATATTCTTACACTTATTAACATTCATATGCTTGTCGTGATAAGTTACGTGTTGTTATCAAGCAGCTATTGGTTGTAAAAGTTATGTAACCATACTCGTTGTACCTATTTCTGCACTAATAAACAGTGGACTTGGATTAATAACTTTATATGCAGTTGATTTAATTATTATCAAACTAATCAAGTAAAGCTTCTCTCCGAAGAACAATAATCTATCATCACAGAGAAGTACAAATTATTCCTAATTCTTTTAAAAAGAATTAGGAATAATTTGTACTATTAAAAAGGTTGTTAACAATATCCTTAAATCTCAAGACTGAAAAAATAACATGTAACTTGAAAGGCTCTAAAATCAGAAACTTTCTGATCATCGGTACATCGATAAAAAATCCTTGACGATTTTTGATCTTCTTTTGATTTCCTTTTTTGTTTTCCTTTTGAATAAACTTATTTTTAATTTACACCTTGTGCTTGCAACTTACTAAAACCCAACATATATGATAAATGCAAGCATTACTCCATAGTTCATAGTCCAAGCGTGCAAGTAAGAGAAAACTTAATAAAGACCTAAAAATTCTGGTCTCTTTAGCTTTCTATACCAAAATAAAAATGAGATTCATATATTTTGACGTAGCAGCCTATATTAGATATATAAGTGATGAACTTGTTTCTTGTAACAAAGCTGTTGCTAATTTATCATCTCTTGTGTTTTTTCAGTTCAATAATTATGATTTTAAAATGAAGTTTCTGCTGGGGATATCTTTTTGGTGTTTCTTTCTTAAAGTACATAATAAATGTGAAAATCTTTTCATCAAACTTAAGAAAACTATAACATTTTTGGAAAAAGGAAATGCAACTGTTTTCAGGGATGTTAAGCCTCAGTTTTACATGTATTTCCTCACTGGATTCAACGGTAGCAAAATTTAAAGTACAGTTTTAAGGATATTGACTTATCTCAGGCTTCTAAAGCATTAGAAGTAACATAGCAAAGTACTGCATATTTGATTGAGGATCTCCTATTTGAAGAATATATATATATTCTAACATAAAGTTTTTAGAGTGATTTATTACAGCAATTTTTTAAAGTATTATCAAATGAGTGGCAACAGGTTTCTAGTTGAATTACTTGAAGCAATTATTGTATGAATGTACCGTATGAATTTTATGAAGTAATTGATGAATTCCTAAGAAAATTGAAGTAATTGAAGTAAGTACTTGAAGTAATTATTTCTGAGAAAATTTAGCAAATGATATTATTAAAAGATAATTTTGACTTTTGGAAACTGGATTTAAAATTTTTTAATGCAGAATCAGAATTCAATTTCAGAATATTTTAATGATAATCAGAATGTTAGCTAGATAAAGATGGTAGTGAGATATTTTACTGCTGGATATTTATGCAGAAAGTTTCTTTAAAAACTGAAATGTGAATTATGTAGCGATTTATTAAAAAATGATGTTATTTATACAAACATAGAATATATTGACCTACTATCTAGAGGAGATCTCTTAACTCCCTCCAAATTAATTGCAAGTCCGTGTTATTAGTTGCTTGGCTATGCTTTATTAATATGAATAAATTGTTTCAACTACAACTTTGCCTGTATTTTCAAGAAATTTAATATCTCAACTCTTAATGTTATTCTATAAGTATATTCAAAGTATTTTATATATATATATATATATATATATATATATATATATATATATATATATATATATATATATATATATATATATATATATATATATATATATATATATATATATATATAATATTTAGAATAATAAATTAATTTATTAAGAGAAATTTTCGCTGGATTATGGTTATTAGCATCATCAGCTCGTAAAAATATTTTAAGTTACAAAAAAAAGGTTTAAAGTTAACTGACGTCAGCAGTTGAGTTAAAAGTTTAAATTTCGCTTTCGATTTCGATTGTGTATTGTATTGCAGGGTGTTGTTTATTTAAAATAAGTTGGAATTGCTCTGCTTCCTGAATTTTTGAGAATCTAGCATGACTATCATCAACATAACTTAGATAGGATTTTAAGCCAAGAGGAGGGTTTAATGTTTTTGCAATTACAAATATTTTTAAAATTACAAATTAGAACTCGAACCCAACAACATCAAAAAAGCTTAAACGAGGGCAAGCGTCATCAGTCTGCAATAGCCACGCATAGTAAATCATGTTCAAAAGATATTAATTGGGAGAAAACTAAAATTCTTAAAGTAGAGTTCGTGAGGCTCTTGAGATACAGAGGCACCAATGTTCCCCTCTAGATAACGGGATTAATCTTGATAATGGACGATTTGTTAAAATTTAATTTTGGACACCATTTTTCACGTTTTTACGTAAAGGATAAAAAAGTAAGAAGCGACTCAAATGCTGACGTCAGTTGATTTTAAACCGTTTTTTGTAACTTAAAATATTTTTACGGGCTGATGAGCTGGTAACCATAATCCAGCGAAAATTTCTCATAATAAATTAATAATTGTATTTAGAGAATTCGTATTAATTGATGTTTATATATATATATATATATATATATATATATATATATATATATATATATATATATGTATAATAATAATAATAATGATAATAATAATAATATTAATAATAATAATAATAATAGTAATAATAATAATAGTGATAATAATAATAATAATAATAATAATAATAATAATAATAATAGTAATAATAGAAATAATAATAATAATGATGATGATAATGATGATGATGATGATGATGATGATAATAATTATACTAATAAAGAAAGACTTTACTTATCATCAGTTTTCTTGAAGACAAGGTTCTTTTCTGTCTTTAACAACTCAGAAAGCTTTCAGCTTTAGAAAACTTGAAAGGCTTACTCCCTGTACGATTTTAATCAAATTTTTTTCGATGCCTTGTTTTCAAGTTAGCAATTTTTTTAAACAATACCATTGCATCTCTATTTATGCCTGTTGATTGCAACAAAAGGCCTTGCATAGTTAAAAATGCTTGCTTTGTCTTTATTTCAACGTCAGGAACTTGACTTTTTTGAAGAAGTATCGGCAATTCACGTAAAATGATAATAAACAATTCTTATTCACTTTCCGTAACATCAGACAAATCAGTTGCAAATATTTTTAAATTTTGACGAAAAAAAAAAAGAAAGTCTATTATTAGAAACACGGAGCTTTAACTCAAAATTAAAAGAAATTACTTGTGAACAAAAGCAAAACTTTATTCACGTATTTTTGAGCATTTGCTTTCACTATGAGCATTTTCTAATAGGCTTTTACTTTCAGCCAAACCAAATACTTCTAAGTAATTGCCTATTTTATTCACTCAAATTAATGTTATTGCTTTGCATGCTGATTAAGATTTTTATTGAAAATATTATTTGCAGCGAAACCAATCAGTTTAGCGATAACTAGCAAGATATTAATTGGAAGTAATATCTTTCATTGCACACACTTTATAAAGGACAACGCTGGGTTTTTTTTAAGTTTAAAAAGATTGTCCAGAGCCTGCAAAAACTTTCATGACTACTTTTCATCATTTAGACACCTGAGCAATGTGGAAATTCTATTTTTTATCCAATCTTTTTCAGAAATATTAATCTGGGTATCAAAATTTTTAATGCTTCCTACAACAACATAACTCTACAGTTGTTTCTAGCAGTTGTCAAAATGAGTTCATTTTTAAAATTTGGATAATTGGTTCCCGAGTTGTGACGGATTTATGTACTGCCTAATAATGCCTTTTTTAGGTCGAAACTTGCGGAGTTTTTCTAAAGAATTTATGGCACCGAAATTAAAAATTTTATTTACTTTTCAATTGACATCGACGAGAAGACTTATAGTTGAGCAGAATTAATTAAGTAAATTCATTCTATTTTTTTTAAACAAAGGAATCAATATATTCAATTATACAAATTGTTTTTGTCATATCGTTGGAGCAGGGGTTGTTTTTCCCTTTTGGGGCATATGGGTCAAAAGCTATAAAATCACGGTAAAAGTAATAAAAATTAACTTTAGTTAAGGAAAAAGAGCTTTTTTAATTTGAAGAGTCAACTAATTCATACCAATTTTTGAAAACCTAGAAACTATATTGGAATCCCAGGGCTCGTTTCCCCCATTTGGGGTAAATGGGCCAAGAGCAGCAAAATCTCTGAAAAAAGCATAAATAATAGCTTTAATTAAAAAACAATAGCTTTTTCAAACTTTAGAGTGAACAAATTTATTAGTTTATGAAAATCCTTAAGATATCTAAGAATCCAAAGGCTTGTTTTCCTCATTTGGGGCATTTGGTTCAAAAGTAATAATTTCTCTGTAAAAAGTATAAAAACTAACTTTTGTTTAAAAATAGTAGCATTTTCCTACCAGAAGAATGAACAAACTCATAAAAATTTATGAAAATTCTAAAAATATGTAAGAATCCTAGGACTTATTTCCCAATTAGGAGTGATTGAGTCAAACAAAATATTTCTGTGAAAGCCATAAAAGCAACTAGTTAAAAAACTACTTTTTTCAAACTATTTGAGTGAACATACTGATATATACTTATGAAAATCAGGAAAAAAGAGCCTTAAATTCATTTATCCCAATTAGGGCAATTGGATCAAAAGCAAGAAAATCTCTGTGGAAACCATAAAAAACAGCTTTAGTTGAAAAACAAGAGCTTTTTCAATCTTAAAAGCATTTCAAAGTGTATGTTTTTGAAAGTAAAATGTCGATAATCAATGATTATCATTAAAAAAATACAATAGATTTATATTTGTTTACATTTAGATAATAGGATCTGAAATAACAATCAACTGCCTTCAGTATATTATTAGGATTCAGTCATTGACACAAAAAATAGATTCAGAATGATAAAACAGTGCAGCCCATTATAAAACAAAATGTTAAATCTATTGTCTATAAAAGGAGCAAAAATATACTTGTCTTCACTTTTTCCAATGAGAAAAGAATTGAAATATCATAACACACCAGGTTCATTACTTTCTTGTTTGTGGAATGCTTTACATGCAGTGCATATCAGTCTTACAGCCCCAGATTCAAAAGTTTTTAATGCAAAAGTGTTTTTGTGAGCATCATTTAGAGCAGTTTTTTCAAACAAACTCAGCACTTCATCTGTCTCAATTGCAAAGTTTGTTAAAAGATTTAACTTACAAAAAAAGTTTGACATATTATTAAGTCCGTTTTTCCGCTCAATTGTTAAACTATCCCAATCTCATATAACTTTTGGTAACAATAGCTCCCTCATTTCTTTGTTTCAACTTACTGTTAAATAGTAGATTGATAGAATCTAAATCTGACATAGTTTACTTAAAAAAAAAAATTAACTTTGCAAAGTTCTTTCCCTGTCTTTGTGTCTAGAATATCACAAATATCATCAAATAAATCTGTAAAAGAACTCAAAGTTGATACAGCATCCCTGGAGGCCATTTCTGATAATCCTAATGATAGAACTCTACTGCTTTTGTTAATCAAGTGAAATTTTTAATAATACCTTAATATTTGTTTGTTCCATCTCCATGTAAACAGATTCCTGTATCTTTCTCAATGTTATCTAGTATTTCCTTTGATAATTGAAGGTGTGCAAGAATTAAAGGTTCTGACATAAATCTAGATCTTGTACCTACTAAGGGGAGTTTTGTAATTCCTTATTTTGCAATTTTCTTTAAAACAATTTTAATAACATCATTGACATTGTTCATACTGACTTTTAATGATAACTTCTTGAATACCATTTGAATAATGTCCTCTTTCAAATGTTACTTTTTTCCTCATCTTCCAACAATTCCAAAAGAATATTTAAGTAAATGTTTTCTTTATACTTCAAATTTTGCACTAAGTTCTTTAACTTCTGACTTTATAAAAGTGAGATTTTTAATTGAAGAAGAGGAAGTTGTTTACTTTGTTTTATTTAAATTATTTTTCACGCAGCCTAATTTCAATTTGAGATTTCTTTTTTCTTGACATGACATTTCAACTTTTGTATTACTATTTTCTAACATTTGATTAAGATTATTGTGTAATATTGAGACGACTACATTCTATGCACGTTATGTATTTCATCTTCACGTTCATTCGCTTTTACAATTTAAATATCATTTCTTAATTCATTGTGTACAATGAATTATGCACAACGAACCATATATAGTCATTGAACTACATATTCATTGTGCGCAATGAATTACACAATGACGCAACTACATATTGAATTCCATATTTAAAGCTTGAGATTTTTTTCAACTTTATATCTTGATAAACAACTTTCTTGTTTAAATTTTGAATTTTGTTTGTTTTATTCTTTAGTTTCAATGCAGTAAACTTTTTTTCTGGTTGTCAACAGGTTTTTGTTCTTTGTAGTATATAGTGCTTTACTCTGGGTAGCTTGTCTTTTAAATTCAAATTTCTCTCCGTTGCTGTTTTTTACAGCTAGTTGAAGTTTTTTATTTTCATATTCAAGACCATTTAACTGGTAACAGTAGTCTTCAGAAGCTTTGTTAAAATTGTTAATATCTTCAAATTTGTGTTCTAGAGTTTTATTTTTGACTTTGAGATAAGGTAGGTCTTTTATTAGATTTTTCTTTTTCAGATGATGTTGACTGTAAAGATGATTAAACATTTGTTAAGATAATGGTGATATAAAATTTGAAAGCAAAAATTCTTCTTTCTTCTTTTAGTTAGCAACCTAACTTTTTGAATCACTCGTTTTATTTTCGAAAACAAAGTAAGGTCATTTTCAGCAAACTTGGAAATGTGGAAAAAATTGGTATCTAAAAACTGTGTACACATTGGCTAAGCTTTTGTCTTCTAAATTTTGATACCAGAAATACAAATCTCTTTCTGCAACTCAAACAGCTAGATATAGAAAACTGATTATATATCAAAGTTACATTAATAAGCGCTTTCTATGTAAGCATTAAGTAACAAAGCTAAGTAGGTTGAACGGAGTACCATAATGGCGCCTAGGAAAAAAAAATTGATGGAAAGTGTATTTTTTAAATTGCTAAGTCCAGATCAATGATCTATATTAACTAGATGTCTAACTTCGAAAAAAAGTGAAGCAAATTTTTTTTGCCACCAGCATACGATTGGATAATAACTTGTTTTGCTACCAGCATCTGATATGTTAACAGATATTACGGAAAAACGAAAAGCAAAAATAAAACAAAACAAAAAAATATCTGTCAGTTAAATCAGAAAATGTGTTTAAAAATTTGTGAAATGCTTTAGTATTGGATAATTTTATAAATGTAGGTTAAAAGTAACGTCAGTTACTTTTAACCTACATTTAATAAATATGTTTAATAGTAATATGTCCAATGTTTAAAGTTAACATCGCCAGAAATTTTTCTTTGCTGCGGCTACCGGCTTTACAACCTTCAAAAACTTGCTTCACATTTGCTTACGGAATTTATGTGAACGCGGCGATGTTTCGTATATAGATTGTCCTAATATCCGTGGATCTGGTAATTACCAAATAGTGAAACAACTCCATGTAACCTATTTAAAATGTTTTATACAATTCGAATTCACCTAACTTTGTATACAAAAACTTGTGCGTTATACAGTCAGAACGTTGTTCTTTTGTTTTCAAAAAAAAAAAAAAATGTTGTTTTGACGAAGCCATGCAAATAAATTCACTTTTAAGATTATCGACGTTTGGGGGCATTTGAAAATACACACAAATGAACAAAGAAATTTTGATTTTTTTTTTGACAATTAGGAAAAATAAGACCTGCTTTATTAAGAAAAGTAGAAAGAGAATGGTTTGTTATTTTTGTTATGCAGAATTTACTATTTAAAAAATCAGTCTTTTTTTAGAACTTTTAATCGAATACGTCAAGAGATTCCAGGTCTGCAAAACTATTTAACTTTAAAGAAATAATTGCGTGTCTGTATTTTGTTCGAATAAATAACGAAATAATTTTTTTCTGTATTTTGTTTCGTTTTATAAAACTTGATGTTTTTACTGTTTCTTTCTTTAATCTGAAGTAAATTTCTGATATCGCCAGAAAATGATCAGACTCAAATCGTAAACAAAGTTTACAAAAATGAAATTATTTTCTGTAATTTCAAAATAAGTGAAGAGAAAATAAGGTTATGGTGCTTCGAGCTGTAATAGTATAACTGAAATTAATTAACTAATAGTAATTAATAGTTCTTCTTGTTTAGATGAAAAAGTTATTATGGGATAGTGTAGTAAATATTGGAGTATCTGTTGAAGAATTTTATTCAGGGTCTTATAAATGCAATAAAGGCTACAGTGCACTCCGGAAAATTATAACTGAAAGTGGTCAGTTTGATTGTTTTTGCAATGTTTTAGAGTCAGGAAATGGTCAGCCAATGTTTGAATGCGTTTTAAAAAATGGTGAAGATGAAATTGGTATGTCTTTGTCTGTGAATCCAAGGATCGCAAGTTATGGGTTAAAAAACTTCCAAATGCAAACTTGGTGTTAACAGATTATAAGCGAACTTGTGCTCAGCACTAGCCTAAAGATGCAGAATTAAAAAAAAGTCAAAGGTAGTAGTTTTGTTCCAGTGCATCCTCCATCAGTCTTTAAAGGTATACCAGTGTCTTGTATTCCAATAGCGTCTAGAAAATGAGATGTCACTGGGTTAATGTGCTCTGAAAGAAATAGTTTACCTGATGAGTTCAAAAACTTTAAAAAAATGGAAGCTATTCAATTTAATTCAATTGTAAAAAATTTGAAGTCAATGATAAATAACTGTGAAGAAAAATTTTATTTTGTTGAAAAAGAAAAAAATATATCTTTAATATCATATGAACATTGTGGACCAGTACTTAAGTTTTCAATATATATAACTTTAGAAGATTCTGGAGATATTTGTTTTCTTTTTTAAACAAAGGAATTATTAAATATTATTCTCAACTGGAGAATGGTGTTAGTTATGTTATTAATAATGAAACAGATTCTAAGCAAGCAAGGTATATTAGGCATCAAGTCACCAAAACTAATTGAACAACAAAATTATGGATTAGTTCTCAAAGTTTTTTGTGATGAAACAATTGCAGCATTATGTGTAAAAATTCCTGAAGCTAAAGATACTACACTTTTTATTGAAACAGTTGTCAAGTGATGGCTTATTGTCAACAGTAAAGCAAAAGGTCTATATATTAGATTAAATGATATTCGAAGAAAGCCTATTACTTCAGTCAGTGATTAGCAAATAGATTTCTTAGAGAACTATGTATCTTATTTTGCTGAAAATTTGAAATGCGTAAATTAAGAGAGAAAAAGTGAACAATGGATACTGTTAGTGCTTTGCAAAAAACTTCTAAAAGATTAGCAAGCTGTGCCAAATATTTGTTGAATTGTGGTGTATCTTATGTATTGCTAGGACAAATGCAATCAGATGCACTAGAAAAACAGTTTAGGAAATATCAGTAAGGGTCAGGTGGCACATATCTGATAACTGTACAAAATGTTATTCAAAAATTTAGAATCGACAAAACTTGTAATTTGATAGATGAGCAAGCAGATTTTACAATATTTCCTCCTGCTCACCACCACTGTGATAACTGTGAACTTGATGTGTAGTTTGATATGTCAATATGTGAAAATTGTGAGGTTCAGTTGCCAAATGAATGCAAAAAAGGGCTTTTATATATTGCAGGTTTAATTGCTTACAAACTTCCGGAATTACATTCAATTTTAGAAGAAACAGACAACTTTGATGTTTCAAGAAAATGGAACTTTGATTAGTTCTTTGAACAGGGGAAGACTAAGAGAACCTTCTGACAATTTAGTCTACTTTGTTATTTATTGTTTTTTTATATTTGAATTGACACTTGTGGATAAAGTTTCACCATTGCTGTGCAAGAGAGGATTAATTGACATTTTTTATTAACTGCAATAGTAAATTTCAATTGCTTGTTCGAAGTGTAAAAAAAGTTTGCTGCATTTTAGCAAACATTTCTTTAAACAATTACTGTAAAAAACACTCTGAAGATTTTGGGAAGGAATGTTTAATAAAACAAGCAAAACTTTCAACTTCAAAATAAAATACTTTGAGTTAAAAAAAGTCAAAATAATTTTAATAAAATAAAGTTAAAATATTTGTTTGTTTTTATCAAAAAATTTATTATTTGAATTACAAGTGTTAAACAGCTAAAATAAACATATAGTTATAAAAATGAGATTTAGTCAATTTTAGCTAAACTCTTTAAATTTTTATTGTAATTAACTTATTTATAAACGTGAAAAAAATTGCTACAATATCTGCTTCCGAAATTTAATCAAAATGTTTTGTTCTAATGACGCTCTTTATTTGTTTCTGAAGTTTGTTTACAAAAGCAAGGATAAAAAATAATTTTTTTGATTTGAAATTAAATAGCTTTAAAATATTTAACGAAAAAGTTGCCAAAAAAACCGCGTTTATTTTTAAGATTAACTTGTGACAAAGAAAAAGTCACGTGACTGAAATCCCTACAATCATTAAATAAGTAAAGAAAACGATTGCTTAGATGCGATAGGTCTTAATCTTTTTATAAAATCGTACAATTTAAAAAATAAACCAATTTAAACTATTCACAGAAAACTTGCGTAACGTTTGAATTTCGCAAAGTTACAAACCGATGAATTCTAACAATTTCTTCAAACCTATAAATAAAGCAAAACTTGAGAATAAATCATCAGTTAACTCCAAAACAATATCGTAAAGAACATTCGTTTATACATACAAACTCAAATCGTTTTGCTAAACTTTTCCATAAATATTTCGAGCAAACTCTATGCAATTTCAACTTTACCTGCAAAGGTCTCGAAGCTTCTTTCTGAAAAAGCTAATTGTTCTTCTAGCAATTTCTTTGAATTCGTTCCACGATCGTATAAATCACTTAATTGCAAGTTGATGATCGAGGTACATTCTGAAAAGCTATCGAGAATCGCATCAAAGCAGTCTGAATATGCTGGTAGTTTAACTTGTGTCTTTAAATCCTTTCTGCAACTGTCAAAAGTGTTGTTTAAGTTAACGATTTTGTCGATAGTGGACGAAACAAACTTAATTGATTCTTTTAACTTGTCGCTGAAGCAAGTTCCTTAACGAAAGATTTATCTAATATTAAAGTTTTCTGTAAGATATTTACCAAAGAGTAAAATGTAATATGAAAATACTGTTTTCTCTTTTTACCGTTAAACTTTGCTTCAATATCATTTTTTGTCAGTTCGGTTGCAGGGATGGTTGAAGCATTGAAGGCGCAACGACAAACGGTGCAACCTAAACAATTTTAGTTAATGTAACCAAGGAGACAATTAGGAAACATAGCATTTAACATACACAAATTAAAATTTAATTGGATAATGATCATTTTCATTAAATGATCATGTCTTAATTTAAGAGACCTTCTTTTTCAAAGCTTCAGCATAATGTGAGTTTTTACAACAGATAAATTACATCAGTAAAGTATATGCGAATTATGATTTTAGACAGGTGGCAAACATTTACACTGTAACGCTAAATACTTTAATTCTTCATCAACGGACACCAACCCATGTTCGAAAATAAAAAAAAGCTAAATAATATCTTTTTCGTAATACTTCGATTGGAGTATTAGCGACATGTACAAACCCTGTTTTTTCGTAATAATTTCGATTGGAGTATTAGCGACATGTACAAACCCTGTTTTCCGATCCAAAAAAAGTTAAATCCGAACTCATAAACAATAAGATAAAAAATGAACTAATCGCGCCGAAATGAGCATTTACAATATTATTAACAATTTTTTATTAGTACATTATTAGTAAAGATGCAGCTGTTGTATGTAAGTATTTGCGCCACATAAAAACTAATTTTTAAAATAAGAGCATTATAAATTGCTAAGAATGAAGAAAAATCAACTTTACCTTGACTCAAAGCAAAAGTCTGAACAAAGAATAGAAAAATCAGTTTGCTCATGATTGCAAATGTTTCTAAAACAAATGCAGCAGTATCTTATATAAATACTGTTCGCCCCTCTGTCTTCCTGCTTAATTATATAAATTAATCTTTAGCTTTTTTCTAATAATCTTCTATCAACGCTGAATCAGCGCTTAATCAGCGTTGACAGAAATCGAAACTCAAAAGTATTTTTGCTTTCATTGTGTTTATAGTGCTGACAAAATATTTTTGGTATTTTAAAAAAAATAATTAGGATTTCACAGAAATAAAAATCTTGTATGTTGTAAAATATAATGTAACTTGCAGCACGTAACAAAGGTTGCAAAAAAACTTAAACGGCTCATGTAATCTTAATTCTTTTCAACCTTATTACGTAAACCTTACTTTTTTCATCAATTTTATTGTTATCTTCATTTATTGATCCAACAAATTAAAAAAAGAAATTTGCGCATGAAAAACATAAATATTTCGTAAAAATCTTAGTGCGATTCACTCGGCAATTAAAAAAAAAATCCCTTTGGTTTTGCCATAAGTTAAATGACAACACTTTTTGCGATGTAAAAATCTGTAAACACGTTTGTCGAACGCTTTTTGGCAATACACTTTTACTTGCAGCCTCATTCGGAATTACAACTTAGTTTTATATACTAGATAAATATAGCTTGCTATATCAGTAGTCTCAGCCTATACGATGTTGTAAAAAAGGATTCTGATTTATTTTTTGAAAATAAAAGGCAATATGTTTGATTTTCAAATAGCAGCTGTGTTAAAGATAGAATTTGAAATTAAGTTCTTAAAATTGTTAGGTGTCAGTCAGATCAATCATTAATTATAACCTTTCCACATCTTTATGCAAACTTAAAAAGAATTAATAAGGAGAGAAAAAATGGACAAACAGAATTGAATCTTGATTAGCAACCAAATTTAAAAAATTCGTTCTCCACAATTAATAGTCTTACAGTCTAACCTCTATTCATCAGTGTGTTATTCAGATACGATCTTCATTATCTTCTTTTTTTAGAACATGAAAAGTATATTGTGCGTTTTTTTAATCGTAATCAATGGTTAATTGATTCTTTTTCTTATTTTTGCATTATGTTAAAAATCAAAAGATGAACATCAGAAACCGCACCGTTTGAGAGCTGAATCAGCGTTGACAGAAAATAAAGCTTGATTTCTCAGCCTGATTAATCAAATCGGATCAAGGGGTGACATTTGATAAATAAGTGGGATAATGCACATGTGTAAGGAGGTTGTTTAAGATAGCAACGCACTTATTTCAACAAACAGCTATTATGGGGATAATAATATTATGATTGCTTGTTCAGGAGTTTTCTACAGATAGTAAGAGAATTTTGCAATTATTGCAAAATAATATCTCATTGGTTCACACTGAGAACAATCTAACAATAAAAACATGGTATGCAAAATTATTTGATATCAATCCTGTTAAAAATATTTGGCCATGGAAAATCAGAAAAGTTCGCCAGAACATGTTACAAAGCTAAAAGAGGCCCACTTTAGAAACTAATATTTATATTGCGATTATATTTAATTACTACATTTGAATACATTTTTAGTTACTACGTTTAAATACATTTTTAATTATTACATTTACCTTTTTTTTTTGCCTTTTTTTTTTTTCTTTTAGGGAGGGGGTTTGGTTTTATAAAATAAATAAATGTGTGTGTGTGAGTTTGTGTGGAGAGTGTGTTTTTTTAAATATTAGTATAATCAAATAAATTCAAAGAAGAACTTTGAAATTTCAATTCATACAAATGAAAATTAATAAGAACTATCATTTTTTCATGAAAATACGTACACTTTCAGGTAAATTGTATGAAACAAAAGTAAGTTTTGTATATTGGGTTATTGTTTAACACTTTCGCTGCCAACTACGAGTATACTCGTAGTAAGTTGGCGTCATTTATTTGCCAACTACGAGAATACTCGTAGTAAGCTGGCGTCATGAGCTTGCCAACTACGAGTAAACTCGTAGTTATACTAACTTATTTCAAATAACATATGTGCATGACTGGCTTTGTCTGTTCTTTTTTTTTTTTTTTTTTTTCTTAGCTTTACATTTGATTTCAGAAAATATTACATTCAAGTTTTTATTTTAAAAATCCAGGGAACCTAACAAAAAATGCGGATAAAGACAGAAGTAGCTTAAAACAGATAAAAATAAAACATTGATATTGATTTAGTTTTATTTCATGAAAATTCAAGTGTAAACCTATTCTGTTGAATGATACATTCTGAAACATTCGCCAATACATAACGGAGGTCTATTTTCACAAACAGCACATTCATATCGTGTTTCTTTACGTTTTATTTTAGAGCAGACTGGACATGGTTTGGTTGGGAATTTTTTCTTTTCATTCAGTGGTATTGAAGACAAGTAGTGGTATCGAAGACAAGTACTATTACTGGTGATTCTAGGCACAATTTCATTCAAATGTTCACTCAATAAATCTCTAAACTTAAGCAAGGAAATTGTGTTATCTTCTCCATATTTGCTGTTTAGACAGTAAGCATTAAACAAAACCAAAGAGATGAAGTGCTACTTTTTTATAACATCTAATTGTCTTTCTTAGGCAATCATAGTATGATACCATTTGTTCCGCCCTATCTACTCCGGACATACATTGATTGTAATCTTTAATAATGTTGGGTTTCATTTTCTTCTCTCCTCTCCTGTTTGTCACTTCAATCATTTGCAACAAATGCAAGTTGCTAATCATTAGCACGTCTCTTTTGTCGTTCTATTTAGCAACCACTACACCCACTCTGCTTCTGCTTATAACGTCTCCCTGTTTCAGTTTTGCTTTTGTACACTCTTTTGGATTTGACTTTCGGTCAGTTCTTAAAGTACCACAAATGTATGTTTATTGATTTATCTTCAAACCAGGATCGGCAGTAAATTGAATTTGTTTTACAATATTCGGCTCATCTTTCCATTGGTTTGAATTTCTAGATGGACCAACCGTTGTTTTAGCTCTTTTCGGCGGCATTAATAAAATTTTCTGCAGTGGTTGCTAGATGAACGTCTGTTAACTGATTGTCATCACTTTCTTAAGTGTTATTATCTTCAGAATCTGATTCTGATGCAGTCAAACTCGAAGAGGTAGTAGTATAAGCAAAAAATGAATCCGATTCTTGAATATCATCATCTTCACTGTCCTCACAATCTTCCATTATCATATGTGCTGATCCAATTGTGGAATATCTGTGTTGAGCTAATAGGAGATAGATAAATTTATAAATTATCTATTTATAAAAAAAGAAATTACTCATCTATAAAACACATTAATTAGTATACTGTGTAAAAAATTCGAAGTGCACACTAAAATGTCTTTTAATGTATTAAAAAACATCTTGTTGTGTATTTCAAGTTATTTTTCACATTTTTAATAACATACAGTATAATGTATTTATCAAATATATTTTAGCTTCTAGTTTAAAAAACACAACAATTTAGTATAAAGAAAACGAAATATAAATTACCTTTTTTACTCATGAAAACTGCCAATGTGCATGTGCATGTGTAAAAAAATTGAAACACTATTTATAATAATAATGCATCAAATAAGCCACATTACTAAACCTTTTCAAGATGTAATTGAGAACTTGAAAATTGTAATTAAAAAAAGTAAGATTTAATTGAGAAATACAACATGTAATTTAGAAGTTGCATATGTAATTAAGAAACACAACATGTAAATAAGAAATCGCAATATGTAATTGAGAAACCCAACATGTAAATAAGAAATCGCAATATGTATTTTGAAATATATATCATAAACTTTTCTCAATTACAACTTTCATCTTCTAAATTACATCTTTCGTTTCTTAATTACATCTTCCATGTTCTAAATTACATATTGCGACTTCTAAATTACATGTTGTATTTCTCAATTACATCTTACGTTTCTTAATTACAATTTTCAAGTTCCCAATTACAACTTGAAAAGGTGTAGTCACCGCAATGAGTTATACTCTTTACGGTGTTACGAGAATTTCGGCACTGGAGAAAAAAATTCCTTCTCCATTGCCAAACTACGAGTATACTTGTAGTGCTTTTTTTTGTGTCAGTTATATTCAGAATAAAAAGTATTACAAAATTTTTTCAGATTAAAAATATTTTTTTTATTGGAATGTTGATATCTAGCTTTGGCAATGAGAATGAAACCACGTAAAACAGCCTCGGCAAAAATTAATCATTGCAGACATTATGCAGAACAATGATTTTCTTGACCTATTATTGCTTCATTAATTTTCTCTTTTTTAGCGGCAGTCCGAAAGACATATACAAAGGATTCGGAGAAGACAATCCGTAAATTTATTCAGGGTGTGTTAAAAAACGCACCAGCATCACGAAAATATTAATAAAATTTTATAATCATGTTATCTTTTTTTGTGGATGCTGTAAAGTATTTTTCTATAGTAAATCATGTCTCTTTTTTCAGTTATTGAATTTGGATAGTTTATATATTCACACCTTTCTATTTTCTGTCACCACCTTCCAGTCTCTTTCTAATACAATATAAATATATATATTTATGTTGGCTGGAGACTGAAAGGTAATATATAGATTATATATATTATATATGTAATGTATATATTGTATACACACACGACTTTTTAAGCCGTCATTAATACGTGTTAAATAAGATAATATTAAGACGTTTTAGTTAAGACGACTTACTGTGTTTCATTTGAGACCAGTTTAAGACAACTTTAAGACGACTTAAGTAAGGCAACTTTAAGTCGTTTTAAATAAGCCGACTTACTGTGTTTCATTTGAGACCAGTTTGAGCCGTCTTTAATACGTGTTAAATAAGACAACTTTAAGACGTTTTAGTTAAGACGACTTACTGTGTTTCATTTGAGACCAGTTTAAGACAACTTTAAGACGACTTAAGTAAGGCAACTTTAAGACGTTTTAAATAAGACGACTTACTGTGTTTCATTTGAGACCAGTTTAAGACATCTTTAAGACCAATTTCAAGACGTCTTCAATTTGTCTTTAAGACGACTTGTTGTTGGGTGGGAAGACTGGGATATTTTTAGACCATCTGCTCCCCTTGCCCTCCTTCCCCAGTTTCGAATTACTTTGGAAACTTTAAAATTGATTTTAAAGGCGTCTTTTTCACATGGCTCCCCTTCGCAATTTTCCGAGATTTCTTGGGAAACCATTGGTTTGATATTACCACCCCATTAACATTCAAATAAATAAACTAATTGATTGTGTAATCATATATAAGAATAATTATTTTCAGACGAGCATTACAACGTTATGATACTAAAAAAATGATATAAAGCAAAGTTAAGTATAAAGCCATTTTGGAAAGTTCTCTTCGGAGTGGTCACAGTTTCCTAATTAAAATTGAGGAAAAACAAGAGCATTGAGCTAAAAGAGCTGTTTAATAAGAAAACTTCTCCAATATCAAATCTTATTTTTATTAAAATTTTATTATTTAAAATTTAAAACTAATTTTAGGGGCGTCTGTTGTCAATATTTCAATTTTTCTTAATTTTCTTAATGTTAGTACACCGTTAGCGTAATCAATTTCAAATCTTATTTCGTATTTTATATACTTTGCACAAAAACCAAGTAATGGCAAAAAAAATGCACTTTTTTTTATTGAAACCGAAGTTTTTCTCTTAACAATTCTTAATGGGATAATTTTATCGGTAATGAACTTATATAGTTATTACATATCTAATAGGTAAATTAACTAATGGGATCCATCCATTTTGTTCCTAATATTAAAAAAGGTCTTAGTGAAGAATTTTGCATTCAGATGAGCAAATAACGATATATATTTAAATATTGTTAATTTAGATAGACATTTTGGTAGCATCAGAACTTAAATAGCCTATTGTTATCAGTTGTCCACTTGTCTAACTTGTAATATCTATTCTTATTGAAATAAAATAGTCAAATATACTACAACAGTAATGCTTTAAACTTCTGTCGTCAATACGTTTTGTCACTACACATGCAATGTCCTACTAAGGCTCATATCTATGTTTCATCAGAGCATTCAAATAAAGAACTTTATTGAATACTGGAACTTGTAATTGCCAGAGGGTTTCTTTTCGCACAGTTATAAAAATGGGATTAATAATTCTGGAAAACTTGAAGGATTAGTTGGTTTTTGTCTTATGTGAGCTTATTGCTGAACTATTGATTATTGGCTCCCTTTCTTAGCTCTGTTGTTTACAACTGCCAATCTATTAAATACTTCAAGTGTTTGTTCATATATTTTATCTTCTTTCCAAAGAGAGGGATCTTCGATAATCTCTGTATTTTAATAATGCGTCTGAGATACTAAGCAAGGGAAACAACTTGCGTTGGTTTGCAGAATCGTCCAAGATTTGGTACCGAGAAATGCACCTGACTTAACACTTTGTCACTTAGCCAGATAATCAAGTACAACTTTTTCCATTACGTCAACTGTTAGCCCTTAGAAATTGTGTGACAATCTAGTGGTAAACAGGCTTAGCTCAACCACTGTTAGTGTGAAGCCTGTTATGTAATCCGTTGTAGAATCTGTTGTAGAATCTGTTGTAGATTCTGTTATAAATTCAGTAGTAGTTTCAGTTGCAGATTCTGTTGATGTAAATTCTGTTAGTGTAAAGCCTGTAGTAGAATCTGTTGTAGATTCTGTTGTTGTAGATTCTGTTTTTGTAAAGCTTTTTTCTCATATGTAACATTAACCATTTTTTTCATTTAAAGCGTGATTAAAAAAAGAAAATTGCTGTTATAAGTAATCAAAGTAGAAATTTTTTAAAATTTTATTTGGTTGCTAATGTTTTAGAGAACAGTGTATGTAGAAACTTAAAAATTGATTTTTCCAACCTTAGCACGTAAACTAGATTTTAAAAATATTTTTAATTAACCATACACATAAATACTAAACTAAAAATAAAGCTTAGGATCGAGTGACACGACATAAAACCTGGCGGTCTCTCTGGTTCACAGTGTAATATATTTCCTGAAAAAGTTGCCAAAAAAACCGCGTTTATTTTTAAGATAAACTTGCGACACAGAAAAAGTCACGTGACTGAAATCATTAAATAAGTAAAGAAAACGATTGCTTAGATGCAATAGGTCTTAATCTTTTTATAAAATCGTACAATTTAAAAAATAAACCAATTTAAACTATTCACAGAAAACTTGCGTAACGTTTGAATTTCGTAAAGTTACAAACCGATGAATTCTAACAACTTCTTCAAACCTATAAATAAAGCAAAACTTGAGAATAAATCATCAGTTAACTCCAAAACAATATCGTAAAGAACATTCGTTTATACATAAAAACTCAAATCGTTTTGCTAAACTTTTGCATAAATATTTCGAGCAAACTCTATGCAATTTCAACTTTACCTGCAAAGGTCTCGAAGCTTCTTTCTGAAAAAGCTGATTGTTCTTCTAGCAATTTCTTTGAATTCGTTCCTCGATCGTATAAATCACTTAATTGCAAGTTGATGATCGAGGTGCATTCTGAAAAGCTATCGAGAATCGCATCAAAGCAGTCTGAATATGCTGGTAGTTTAACTTGTGTCTTTAAATCCTTTCTGCAACTGTCAAAAGTGTTGTTTAAGTTAACGATTTTGTCGATAGTGGACGAAACAAACTTAATTGATTCTTTTAACTTGTCGCTGAAGCAAGTTCCTTAACGAAAGATTTATCTAATATTAAAGTTTTCTGTAAGATATTTACCAAAGAGTAAAATGTAATATGAAAATACTGTTTTCTCTTTTTACCGT
This sequence comes from Hydra viridissima, assembly GCF_058129835.1. Lineage (NCBI taxonomy): Eukaryota > Metazoa > Cnidaria > Hydrozoa > Anthoathecata > Hydridae > Hydra > Hydra viridissima. Next base: position 14,025,110 of record NW_028324311.1, read on the forward strand.
TAAACTTTGCTTCAATATCATTTTTTGTCAGTTCGGTTGCAGGGATGGTTGAAGCATTGAAGGCGCAACGACAAACGGTGCAACCTAAACAATTTTAGTTAATGTAACCAAGGAGACAATTAGGAAACATAGCATTTAACATACACAAATTAAAATTTAATTGGATAATGATCATTTTCATTAAATGATCATGTCTTAATTTAAGAGACCTTCTTTTTCAAAGCTTCAGCATAATGTGAGTTTTTACAACAGATAAATTACATCAGTAAAGTATATGCGAATTATGATTTTAGACAGGTGGCAAACATTTACACTGTAACGCTAAATACTTTAATTCTTCATCAACGGACACCAACCCATGTTCGAAAATAAAAAAAAGCTAAATAATATCTTTTTCGTAATACTTCGATTGGAGTATTAGCGACATGTACAAACCCTGTTTTTTCGTAATAATTTCGATTGGAGTATTAGCGACATGTACAAACCCTGTTTTCCGATCCAAAAAAAGTTAAATCCGAACTCATAAACAATAAGATAAAAAATGAACTAATCGCGCCGAAATGAGCATTTACAATATTATTAACAATTTTTTATTAGTACATTATTAGTAAAGATGCAGCTGTTGTATGTAAGTATTTGCGCCACATAAAAACTAATTTTTAAAATAAGAGCATTATAAATTGCTAAGAATGAAGAAAAATCAACTTTACCTTGACTCAAAGCAAAAGTCTGAACAAAGAATAGAAAAATCAGTTTGCTCATGATTGCAAATGTTTCTAAAACAAATGCAGCAGTATCTTATATAAATACTGTTCGCCCCTCTGTCTTCCTGCTTAATTATATAAATTAATCTTTAGCTTTTTTCTAATAATCTTCTATCAACGCTGAATCAGCGCTTAATCAGCGTTGACAGAAATCGAAACTCAAAAGTATTTTTGCTTTCATTGTGTTTATAACGCTGACAAATTATTAATGGTATTTTAAAAAAGATAATTAGGATTTAACAGAAATAAAAATCTTGTATGTTGTAAAATATAATGTAACTTGCAGCACGTAACAAAGGTTGCAAAAAAACTTAAACGGCTCATGTAATCTTAATTCTTTTCAACCTTATTACGTAAACCTTACTTTTTTCATCAATTTTATTGTTATCTTTATTTATTGATCCAACAAATTAAAAAAAGAAATTTACGCATGAAAAACATAAAAAATATTTCGTAAAAATCTTAGTGCGATTCACTCGGCAATTAAAAAAAAATCCCTTTGGTTATGCCATAAGTCAAATGACAACACATTTTACATTCTTAGAATCTGTAAACACGTTTGTCGAACGCTTTTTGGCAATACACTTTTACTTGCAGCCTCATTCGGAATTACAACTTAGTTTTATATACTAGATAAATATAGCTTGCTATATCAGTAGTCTCAGCCTATACGATGTTGTAAAAAAGGATTCTGATTTATTTTTTGAAAATAAAAGGCAATATGTTTGATTTTCAAATAGCAGCTGTGTTAAAGATAGAATTTGAAATTAAGTTCTTAAAATTGTTAGGTGTCAGTCAGATCAATCATTAATTATAACCTTTCCACATCTTTATGCAAACTTAAAAAGAATTAATAAGGAGAGAAAAAATGGACAAACAGAATTGAATCTTGATTAGCAACCAAATTTAAAAAATTCGTTCCCCACAATTAATAGTCTTACAGTCTAACCTCTATTCATCAGTGTGTTATTCAGATACGATCTTCATTATCTTCTTTTTTTAGAACATGAAAAGTATATTGTGCGTTTTTTTAATCGTAATCAATGGTTAATTGATTCTTTTTCTTATTTTTGCATTATGTTAAAAATCAAAAGATGAACATCAGAAACCGCACCGTTTGAGAGCTGAATCAGCGTTGACAGAAAATAAAGCTTGATTTCTCAGCCTGATTAATCAAATCGGATCAAGGGGTGACATTTGATAAATAAGTGGGATAATGCACATGTGTAAGGAGGTTGTTTAAGATAGCAACGCACTTATTTCAACAAACAGCTATTATGGGGATAATAATATTATGGTTGCTTGTTCAGGATTTTTCTTTCAATTATTGCAAAATAATATCTCATTGGTTCACACTGAGAATAATCTAACAATAAAAACATGGTATGCAAAATCATTTGATATCAATCCTGTTAAAAATATTTGGCCATGGAAAATCAGAAAAGTTCGCCAGAACATGTTACAAAGCTAAAAGAGGCCCACTTTAGAAACTAATATTTATATTGCGATTATATTTAATTACTACATTTGAATACATTTTTAGTTACTACGTTTAAATACATTTTTAATTATTACATTTACCTTTTTTTTTTGCCTTTTTTTTTTTTCTTTTAGGGAGGGGGTTTGGTTTTATAAAATAAATAAATGTGTGTGTGAGTTTGTGTGGAGAGTGTGTTTTTTTAAATATTAGTATAATCAAATAAATTAAAAGAAGAATTTTGAAATTTTAATTCATACAAATGAAAATTAATAAGAACTATCATTTTTTCATGAAAATATCTACACTTTCAGGTAAATTGTATGAAACAAAAGTAAATTTTGTATATTGGGTTATTGTGAAATTGGAGATTAAATGCTGTTCATATACCAAAAAAGGAGTTTGTAAAAAAGGAGTTACTTTCTGTTGGCAGTTGTTAGACTGGGATATTTTTAGACCATCTGCTCCCCTTGCCCTCCCTACCCAGTTTCGAACTATTTTGGAAAATTTAAAATTGATATTAAAGGCGTCTTTTTCACATGGCTCCCCTTCGCAGTTTTCTGAGATTTCTTGAGAAACCATTGGCTTGATATTACCACCCCATTAACATTCAAATAAATAAACTAATTGATTATGTAATCATGTATTAGAATAGTTTTTTTCAGACAAGCATTACAACGTTTTGATACTAAAAAAATGATATAAACCAAAGTTAAGTATAAAACCATTTTGGAAAGTTCTCTTCGGAGCGGTCACAGTTTACTAATGAAAATTGAGGAAAAACAAGAGCATTGAGCTAAAGGAACTTTTTAAGTAACAAAACTCCTCGATTATCAAATCTTATTTTTATTAAAGATTTATTATTTAGAACTTAAAATTAATTTTAGGGGCGTCTGTTGTCAATATTTCAATTTTTCTTAATTTTCTTAATGTTAGCACACCATTAGCGTAACCAATTTCAAATCTTATTTTGTATTTTATATACTTTGCACAAAAACCCAATAATGAAATAAAGGCAAAGAAAATGTACTTTTTTTATTGAAACCGAAGTTTTTCTCTTAACAATTCTTAATGGGATAATTTTATCGGTAATGAACTTAGTATGTATCTTTTTATATGGTATTGTACCATAATACTTATTATATGGTATTGTAATATTATATATCTGTTCGGTAAACTAACAACTGGGATTCATTCTGTTCCTAATATGAAAAAAGGTCTTAGTGAAGAATTTTGCATCCATTATATTTAATCATTTTTAATTTAGACAGACATTCTGGTAGCATCAGAACATGAATAAGCTATTGTAATCAAATAGCCATTTGTCTAACTTGTAATATCTGTTCTGATTGAAATAAAATAGCCAAATAAACTATAGCAATAATGCTTTAAACTTCTGACGTCAAAATATTTTGTCACTACACATGCTATGTCGAAGTAAAACTCATATCTTTGTTTCATCAGAGCATTCAAATAAAGAACTTTCACTCATTGAACTTTGGAACTTGTAATTGCTAGAGGGTTTCTTTTAGCGCAGTTAGGAAAATGGAATTAATAATTTTGGAAAACTTGAAAGAAAAACTTAAGTTGGCTTTTGTCTTATGTGAGCTTATTGCTGAACTATTGATTAGTGGTTTCCTCTCTCAGCCCATTAAGTACTTCAAGTGTTCGTTCACATTTTTTAACTTCTTTCCAACGAGAAGGATCTTAGATTATGTCTGTATTTTAATAATGCGTCTGGGATTCTAAGCAAGGGACACAACTTGCGTCGCTTTGCAGAATCGTCCAAGATTTGGTACCGAGAAATGCACCTGACTTTACACTCTGTCACTAAGCCAGATGATCAGGTAACTACTTTTTCCATTACGGCAGCTATTAGTCCTTAGGTATTATGTAGCAATTTGGTGGTCAACAAGCCTAGCCCAACCACTTCGTTCTATAAGTAGAACGGCTGCTACTATCCAAGCTTGTTGCTAGCAGCAGCCTTTAGTTTTCAAGGAGCTTGCTTTAATGACAAGTTAAGAGAGTCAATTTATTATTTAACAAAGTATCAAAGTTGCTAAAATGTTTGTAACACTACAAAAGCAAATTAATTTCACATTTTCTATAAATTTCGTACATTTTAAATTCTATTATTATCCCGGGAGCGTCTGAACGAGTTCCTGATTAGAGGGGTATAAAAAGGAAACTTACGAGGGACAGAATAAGTGAGAGTTTTTTTTTTAACACGTTTGTTTGTTGCTGTTCACATTTCTTTTGTCTTCAAACATCAAAGGAGAATAAAAGAAAAACTAACATTTACTTAAAACAAAACATTTGAAAGCTTTTTTGATGCGGCATTAAAACTGAACGTCAAAAATATTTAAAGAATGGGTTCAAAGGTATCAAAACTTGATGATTTAAGTTTAGATAGTGAAAAAAAATGCAAATTCCTGTAAGAAACTATGATATTTTAAATGCAGAGCGGAGAAAGTTTATGAGCAAATCAGACTTTAATTTTAAATCAGGTAAATAAAGTAGATTAGAATAAAAATCCAGGTGAAATTTAAATGCGCTTTTAAATGGTTTACAAATTCTCCGGTCACAACAATAAGACCTCCCTTACAAGTTCATTACCTCGTTCACACGCTCGTTGACAAAACGAAAAACTCGACAAAAAAAGAAAAACTCCATGAAGACATGAATGCAAACTTCAGACTTAGGATGACTCTATTAATGCTATGACGACTCTATTAAAGATTTAATAATTTGAATTTTTTTTCAGAACTATTTTGTTTATTTGAATCATGCTTGAATTTTTAATACATTGGATAAATTACTATTTTTTTTTTCATTACCAAGAAAAGCTTTTATTCATCGATTTTACTTAAAACAAGAAAAAATTATAGTGCTAAATAAACAAGATTCTTGATGTTTAGTAAAAAAAAATTTGACTTATAGCTTAAACCGCAGTCTTTTACAATTTTTGGTAGTACTTAAATAAGACTTCTGGTTTTAATTTGTCCGAATGCTAAGTATGGAAAATTTAAGTTGAAGCATTTTAAAAAATAGTATATTAAGGATTGTTTTATGTGAATACAACGTGAAAATTTTGAAATCTAGAAGTTTGACCCTTAAATTTTAAAAACAACTTATTTCAGCATTTGATAGCATTCTTTATCTGCATACTAAATGTACAGTACTATACCATACCTTATCCATGTACAGTACTGCACCATACTGTATTTAAATAGAAAATTCACAAGTTAAATGTATAACGAATTTCGGCATTTTTGGTATTTTTTTCTAGTGCTACAGATGAAGTGCAGTTTCTGAAAGCGTAAAAGATCGATTTTTTAGGGGTAATTTGTTAGGGGTGTTTTTTGAGCGTAAAAGATCGATTTCTTGAAAAAAAGTACCCTCTTCTTTTCCTTGAACTATAGTCAGTAAAAATTTTTGGCTTGAAAATCTTCGTGTTTTTTTTTTTTCTTTTTTTTAATGAAAAGCCATTTTTTTCTTCAGTTAAGACATTTCGTTAAAGACTTTAACAAAGTTAAAAAGATTTTAATAGAGTTTTATAATGTACTCACTTTTAAAAAAGCTGGACATCTGAGAGAACAAAAATTTTTATTTTTTTATTAAACCGGTTCGAAATCGAGATTTTGATTTTCTGAAAAAAAAAAAGCTTTAGTCTTTTAAGTTTATAAGTCATAAAGAAATTTACTTACAACTTTAGGAAATAGAACTATTCCCCGAGCAGTTAGACAATAACATTGGTTAAAAATGAGGGTGGCAAAGACACGCCACATTACACAACTCCTCATTTTATTCCATTCAAAAGCATTTTATGCTCTTTAACATCGATATTTAGAAGTTTTTTTGATTGGATGGATAAATGAGAAGCTGCATGGGGTGTACGAGTTCTCCTCTAAAGTTTTATAGGTACTATTTATGTATAAGCCAAAATTCTACTTGAGATTGCACGTTTAGCACTAAAAGCCCCAGGTTTTTATAAATACATATAAGCCTTAAAGTGGATTGATCTAACTTTATTGATCTAACTTAATCGCATCTTAAAACTCATCTCTGAATATGTTTTAATCTAGTTTATTATTTTTTTCAGTAAATAACATCAAAATAAGTCATAACTTAACAATTTTTCAACAGTAGAATTCAACTTGGGGCTTCTAGTGTTAATCCGGTCAGTACTTAATGTATTTATCCGACAAAAAAATTTTCATTTGATTATAAAATTCTTTTATCCAATTACAAAGACCGTAAGCTCAACTTTTTAATTAACTTTTTAATTAACTTTACCGACCAATCAATATCTTCAAATTTATCCAATTACAAAGACCGTAAGCTTAACTTTTAACTTGCTCAGTTTTACTTTTGATTATTATAAAATATTGGTTTTAAATTAATATCTAAAAAAAACTGCTTTTTAAAACAAAAAGCAGTTTTTTTTAGATATTATTATAAAACCATTATTTTATAATAATCAAAAGTAAAACTAAGCAAGTTAATTTATTTCCTAAAAGTATACTCAATTTATCAAATATTCACTTCCTGAGAATGTATCAAAACATTACTTTGAGATAGTGAACTGCTTTTCTAGAACTTTTGCTGCTTTCTTTGCACGAAAGAACATATATCTAATAAGTTTATGTTTATGTTTGAAATACAATCTGAAAGGCTAACGAATATTAAGTCAATCCAATCAGAGCTATAAGATGTTAAATATAATATGGAATCATTTGGATTGGCTACTAGTAAAGTCTCTTATAAGAGTTTTCATACAAATGCGCATGTTGTTCATAAAAATATCAGTATTTTCAACTTTTATGAAACATCTATGAAAAGTTAATGGTTTCAGAAAATAATGTTTTCCTAAAACTTGTCGGTTTAGAGCGTTTTTCATCGAAATCTTAAAAAAACGAGTATCTCTTTAAAGGATTTAATTACTCCACCAAATCTCTATATTCATAATTCCAAATAGTTTTTTTGGGAAAACTGCAGAAATAAACGTGAAAATTGAAGATTGTAAAACGAATATTGGAATTATCAAGTTTGTTTAGGGTAGGAATGTGCAAAGTTTAAGCGTCTGCGTCTCGAAATCGTTTTCTCGAAATGAATCGGGAAAAGCGTAATGAGACGAGAAATTTCCCGGAAAAATTAGATTTTATATTTTATGGTTAAAAGAAATTAAAAATTTTAATATTATTTTCAATGAAATCTAAAAAATGAGAGATTTTTATTTAGTAAAAATGGAGAACTTTTAATCTAAATTAAAGTCTATATTTACTTTTAAGATAATCTTTTAATATATACTTTTTGAAGAAATACAAAAGTCAATGAACCCATAAAAACCTTGCCTTCCGCCATTTTTTAACAGTGGTTTATTATATCAAAATAAATGAAAATGGCGGAAAACAAGGTTTTCATGGACTCATTGACATTTGTGATTCTTGAATTTGAGTTTTTTAGTTGTTTCAACATATCAAATATAGTTTCAAGAAACATATTTTTGTCATCTTAAGCTACTTAGAAATTTGTTAAAATGTTGTTATTTAATTTACTAATCAAGAAGTACTAGATACTTGAAATAGAATTACATAACAACTTCAGTATTTCCGTTAATATACAAGTAACATTATTTACTTAAACATTACAGCGAACTTAATGTGATAATTGTCAAAGAAGCTATAACATAAAATGTTAAACAGTGTAAAGTGAAAAATGATATAAAGTACTCAAAAAAGTTTCTGATATATATTAATGATTTTAAAAACAACAGCAACAAAAAGATTAGATCTTATCCCGAATATATGTGAATTAGAGTGGATAAATTACGATTTTGGAATGATTTACTTAACGAAATCAAATAAAACTGAAGAAATTAGCAAAGTGAAAGTAAATTAATGCTACTTCAGATAGATTTATTTCAAAAGTAAAGAAAAAAACTAGAACAATATGGTAGAAATTTTGATTCTTTTATAGAAAAAGAATACCAATGGCTTTAAGAAAATCTTATGACCAATAAAATTAGAAATTTTGGTTCTGAAAAACCTCATAAACAACGGGTGGTCCTTGGAGAGCAAAGGAAAAGAGAAAAAATAAAAGAACTAGGTATTAAACATCATGCTTTATTGTTAGTTTCTGCAAGAATTACACTTTTTAAAAAAAGTCAAATGTTTTATAGATCAAGAAAGTTAAAGACACTTTGGATAAACGTTCCCTTAAATATGAGTGTAAAGCAAGTTCTTGCATTAGAAGTGAATACTGACCTCAGCAATAAACAATATTAAATGATTAGAAACTTAGCCCTTGGACACATATTTATCCCCTTCTTACAAGATATTTTAGTAGAAAAAGTTAAATACCGTCCCAAAAATACTTTTTTCCCCCTGATTTCAGTTGCTGCTATTAATTTTTATAAAGCTTTGTTTATATAGATGGTATAGCAATATCAATAGAAGCAGCTGGAATAAATAATGGTAATTGTGCCAGAAATTCATTATTTAAATTTCACATTAAGGATTAACGTGTATTTCTCGTTATGTCTCGTTATGTCCCGTTAAAAATATGTAAATTCCGGAAAATTGTAAAACTCCTATTTTGTCCGGGACATCTCGTCTCGTCTCGGTCTTGTCCCGAATTTCGAATAAAAATTGAAAATTATTCTCGATTTTTATCGCTAATTGGGACAAGACTTTTAGGATCGTCTTGTCTCGTCTCGAATAAAAAAAAGAACGAGGCGCAGACGCTTAGCAAAGTAATCATTAAATTTTTTTTTTTGCAAAATGTTATGATTTTTGATAATCATATTTTTTTTGTTATTGCTTTTTCTGCACACATTTTTATAATGGCAATTGATGCCAAAGAATGCCAATTTATGCCAAATAATCCCAAAATATATCAATTAATATCAAATAATATCATAAAATACAAAATAATGACAAACAATATCACCTAACGCCATGATGCCTTAAACATACCATCATATTTTTTGCATCAATCCTACCTGAACTAGTACCTGAAACGTGAAGAAGGCTGACGGAGATTTTGCCCTGTACATGAAGGTTGATAAGGACTCACTTGTTGCAGTAATGAAAAAACATTGTTTTTAATATGTCTCCTTTATGATGCTTTTTACGCAAAATGGAAAATGTTTCTTAGCATTTTAAATCAAATAATATTTTCAAACAAATTAATTGAAGTTTAGATGTCAAGCCGCCCAATCGATAGGTCACTGCATTCAAAAAAAATGCATGAAACGTCAAAGAACATTTTATCTCTTAATAGTGTCTAGTACCCCATTTATACTGACAATAAAACATGGTTATATTTATATATGAAAAATTTTTAATTAAAATCTAAAAAGAATATCAAAAGCATTTTCAATTTACAGAAAGCTACCTACGGGTTTAAAATGTAAAGTGGAAGTCGTTTTAAAAAGTCACTTAAAGATGATCTAAAATTATAATCTCATAGATAAGCTGTCAAGTTTTCTCTAATAAAAACTAACTCTTTCCAAGCTCTTTTTTTAAAATGATGATTTAAATAAAAGCTTTAAGAGTTGGGAAACTTTTTTGTAACCGAACGAAAAAAATATTTTTAATCGTTTTTTAAAATCTTTTATGGATATTTTATACAAAAACATTCCGAAACGAATGTGAAGAAATGTCAATTTCAAACCAAGTAAAGATAATATATAACCAAATGTGGATAATATATAACCGAATAAGAATCTAAAATAATTATCTAAAATATTTATAAAACCTTCTCTGCTCGGAAGCATTTTTATAAAGGGTTTGATGATATTATGTCGATAAATTGACCATGAATTGACCGATTCCTCTCCGGGAGGTTTAAAATTTAAAGTTATTAATTTGTTTCTAAATTTTATGATAAAAACTTTTAAACTTTTTATTTATAAAAAGCAATAATATTTAACCCACATTTCGTAAATGAAATGGTTCTCTTTCATACAATCCGAGTATAATGCCCTCCATACTGAATCATTACCGTGGGTACCATCACTCTCCGCAAAATAAAATAAAGTTATTAGGAAAAATTGAATATAGAATGGTTTTCAAATAAAATCCTAATTTAAGATGATTGCTACGATGCAAAAAAAAAATCTAAATTAATGCATTATAGCCTACCTGGAACTCATATAATTGAATACAACTGCTCAAAAAACTGCGTAGGCGAAATAAAGTTACAAATTCGAACTCGAACTCAAGCAAACATTATCGGTCTGCAACAGCTACCCATTGTAGTTTTGCTCGGAAGAAATAAATTGGGAAAAGACTAAATTTCTTAAAGCGGAGACAAAAATGTTTGAAAGAAAGGTCCGTGAAGCTAGATAATTGGCCAATACTTTGTACACGCTGTATGCGGTTAGTTTAAAGGTATCATAGTAGTTGCAATTAATGATATAAACAGGTGGATACTTAGATCTTCTCGTCTTCTTTAGAGTTTATATATCTGAAACTACTTTGATTACAGTTTTTTATTTTAAAATATGAATTTTGAAGTTTATTCAAAAATGTTCTCCGGACTCTTCAAATTGGAGAAACTTATTTTCAGTCAACATCATGTCCATGTCCATCATCATCATCATCATCATCATCATCATCATCATCATCATCATCATCATCATCATCATCATCATCATCATCATCATCATCATCTTCATCATCATCATCATCATCATCATCATCATCATCATCATCATCATCATCATCATCATCATCATCATCATCATCATCATCATCATCATCATCATTATCATCATCATCATCATCATCATCATCATCATCATCATCATCATCATCATCATCATCATCATCATCATCATCATCATCATCATCATCATCATCATCATCATCATCATCATCATAGGTTCTTTAAAAAGGCGAAAAATTTTCATATCGATACGTTTTCATATGGTAAAACTAAATCTTCCAAGTAACAACAACATATAAAGAGTAAAACATTCAGGTACGAACGTTTAATAATGTTTCAAAGCAGCTTTGGCGGTGTAAAAACTACTTGTTACAATTTAAATGAGTACAAATATTATAAATTCAATCGCTTTTCTATTGTATTTATAACAACTGGAGTTCCAACATTAGTTAAAGCGACGATATAATAATCTTGACAATTCCATATTTTTCAATATTTTCACATTTTTAAAGTAGCAGCAAACAAGTTCAAACTTTAACATTAAAAAGTTGACGTTGAAATTTGAACTTGTTTGCTGCTAACTTAAAAATGTGAAACTTATTTGCTGCTAACTTAAAATAAAATTTTGGGAATTCAATTTTTCCCACAGGTTTATCTATGTGCAGATGTTCATTTTAAAATAATTCAAACTTATTTAAATAAGGCTGACGCCCCAATATTCACACCCTCTTTGGGGGCATCCATAAAGTACGTACGCAGGTATGGGGGGAGGGGGTTACCAAAAAACGTACAAATGCGTACAAGGGGAGGGGGAGTGTTAAACAGCGAGTACGTACGCGGTTTGACTATCTTTCTGAGGAATTATTTTTAAAACTTGATCTGTATAAAAAGCAATTAACTTTTCGAATGTAAAAAATTTTTTTTTAAATTACGCAACCTGGTTTTTTATCTTTTCAATTAAAACGTTACAACAAGTTAATTTTTTATTATTTTAAATTAATATTTTATTATTAACTTTTTATTAACAATGTACTACTTTAAATTATTATTAAAGTTTAAATGTATTTTTTCTGATTATAAAAAACAATTATTTTTAAAAACAACAATTTTAATGCTAATAGAGACCAACACCTTTCATTGCGAAATGTAACTGCAATTAATTTGAGTCGGATTATTTTTTTACGTTCTTCGCTTTAACGACACTGAATCTTTTGATTAAATCGTTTATTTCCAAATAAACAAAAACTTTTATCTTTCTAATCGAATAATTGAAAACGTTGCAACAAAAAAAAGCTGCTTACTCCCAAAATATCGAACGAATTTGTTGGGAACGAGAAAAAGTATCTTCAACTCCTTGAGTTATGTAATAAAGCATATTCAACACTTGAAAAACAAAAGCAGTATCAGCACGCACAGGAGTTGTGGAAAATAGTAAAATATGATCAGTCTTTGTATGAAAAAAAAGTAAACCAATTAAAAGTGAAAGCAAAAAAGTCCAAAGGATCAATCATGTCATTCTGGGGAAATGCTTTATCACCGCCTAGCAAAAAGAAAAAAAAATCACAGCTTTCATCCTTGATAATCTTACGCGATTCTGGTTTGTCTGCTGTAACGAGGAAACAATTAGACAATGTGAAAGAAAGCATAAGAAGAGAAAAAACAAACTTGGAAAGGTAAATGTTAAGAGATATATCGAATAGAGCTAAGAAGTATAGACAGACGTCTTGGCCATAAAAACCAAACTTTTAAGCAGGCAGTAACTTTCAAAATTTTGTTTTTCAAATTGTCAATAAGAACTTCTAATTGAGGATTTACAAAGTTCGCAGAATCCAGGAAACCTTAAGTATAGAAGGTTTTATAACGGAATCAAAGATTTGTGTAATATTTTGTTTTCAGATTGATTCGTGAATCGGCACGACAAAGAAAACGGAGACAAAAACTTAAAGAGGGCATCGAAACAGTTTGTCAAAACAACCTTGAAGTATCAAGTGCTTTGAAACAGTTTATGCGAAACCATCCTGGACGACCACGGCTCGAAATTGATCAATCAGAACTTTTATCAACAATCATAAAAATTGTGCAAAATTCATCAGCAGCAGATGAGCGTCGAAGAACAGAATGTCTTCGCAGTGTCTCCACTTTGGATGATCTTCAGAAAGAGCTGACGAAAATAGGCTTCAACTTGAGTAGAAGTGGTTTGTACCTTCGTCTTTTACCACGATGTGAAAACACTTCTGAAGGAAAAAAGCATGTCAACACAGTTCCAGTAAAGCTACTACTTCCAGAAAATTCACTGCGAAAAAGAAATGATGATAGAATGTTTGCCAAACCTTTTATTGATAACATGTTTGAAGTTTGCAAATTGTTTGGACCAAAAGCTGTGCTTTTCCAATGATGATAAAGCCAGGGTACCGTTGGGTCTTACTGCTACAAGCCTTCAAGCGCCGTTGTTGATGCATATGGAATACAAGGTCAAACTTATGGATCATGACTTTGTTGTTGGCCCACAGTTAATCCGATCGGTGTATGGCATATGCAAAGTTAACAATAATGGAAATGTATCATACAGTGGAGACACTTTCATACGCATAAGAAGTGGGAAACACGATACATCGAATGCTTTTACACATGCTTTTGATGTTAGGGAGCTTTTTGAAACCAAGATGGTTAGACGTAAACCAATTATGTTAATGGAGACTGACGGAGCTCAAGATGAGGCGCCACGCTTCCCTAAAACGTTAGCAACTGCTGTTGATCTCTTCCGCTTGCTGGATTTAGATGTCTTGCTTCACGGTGTGAATGCAGCTGGGCTTTCAGCCTTCAACCCTATTGAAAGAAGAATGGCACCTCTTTCTCGTGACTTGGCTGGAATAGTTCTTCCCCATGATTATTTTGGTGATCACTATGATTCTTCTGGGAAGATAATCAACCAAGAACTGGAGGTAGAAAATTTCCAAAAAGTGGCTGACGTTTTATCCCAAGTTTGGGAGAAAACCGTCATCGACGGTTACCTTGATAATTGCCGGGCAGTACCAGTTGGAAAAGCATATAAACCGCCGAATCCTGATCCTGTTTGGGTAGAGAAACATTGCCAGCAATCGCGATACTGTCTACAAATTGTGAAATCACAGGACAAGTTATGTTGTTCATCGTTTGAAACAAATTGGCTGAATACCATCCCCCAACGTTTCATTCCATTTCCGGCCATCTACGAGTACTGCGAGAATGGTTACAAAGCGATGGAACCTTCTCGATATTTTAAAAGCGTATCAAACCATTCAAACTTTGCACCTCTGACGCATAGGCATTTGCTACAAGATATACCTACAGCAGGCTTAAAGTACAAAATTATACCATTTGATCTGTATTGTCCTTCATTGGAAAAAAAGCATTTAAACGGAATTTGCGACAAATGCAATAAATACTGGCCGAGCGAGGCAGCAATGAAACGGCACAAAAAAGCACATAAAAAACAAAAAATAAAGATTGATATGGAGAGTGATTTAAGTGAAAGTGAAGAAGTCAGTGAGGAGATTACTAAAGTCCTGCATTACGTTCGTTCAATTACGTCTGATTACGTTAATTACGTTAGACGTAATTAACATAACTGACGAACAAAACGAACTCAGCCTTACGTTTATTTTGTTAAAAAATTAAACGGAATTTTTCATGTTACGTTTCGCACGTAATTAAACGAAATTAACGGAATTGTAAAGAATTTATTAAAATTTAAGATTATTACATAAAATACTGCATTATGGTTGCTCAATTCTATTAATTAAGTAATAATTGAATAATATTTGGATAAGGATCTGTATCATCCCCAGTGCTATAAAAATAATGGTAATGAAATTACATTAATCTCTTCTTTTGACTGTAATGAAATTAAGTATTTATTTTGTTAATTTCATTATAGAATGTAATTAAACATAACTAATATAAATAACAAAACTCAGTTCGTCTTGAAGTATTACAATACCAAGTAAATAAATCTTACAATTCATCATCAATATAATTATTTTGGTATTATTATTTTAGTAATGCAAGCAGATAAAAATTTTATGCCCAAACATATTTTATCCAAAAATGTAACATAATAAGTTCCCAAATATAATCTATTAAAACTAAACAAAATGAACCTTACTTTAAAGAAATATTTTGCATTATTTATTACAAAAGAAGGCACACATTGGAAATTTAACTATTAATTTTTTATTACACAAAAGTACTGAAGGAATACTTTGATTACCAAAAATTAGTAAAACATGAAATATCCTACTTGTGATTCTGACACGTTGTAATGAAACTGAAGGCTTCCTATCATTTTATCAACATTCATTTTGTCAACAATAAACAGAACTATGATTAAGTCAACATAAAAATAAAACTATACTTTCGTTGACATAAAAATAAAACTATTACTTTGTCAACATAAAGATATAAAACTATTATTTAGTTGACATAAATATAACATATCATATAACTTAACACATCATTTCATCAACAAATAAAAAGGTAATTTGTCTACAATCTTTTACTAACCTAATCAGACCAAATTTAACCTAACAATTCACTGAACTCCACTGGCAACTCTTTAGGTTAGGTTAAGTTACTTTAAGTAAAAGAATGTCAACAAAATGAATCTTTTATGTGTTTGTAAACAAAATGATTCTGTTGACAAAACTATTGTCAAAAAAATGATAGGGTGCCAAACTGAACTGTTGAGTTATGTAACAATGTATATAGGTCAACTCTGGCATTAAGGGTCTGTGTGAAATTCCTAAAAAATGAGATGTTAAAATTGACGCAAAATACAGTCTTTACTAGCGTAAGTGACTCATTGTCAGTATTCCTGATAACTATAGGCTACATCAATGCCATATTTTAAGACTTATTTTTTGAATGATTTTGAAAATACTAGAAAAATACCAAAAGTTTAGAAAAAATATACAATGTGAAAAAAATGCTTAAAATTGACATTTTTTAAGGTCACTTTTCTGCAGCCATTCTTAAGCTTTGCTCTTCTTCAGTCTCAAGAACTTTGATCTGTTTCAATTTGTCCAAATTTGCTCTAATGAACACAATCATGTGAACAATTTCTGAATCGAGGTTAGATCTTCTGTCACTGATAATTCTTCCATAGGCTGAAAAAACACGTTCTGAAGTTGCAGATGTAGCAGGGATGTGGTAGATTTTACGCACAAGTTTGCTAAGATGAGGAAAATGTATTTCACTTTTTTTCCACCATTTCAAAGGTTCTTTCTCACAAGCATCTGTCAATGGCATAGCCAAGAATTTTTCAATCTCCTGTGACACATCACTGCATTTTTTGGTTGCGTTGTGGATATCAGAAGAGATCTCAAAAACATGCTGCTGGGCTTCATTCATTTCATCAAAATTTGGTGAAAGTTCTTTTGCTTTATCTGTACTTATATTTGTTTCCTCGGAGAATAATTCAGTTGCATTTTTTACTGTTTGATCAAAAGTCTTCAACTTTTTTAAAATTGCTCCTTTGTAGTAGGGATCCAGAAGATGAGCCAAACAATATAGTTTGTTATCTGTTCCACCAGAAGGAATTTTCTTTTCTAGCTGTTCAAGCAAAGCAGTAGCAAGTTTGCAGGCTTCTGACAAAAATTTTCGACCTTTTAATTTTTTTTCTGTCTTTATCTTTATGTGCCTCTCTCGAATAATGAAAATTTGTACAAGAACTTCATGAACGGTAGGAACTTTCTCTGACTCAAACTTTTTAGATGCTTCAAGGAACATGTTTAACAAAAATTGAACATCAGCCATTAGCTCAAATTCCGGTTCATTCGGAATTTTTTCTGAAAAATCAGCCTCAGAATTCTTAAAATGGAGAAGTGGTGTTTTCAACTGCAGGATTGAATCCAACATGAGACAATTAGAGTTCCATCTAGTGACAACTGGTGGAATTATTTTTCGGTAAGTAACATCAAGCTGCTTACATGCTTTGGAGATTGCCTCATTTGTTTTTGTAGACTGATGAACAAAAGATGACAGATTGGTTGCACATTTCATGAATTCTTTGGTAGTTTTGAGTGAATCGACTGCTTTAGATAATACAAGATTTAACATGTGGTCAATACAAAGTAATGATTCGTTGATTTGATCTGCTTTTGATGATCCTGATTTCATGTTGACAGCACAGTCATGTACCACTACACGCAAGCAGTCTTGTGAAAGTGCAAGTTCAGTGATTGAATCATCGAGCTTTTTACCAATAGCTTGTCCAGTGTGAGGAGATGGAAATGGCTTACAAGCTAAAATGATCCTCTGGAGCTCAAAATTCTCATCAATGAAATGAAGTGAAATGCTGATGTAGGCTTCATTATTTCTAGATGTCCACAAGTCTGTTGTAAAGGATACTCCAGAAGTTGTTGGTAAAATGTTAGCAAGTTGAGATGAAAGATGTTTCTTCACTTCTTCATAGAGTAGTGGGAGTTTCTGTCTTGAAAAGGTTGTTGCTGATTTCAGTTGATGACGTGGAAGATACTTTGAACAAAAGGATTGGAAACCCTTAGACTGAACAAATGTGAATGGAAGATCACATTCTACCAACAGCTTCATTAGGTCCAAGTCAAACTCTAGTTGTCTCTGGTCAAACAAGGAATACTTAGAGCGAAAAAAATTCATGCTTGAGTGGCATGGGACAGGATGAAACTTATTAAGGCTTTTGGCAAGTTTTGGCTTTTTTGGATCAGGTGGAAGAAATCCTTCACTTTGTAAAGAGGTTATAGAATTTTTTGACGTTGAAACTTCTGCGTCTAAATCTTCAGCTTCTTTAGTGGCTTCACATAAATCAGCTTCGTCATTTAGTTCTTCCATTTTGTTGTTTTATCATTTCCGTAAACTTGCTGTGATGCTGAGTTCGTAGATAAGTCCTCATGGCAGCTGTAGAACCATTTTTTCCTCTGCAAATTGCATTTGGACAGTGCTTACATTTCACTCTTGGAATACCGTCACTGTCAGCACTGT
Source organism: Hydra viridissima (assembly GCF_058129835.1). Lineage (NCBI taxonomy): Eukaryota > Metazoa > Cnidaria > Hydrozoa > Anthoathecata > Hydridae > Hydra > Hydra viridissima. The sequence continues at coordinate 14,043,020 of NW_028324311.1, forward strand.
ATATTTCAAAGGGGTCCCAGAGGACCACATTTCTCTTGTTTTTCGGTCCTTTGTTCATTTTAAAGGAGTGATAAATTCGCAAATTAAAAATTTAAATCACAGCACATTTTTATCTCTGAAGTAAACAAAGTTTAACATTTATATCTGTGAATGTTTGTTTATTGAAAAATTTCTCTTTATATCTGTGAATATTTGTTTATAGAAAAATCACTCAACTTCTCCTCTGTTAGTTTTGTTAGCTACGTCAATTACGTTTAGTTACGTTCGTGGACAAAATTAACAAAACTAAAATTTAATTACGTTTCGATACATTCGTACAATCAACGTAATTTCAATGATTACGTACCGTTACGTTCTATTAGTTACGTTAGAGATAATGCAGGACTTTAGAGATTACTAATGAAAGATTAGAAGCAGAGTTCATGCCTGTTTTCCATAGCATTTTCAATTTATTTAAGTCACTATTTGTGGAAATACAAATAGCTAAGTTGATCTTTTTTGTATTTTATGATTTGAAAACTTTTTTTTTTGGGGTGGGGGGGAGGTCATACTTTTTTAATAAATAACGCGTACCTACGCAGAGGGGGAGGGGGTGTTAAAAGCGTACAAGGGCGTACAAGGGGGGAGGGGGGTCCAAAAGCATTGGTTTTACTGTGCACGTACTTTATGGACGTCCCCTTTTGGAAAACAAAATAACTTCAGTTTTTAGTAAAAAAAAAAAATGTTATTCTGCTACATCTTTTATATTAAATTCGTAAACAAATATCTAATAATGTGCCTCAATTCTTGGGAAATGTTTAAATGGTCTCGCGCAATTTGTTTAGAACCTTGTGGTAAGCTTTTTTTGCACTGACGTTGCAGTAGTTAAGCATTCAAAGTAAAAAATTCTTAGGCTACTAATATTCAACGTTGAAAGTTAATTAGATTTACAAACTCTAAATTGCGTATTAGAAACAGAAAAGCTGTAATAAAAAGATGTTTTTTTCCTTAAAAATTCAAATATTCAGCTTATATTTTTAAAAATTCAAATATTCAGATATATTTTTTTTCCTTAAATCTTCAACAGCAGGTGTACGACATCATTTTTTTTCAAAATATTCGGTAGTTTTTGAATAGAAATGCTTTTAACCATCGTCATCTAAGGTTGAGAGGTTCTCAAATATTATTTTACGCTCAATCTCAGATATGTTGTAAGAGCAATTGAATTAACAATTTCTGTTACTTTTTAGCGTCACAATTGATTTTTTTTGCACTTGTTTTCCTTTAGAACTTTTATAACCTTTACGCAATTAACGTTGTATTTTCTTGTATTTTGTTTCCAAATACTCTTATCAGCTTAACGTTTCCTAGAAACTCCACATGCGGTGACCTACGAAAAGGCGTAATTCCAAGCGAATCTAAAATAATAAATATTAGCTTAAAACAGTACATTACTTTTTTTATATGATTATTTAGGATGGATAAACAATAGACTATTAAACTTAATCAACCGAGCAACAGCCAAATTCTGCTTTTCCAACTTTAAATTCAAATAAATGTTCCACAAACCGTCACGACAGATTATCCAAAATATTGTAATATTTATATCAAGTTGAGAGACTTCCTTCGTTTTGATTTAGGGCAGGTTCCATTTCTTAATCAATGTTTTCAGTTGCCATTTTGAAAACAGCAAAAACAAAATTATTCCGTACAGCTATGTAAATAGTTAATATGATTGGTTGATCGAAACTGGTATAAAATAACATTTTCAAATTAGCTTATTGAGGATCTAGATCACTGTAATATGTTATGCGGCACCTTGTTAAAATTCTCATACATTTTCATAATAGTTAAAAAAGAATAACATAATGCTAAATTATGCAACATTAAAATATTGATTTTTTCAAAAATTGGAGACAAAACTGGATAATTCTCACGTCAATATAAAGCAATAGTGTGTACTTGTAATAGTAGCAAACCGTGCTTTTGTATGAGCACCACTTTAGTCATTAGGATTTTGAGACTCAGATTTGGATTGGAGGCTCGGATTTGGATTGGAGGCTCAGACTTGGATGAGGGGATTAGATTTCTGATAATATGGGATAAGTGAAAGCACTGCTTTTTAAAATTCTGGTGCAACGTAGAATTAGCTCAAGTGAAAGTTAGATTTTGTATTGAAAATTAGAATTTAAAATTAGCTGCAAACTTTAAATGTGACCTAAACTAAAACCAGAATAAATGCTGACTGCCATGTAACGCATGAAAGTTTTTAGCTAACACATATCTATTTAAATTTTACGGCCCACATTTGTAAAATTGCATTAGGTCGAAATTCCTATTATAATCTAACCCATAAATACAAAACTTGACAAACTTTTTTTTCTGTATGACTTTCTACTTACAAAAACAGTCAGATGCCGTCATCATTATATTATTATTTTTTCAAAATAACTGTTTCTGCTTTTAAACTTTTTTACTTAAACTTTTTATGACTTTTTAATCCTAATTGAATAGCCATTAAAAAGTTTATGCTTCAGATTTTCTTTTTAAACCTGGCCAGAAAATTCCATGTTTAAACCAATTTTGGACTTTGCGAAACAAAAAAATATCAGTTAATAAAATTTCAAACTAATAAATTATTTCTTTCATTTACCTACTGATGAACTCTGTTTTCACATAAATACCAATCAAAGATTTTCACTAGATCATGCAACATCTTATTAAGTGTTGCTAGTGCAGCCGTCACCTTAAGAACAGATCGATTCAACTAGTTGGGAAATACTCTGAAAATACCTTTGTATTCATGTAATCTTTGAGTAAAGAGTGAATGTGTGTTTAAGGGTTATAGAGTTTGAGGAGGTATGGATTCGAGTATAAGATAAGAGGGATTATAGTGTCTTCGTGTATGCGTCTTTTCTAAGCGCTGTTTTTAATTTTTCTTCCTTATAATTTATCTTCCCATCTTAAATATAGATGACGGGATAAGTCTACGAGTGTACGTCTTTTCATATTGTTCTTATTAATTCTCCTACCTCACAATACTAATATATTCGTTGCGTCAAAAAACTAAGCCAACTTTTATGAAAGATTTTATATATCAATAATTAGATCACTTTATAAAAAATATATAAGAACATCATCTCTTTACTGATAAAAAATGTCATAAACAAATCTAATTTAGACGTTAATTGCTTTGCTTATCGCTAAGTTACAACTGCACAACGAGAAGAAATGATAATACAACAGCAACTGCAACGAAAATCAACATCCCCCAGAAGCTTGTACAAAAAAAGTAATAAAATCCCCATGATAATGTAGGAAACAACTGGGTTCCTGACAGATATAAGTACCGTTTCCCCTCGATTCCAATATAAGATTAAAGAGTTTATAAATCTTTAGTATTTTAATCTTCTGTCAGCGCTGATTAAGCGCTTGTTTACGGGATAACTTTTTTAATTTGCTCAAAAAACAATAACAACAAAAAAATATTTCATAATTGATCATGTTCTCTCAAAAATATTCTTCAGATTTTGAAACTAAACTAAATCTTTCAAGGAACTGTTTATCAAGATGGTGTAAAATCAATTGCTTATCTTGCATTTTATGCTTTACTAGAGTTGATGGCGAATCAAAATCAAATCGTCAACTATCGTTTTCCTGATAAAATTGTTGTTTAAAAGAATAAATACAGCTAAACATTTACTTTCTCTGCATGGTAGCTAACATTTACTTTTTCAGGCTGTTTTGTCAAAGAAATAATTTCCAGTTAGACTTTATCTAAAACTTTTATGATTTAAAATAGACCCTTATGTAAGGGGCTATTAATTGACACCATTACACTATGAAACTACTATATAAACTTATTTCTTGCATTAACCTTTTTTTTCAACTACTTTGAAAGAACACATGTCTCCAAATATTTCTGAAGAAATAAATAATTTCTATGGACAAAGATTAAAAACTTGAATTTGATGTGGAGAAAATCTTATATAAAATCGTGAAAATTATATAAATAATTATAGAAAGCGGCTCTAAACGGTTGACTGAGTAACGCAGCAAAAATAGACAAAAAAGGATAAGCTGTCATGGGGTCATGAGAAGGAGTATGCTAAATCATATGACTTAACGCTCATTCTCATTTCCGCTTGTTATCATCTTAAACGGAGAACAGCAAAAAAAAATATAATTCTAAACTCAACTCTAAGAACACTCTTTTATGTGTACTAAGATCAGCACGAGGTGAAAACTGGGTATTGTTAGAAAAAAATGGTACCTTTTTTAGTTTTTTTCTATTAAATTATAAGTTTTAATTTTCTTTAATTATAATTGTGAAGCAAACTTTGTTTAACAAAACATTTAGATCAATTCAGCTTGATTTAAATACCTATTTACACCTTGTGAAGCAATTTTGTTTGAAGATAAGTTTCCAGAAAATGAAGCTTTCATTCCAGTTGAAAATAACTTTACAACTCTGCCATAGTAAATCCGGAGAAGTGTGGGTATGAGAGGTAAATAACGTAAGTACTGAACTAAAATGTGTTTTACAAAACAAATTCATACTGCTTTAAACTAATTTTATATAATGCCATTGTAAAAAAAATATCTGTTGATCGAATATTTCGTTTTTTAAATCACTGAAAATATATGAATCGCTAAATTCAGAAAGAAAACAAGTCCATAAATCCTGATTTTACAGGAAAAAACACACTGTTTTTACACTTTATTTTCAAACTGATTTGTGCTAAAATGTGAATTTATGAATTTTGAGGAGCGTCCTCAAAAAACAAGTTACTTAGTATTGTCACTTGTAAAGAGCATCAACCTACAGTTTTATGAAGCATATCAAAAAAGCAATGATAAATGATCCGAACTATGTTATTTTAACGTCATACGATTCTCCTCAAAATTCAAAAAGTGTGAAAACATTTTTTTGTCTCAAACTAAAACCGCATGAAGTTAATATAGCATAGTTCGGGTCGTTTATCATTGCTTTTTTGATATGGTTCATAAAGTTATAGCTTGATGCTTACAAGGGACAATACCTACCAACGAAATTTTCAATTTTTTGATTTTTTATGGCAACTTAAGCAGTTTGTTTTTTGAACTTCTTCTTTTTGTAACATTAATTTGTGTCCTGTACTACGCTCACAACGATGTATTACGTTCTTTACAATGCAGTTTTAAAATCATTTCTCTAATGTTCATTTTAAATCCGCAAAATTAAAATGAGACATGTGATGCCTTAATTATAAAAGAGAATACCTAAATGATCTTGTTTTTTAAATTTGATTTAAGATTCGTCATTGTTAAGGCAAACTCAATCTTAAAACTTGTTCGTTTATTTATCTAATAAAAACAAGTATAGATTTGACCAATAAAAAAACAAGATTTTATGAACAATGATTTTGTGACCAATTATTGTTATATTACCAATAAAGAACAAGATTTCATTTAAGTATTCTATAATTACAATCATCCAAATAATATGGAGTTTGTACTTCCATTTTATTGAAAAGGAAAAACTCTACCCTTATTTCAGCAACTAGGTAGTTTATTTCATTATAAGTTCTTTCACATCGCTAAGATGTTAATACAGCTAATAATTGTAATTCTCGTGACAGCATGTTTACTATATCTCTCAAACTAATCTTAACTCATTATGTATCATAATATATGAGTCATTACTCATTTTTTAAAATAAATTTACCAATTCACTTAATCTCGGCTAATGGCCTGCTGTTAGAAGATTTAGTTAAGCATTTTTTGCGTTTAAAAACTGTTCAACATTTAAAGTGGAAAGAATCACGTTTGTTTTCTTAGATGTGGTTCTCAGAAAATATATCCATTTCACCCATAACTTTCCTTGTAAAATTTTTTAAGCTTTTACATAATTTATAGCTTTCTCAAGTCTTGTTTATTACTACTAATCAATTCATAAATAAAAATAGTGGATCAAATTTACAATAAGTGAAATTGGAGCAGTTGTAAAAATTTAACTTCGAAAAACAAATATATATAGATTGATCTTCAGCATTAAATTGGATTATGTTAAAAATACCAAAACTTTTTTCTTTTGCATAAAGTATTGAAAGTATTTGTTACGGAACTAGTCTTTTAATAGAAACTTTAATTAATTCAAATTCTTTCCTTTAATCTTTGCAAACAGATCTTTTGTTTTGAAAGTGATGTTTGGAGGTGTGTTCTGAAAAGCTATCGAGCATCGAGTCAATGCAGTTAGTATTGATTGGTGCAATATTTTTACCTCCCTCTTTTAATCTCATGTGCATATTTCAAAGACTGGGTTTTTATTCAAAATTGTTTCAACTATGATTAAGAAAAATTTAAGCTAATGCTTGAATATAATGTCACCCTCAGCAGCAAATTTTGTAAACTTGCTTAATTTGTAAAATGGCTTTAAATCGTGTTCAGAGTCAAATGATCTTTAATTTAATATTTCGAGATTTTTACAGAAACATCTCGATAAACTGTTATTCCATAGAGTTTGAAATAGTTTGTAAAAAAGTTGTGTGTAAAACATGATTTTTAATATATACAGCCGTATTTATAACGGCCACCCTAAGTTTTTCTTAAAAACTGTAGAAAAATATGAATTTTATAATACCTGTTTGCAACTTTTCTATTTAAACCAAGTGATAAATAAAGCATTATTTACATTCATAATATGTTTTATTAAGAAATAATCAAAAGGTTCAGTTTAGCGTATTAATAATTATACATAAATATTAATTAATATAAATATTAATAGCCTTTGCCTTTATGACAGTTTATAATAAACAGGTTTTTGTTATAGTTTTATTCATAGATGATTTTTTCGATCAAAACAAGTTTATTTGTTATATACACTTTTAGTATTTCCTTCTATAACTTTTAGATTATTTACTACTCTTTTAGTATTTTCTCTTTAGCTTTAAAATTTTTTTTTACAATAACAAAATCGTTCCGCTAAATAAAAAACTTTATACTGATGAGGGAATGGGGAATCAAATGCGTGTATAAACACGTTCTTTTTGTTCTAGAACTTGTTTTTACTGCATTTGATTCCCCATTCCTTCATCAGTATACGGTTTTTCCGTACCTCAAATATTACACACATAGTGGACCAAAACATTACTGACGCGATATGATTGACTGTCTAAAAGTGCAGCTGGATAAATATTTTTCTCACACTTTTATCTTCACATATTGAGCTTTGTTCTACTTTTGAAAAGTACCTTTATTACTTAAGCATTCCTAAAAAGTAAATTAACAGTTTCACTTTATAAGTTAATATGTAAATATTATTAAAAAAATGATTTTACAAACTTTCGATCATCTTCACTTTTGTTCCTTTACTTTTTACCCATTCTAATCTTCTTTACAATTTTCGTGTCAGTTTTGGTTTTTTGCTTGTGTTTGTGAGAATGTCGAAAAGTTTTATTTAAACATCTTGATTCCATGCTTCTTAAGTTTGAAACAAACTGTGTATTTGAATGGTTTTTGGTTTTCGAGTATTATTTTGTTTTTACTAGTTGACCACTCAGTGTTAAAGTTTTTTTTTACCAAATTGCCTAATTCTTTTTTGTGTAAAGATCTCCATATTAACTAATTTTTTCCTAATATTTGAACATTTTTCAGAAATATATTTATCAGAAATATATTTCCTAATATTTGAACATTTTTCAGAAATATATCTTTGATAATAAGTAGTTTTAGAAGAAACATAATTGCAGCGTTTTTAGTGCTGATAAAATATTTTTTCCTTAGATCTACAAATAAAGATTGCTTATTAGACTTAAAGTTGAACGTTTTTAAAATATACTAATTTCATAAATTGAAGGTGATGTTTGGAGGTGTGTTCTGAAAAGCTATCGAGCATCGAGTCAATGCAGTTAGAATTGATTGGTGCTGTACTTTTACCTCCCTCTTTTAATCTCATAAAAATTTTAAAAATTGGTTCCTATTAAGAAAAATAAACAATACTCCACCAGATTTAAGTTAAAATCAAATTATAGATTTATAAAATCTTTAAAAAAAACTTCCATATTAGTAGAAAGATGTTACAAAATGACGAAAAGGTAACATGGTATTACCAACAACAAAAAAAATTCGCTGTTAAAATTAAAATCATTTGAATTTAATTTTAAATTCGTTAATTCTAAAGGGTGGCAATAATATAGTCAATGGGCTGTATATAAAATTTAAAGATTTTCGAGCATTTTCGTTTTTTTCAAACCCTATAAAAAACGCTGCAATTGTGTTTTTTCTAAAACTACTTATTATCAAAGATATATTTCTGAAAAATGTGAAGTTTTTCGAGTATCTGTTCAAATATTAGGAAAAAATTAGTTAATATGGAGATCTTTACACAAAAAAGAATTAGGCAATTCGGTAAAAAAAACTTTAACACTGAGTGGTCAACTAGTAAAAACAAAATAATACTCGAAAACCAAAAACCATTCAAATACACAGTTTGTTTCAAACTTAAGAAGCATGGAATCAAGATGTTTAAATAAACTTTTCGACATTCTCACAAACACAAGCAAAAAACCAAAACTGACACGAAAAACCAAAACTGACACGAAGATTAGAATGGGTAAAAAATAAAGATTGCTTATTAGACTTAAAGTTGAACGTTTTCAAAATGTACACATTTCATAAAATGAAGGTGATGTTTGGAGGTGTGTTCTGAAAAGCTATCGAGCATCGAGTCAATGCAGTTGGAATTAATTGGTGCTTTTACCTCCCTCTTTTAATCTCATAAAAATTTTAAAAATTGGTTCCTATTAAGACTTCCAAACAATAAAAAAAAAAAAAATTGTTAGTTAAATTAAAATAATTTAAATTTAATTTTAAAATCTTTAGTTCTAAAGGGTGGCAATAATATAGTCACTTGGCTGTATATAAAAATGAAACATTTTCGAGCATTTTCGTTTTTTTCGAGCCCTATTATCTGTATAAAGATATAATTACGCTTATAAATTGTAATAAAGATAATTAAAAGAATAACTTTTATTAAAATTTATGTGTAAAAATGAGGAAAAAAATAATTTCTTGTTTTTGTACATACCAAAAAATTCAAAAAACAATTAAACTAGGTTAGAAAAAGTAAGTGAAATGCTACAACATTTTAAACTGCTAGTGATCAGGTTTTATCGTGGAGGGTCTCATCAGCTCAACTTGCATTCAATAGCTTTTATAATAGTTAATATTCATCACAAAAATAGATTCAATATTTACTAAATTCAGTAAATATTAAATCAGCATTTGTTTCTCCGGATTATTTCTAAGTTCAACCCCCACTGAACTATCTTTTAATCATCAGTGAATGTTAAATATGGAATTTATAGGTTATTCCAAACAGGCTCGCATACTTTTTTTGCTCTTAATCAATAAACTCTTTTAAATGTGAAGCTATTGAATTAGCATTTTGCACTGTTCTATATTTCACGTATGTATATTTTATATGTACCCCAAGTCGTCCGCTTTTCTCACCTTCAAAATTTTTTAAGCTGCAAGTCTGTAGTTCTTGTCCATTTGAGTTAAATTTTAAGGTTTGCAAAGACAAACTCTTTGCAACTATTTGTATGAAAGTATAGACTCTATTTTGACACACTTTTGTGATGATACACTAGGATAAGCTGGCTTAGGGCATGAAGATATAAAATGGGCCCCGAATCTAGCCTAGCTTAGAAATACAAACATTAGCACATGTCTAACTAAATATCGCAATAAGTTGACTTAAATTAAATCTACTATTATTAATTGATAATCTACCGATAAAAATAGCGCAAGTCAGAGTAGCGTTTATCTCAATAGAAAGGTTTTAATAGTGCGCAATCATTATAAAATAGAATGTTCACTAACAGAATAATACTTCACCTATGATTGTGCCTTAAAGGCCTTGTACAAGTAATAAGTTTTTTGTCACAAATGAAAAAAGCTATTGGTTTAATCAACCAAAAATCCGCTGCAAATGTTCAACAGCCACTTTAGGTCAGTTATTGTACTTTCTTCTTAAACATATCTAATAGCCTTTACTTTGCAGTTACCTGGACGACGATATGGTTAAGAAACTGACATCAACGTCTCTTCATAAACCAATGACACAGAATCGTTATGATTGAGTTAGGGATGATCCACGTTTTCCTTGAATTTGTTACAGGGTAGATTACTAACAACTTCATTGAATGATGGTACAGAGTTGATTATTCCAAAATATTTTTAATTCCATTTTGGGTACCATCTTTTGTTTTTTTTTAGCCTGTTTATCTGCTCGCAAGCTGCTATATTCTCTGTAGCAATTAAAAAAAAACTCCGTAAATGAAAAAAATAAAAGAAATATTTTTGTATAATGACGTTGCTTGTATAAAAGAATACCTTTCATGGCATCAGATAAATTGCTATTAGATTTTTATGAAGTAGTTGTTTTATATAAAATGTCTTTATCTTTTATTTCTTCAACTTTTGAAAAATGTTGGTTTAGAGTAATTCTAGAAAGTTTTGCTCTAAGTAAAATTAAAATGCGTAGGCCATCTTTAATAACTACCTTTAATCTAAATAAAATTTAAAATTTCAGTGATCACAGGAAAACTACATTAAATTCAGTATCTAAGAACAGTATCTAGCTCGTTCACAAGGCCAGTATGATCTAGTTATTATTTTTCTCAAATCATTTTCATCGGCTTCTTAATAAAAAAAAAAAAATTTGTTTTTATGCTTGGTCATTGGATCTAGGACTTGCTAAAGATTCTATTTCAGAAAGGTATATGAGTTGAAAGATTTTATGAAAATTAACTATAAGTTTTGTAAAATAAAGCAGCTATTAGCATTTTATTATTTTAATTTTCTGATTTTTTAATTTGTCAGTAAGATTACCAGGTTTGCCACAATATTATTGTTTAAAGAAAAAATTTATAAGAGGTATGATTATCTGAACAGACTTTAGATGTTGTCTTTTGATTTAGGTTTGTCTCAAGTTTCGATTTGTAAGTAAAAAAAACATAAAAATATTTAAAATTTACTCGAACTTTATATATTGCACAATTCACATTTTACGATTTTCTTTTTTAATCATTTTACTTTACAAAAATTTTGCTTCATTTACATTCATGCAACAGCTGATGATCCCCCAGTTTCATAATTTGTATTATTACATCTTCAACGTTGTTTCATCTTTCAACAAACTGCCTTTGTATTTAAGGATTAAATAGGCAAAGATGGTTTAACACCGGGCAACGACAGAGATGTTTCAGATCTTTATTGGTGCTTTAGTTCTAATAATTCATCCAACATTAAATATAAAATAGTAATGTGGTAGTACACTCTGCATTATCCAAAGGAACGTCAAGCTCATTTTAGGTCTGCCATTCTGTCATTCTTTAAAGTGAAAATCAACGATTAATTTTTTTTTGATAAAAGTAATTATTACTGCTACACATTCATAGACATAATGTAAATAGCAATTCATAGACATAATGTTAATAGCTCTAAGTTGCATTTTGAGGAATAAAAATGAAATGTTGCAATTTTCGAAAAAGATTTTGAGATAGTAAATATCAAATAAGTTTTGCATAAGATCTGAACACAATAAGTTTTTTGATTATTTTATTTTTGAGGAGGTTTACAGCTTAAAAAATTAGTCAAAATGAAAACTCTTAATTTGATTTCTTACCTTAAATGCCTTCTAAAGTCACAATCACAAAATGGTAGGACGAATTCCAGCGCAATATACGATTTTTTATGCATAATATTAAAACCACCATTCAGTAATAATTTATTTACTTTTATATAGCTTATAGAAGAAATCATCTTCCGTGCAAAAAGAAAAAAAAAACTCAAACAGAAAAAAAAAAACAATAAACGAACAAACAATCAAACACACACATGTATATCTCAAAAAAGAACTTAACATAGCTTGTCGTGTACTGCTGTATGCAAATTGATAGCCTCGGCACAACTTTCTTGAGTTCGGACCAGGAAAGTTGTGCCAATAAAACTATCAATTTACTTACAAATTTGAGGCTCACTAAATATCTGGAGGCGTCAAACGCCAAACTGCCAAATAATCACATTTACACAGCTTTTTAAACGCCTCTAACTAATATTACGCAGAGCTACATAATGCTTCTCTTGAATCATTGAGGTTTCATAAATGTTAATATTTTATGTTTTCTACCTTTCGTTTTTGAATAAGTTAATGTTTATTATGAATTTGGAAAACGTCGAAATTAAGAAAATATTAAAAGTTCTCCATAGTCATCAATATTTGCATTTGCAAACAAAAAGAATCATTATAAATTGCTGAAATTAGTATATAACTTTTTTTGTCTTTACAAATTTTTCGCTTTTCATAACAAGATATTTGCAAGTTAAACTAACTATTGTAAACTATATAAACAACGAAATTTTTAAAAACATGTATATATATATATGTAGAAACAAGTGTAGTTTATTTAAATACTCACATTATATGCGTGAAAAGAAAAAAAAACCATTCGATGTCTGTATGAAGAAGAGTGGTTTGAAATCTATCAAGAAAAAGACATTTTTGAATGAGGAAAATATTTACTTGTAAGTTTACGCTTTCATTTTTAATTCAGATTAAAAGTTTTGGTTTTTGTTTATTCTTCCTTTTTAATTTTCCTCACTTTAGCTTATTTAAGCGCAGCATTTTCAAAGATACTTTAATTAGATGATCTTGAAGATACGAAGCAACGATTTAAATTGAAGCTTAGTCAGTTCCACCATGCATGCCTTTTCATAAGTGTGTATCGGCAGCTGGTTTTAAAAATTTAAAAGGGCCCTAATTGAAATTGAAACCTCAAGGTAAACTAAGTTTATATTTATCGATTTTTTTTACCATTTTACATGGTTATTATATATAATTATCGATGAATTTAGTAATTTTGAACTTTAGTTATTCAAGATTCTAAATACATATCTGCCCGTACTATATAATATTTTACACCAATTTTAATGCTTGTATGCATTTTTTTCGGAAAGGCAATTTGTTGTGATGCCTTCAAGTACAAGACGTTTATCATCGCTATTGAGCCCAATGTTCATCTCGTTTTATATAAGTAAAAATTAAAAAATCAAGAATGTTTAATGAATACAAAACGAAGGCGATAATAATTTAGTTTTATTGTTCATAAATGGAATGGCTTCATTTTTAAACAGACGATTTCAAAGCACCAGTGCCTTATGTAAAGGCGTGGATTGCGTAAGCGTCGAGACATTCTAAGGGCGGCAATAACATAGTTTTGTCTTCGGAGAATGCGTTTGTTTATTTTTTGGCTACTTTAGGGTGTTAGGTTGTTCGTTTGCCCCCATTTTTGTGTAGGTGTGTGTGTGCTTTGTTTGTGTATGGTTCCTGTAATGGTAGTCTCCTAGACGTCCAGCACCTTACTTACATAAAACTTAAAAACAAAATATCAATACAATTAATAACAATATAATTGTTATTCAACGAAAGTATAAATGTTGTTATAATGATACTTACATATAGTTCTCTTTCCACTTAACAAACACTTTAAAATAATTCATATAAACTTTGTAAATATTTACAAATACAGATAATAATCTATTAATACAAATAATATAATGCAATCAAAAGTCTCTCAAAAATGTTAACTTGCCATAAATATATTTTGACATATGTTTCTTTAAAATAAGTGCTGTTTATTCAAAACCAATTAATTTTGCTCTTAATTTCGTTAGCGCTTTTTATTTCGACCTCTTAGTCATGACTCTCAGGAACAGATTTTGCCTATCATCGCTAATTTAGCTTTTGTTTCTGATCTCACTAATTGAACTATTACCTTTTGTTAGTATAGTTACAATTGAATTTCTGGTCATTATTGCAAAACTCACAAAGTTTACTGAGAAAATTAGGTCATTAACTTTTCTTACCAAACGTTTCTACGTGAATCTTAGCTGTAAAAGTTGTAAAATGACATATGCAAATATTATAAATAATGTCAGCAACATATTTTATGATATATGATCAAGATCAAAAATACATTTTTCAATATGCAAACTAATAACAGCTTATCACATTTTATATCATACTCTCACATCATGTTGAGCCTTTATCGTTCGAACTTATTCAAAACTATAGAAATTTAAATATCAGGTTGCTGACAATTTAAGAAATTGCAAGTTTTAAAATTTTCATAACAGTAGGTAGCTGCGTTCTCTATAAAAAGCCCACCTGATCCCTAGATCACAAGCTCATTTGACGGCCGATTCCAACCTCTCTCCCCGCTAGCAACTCCATTGCTATTGTCTTAAGAGCTCGCATGTGCCCTAACTCTTTTTTTGTTTTTTCCTACCCTAAGACTAGGCCTGAATTGTTTTCAGGATTTATTTGTACATACGTCACTAATTCATTTCATTAACTAATACCAATAACATAAATGATTGGCTTTTTCTTCTTTAATTTTATCCATAAGAATTCTAAAATAGAATTGTTTTTATTGATTTCAGTAGTAATGTTACAAGAAGAAATCCTTGGCATGAAAGAAGATTTATTAAAAATACATGGCGTATCAATTTTGACTTTCATTTTAAATCCATTTTAAAGGTAGTATGAAATACAGTATGAAGCTGCTTCAAATGGTTGCAACAACTATGGTTGAAGAAGTACAATTTCAAAAAACTTTCTTTTAAAGATCTCCTACGGCAATTAAAAAGTAAAATGTTTCAAATCATTTTCATCAAACAAGAAGATTGTAATTAGTTTTAACCAACAGCTATCACCTTTTTTTTTTGTTAAAGAATTCAAAGACGTAGATTTCATACAAGTAATGTTAACAATATTGACATGCTGATACACACCATTTTTTTCAAACCTGTTATTTTGTTTCCTGCTTCAAATTTTGAAATTGAATAACAGAGGTACCCAATTTTTATAATCTTTCTCAATCTCTCTAACCAGTAGATTTTTATGAGCATTGAATTTCATTATGATGGCAGGTGAATAACATTTTTTGCATATGAAGGGGGATGTTTTTAAAAAAAATTAGTGAACATTTTGATCTCCAATCCAAATATCTCTAAGTTTATGAAAACAAGGTTAATCCAGTTTTGGATCATGCTTTGAATAACTCAACTTGAATACTACAACTTCTTACACTAAGTACCAGAAATACCCTAGTCAACGTCCGGCAGAAAAGTTTGCTCAGTTATACCTTACAGCCAGTTCTTTTTACTCATCAAAAGATTGCATCCGATCCAGTTTTCTTCAAATTTTTATGAAAACACTCTGCACTGAATTGTAAAAGTATTTTCAATATTAGCTTTGTAAAGATTTTAAAATATTATAGCTGTAAAATAAGAAAATCCGACTTGTATTATAGTAAACTTTTTAAAAATGATGCCATTAAAGTGTAAGTAACCATGTGTTTCTTAAAGTTTATAAATTACGGAATTTTTAAAAGTAATAAATTTGTAAATAATTGCAATTTAAAAAATCAACGTTTCTCTTCTAAGTATGTTTTTTAATATAGGGCTTTAACCAATAAAAAACTTTTCAAACTTAATCTGTCAAATTCTGCTATGTATAACATTCCTAAATTAGCTTTCTAATTATCTGCATATTCCTTGGCTCTATCTGATCAAAATGAACTATATTAGAGAAAAATATATTAGAGGTGACAAAAGCACAACCAAGTTTCTTAGGGGCGAATCATAAAAAAAAAAAAAAAAAAAAAAAGATCTGCGTTGATTTCTATGGTAATGGTTATCTGCATGTCATCAATAAAGTTTGAATTAAAAGTTTGAAGCAAAATGAAAAAAATGACAAACAACCAATTTTCTATCAATAATAGCCTGTGAGCATCATATATTTCTGAAACATCAGTATATTTCTATCAATAACAGTCTGCTGGAAATTCCGGAATTACCGATTTTCATCCGTTTAAGGTATTGTTGACAATATTAGCTTCACTAAAATGGAGTTATAAAAATGTGATAGAAGTCCATCCAACTTAGTCACTGGGTAATTCTAACTCGGCAAGTTTTCCAAACATTTTTTAGCATTCTCCTTCAATTTGTTAAAATTTAGTACAGTTAAATAGGAAATTATTCAACTTTTAGAAATAGCACATTTTCATATGGTCAAAAAATAGTTTTGTATTACTACTTTTACAACTGAAGTCTCAACATTTGAGTGCTTAAGAAAGTTATCAGCTGAAGTTTTTAAAAAAAGTGTCCAACTGTTTTAGGTAAAGTAAAAGTTTGAAAAACTTCCTGACTTCAAAACATTAGATCAGAAACAACATAAAAGTTCCTCCTACAATGTTCAGCACTAGTCAGACTTCATATTAATGCAATCTTTTAGAATAAATTAGTTGAAAATTATCGTTTATTTATTTCATTGCTGATACATCATACAAATTTGTTTTAAATTGAACTTATTTGTAGGAATCAACTTTTATAAGATTCAATGAAATGATAATGTAAATGGAAAAAATGATATTGGAAATGGAAAAAGAGATTAAAATTTGTTACAATTAAAGACTGATTTAACATTGTTCTTCATGATGTTGATTTTGGTAGATATGAAATTTATTTAAATATGCATGGTTAAATATGAACACAGCTAAGTATTATAAAGTATATTAAGTGAAAATCGTTTAAGAGAATTTAAAGGGTCAGTTAATTTTCTGCCTGTAATATGATGCTTTTTTTAGTTTTTTCTTTACAAAAAGGTTTTTCAAAAATTGAAAAACTAAAGAACATGATTCTTTTTCTGTTATTGGATAAATACTTCTTTTGCATTTTTTTTTTAAACAAAAATAAATACATGGTAAATTAATTGGTAAAACTTCTACAATAGCTGCTGAAGCTTCTCAAGATGTTGTTAAAGTTTCTGTAGTTATTCTTTTAGCTTTTAAAGTTATTGTTAAGCTTCTGTAGTTGTTAAATCTTTTGTAGTTGATGTTGAATCTTCTATAGCTGCTGTTTGTAGTTGTTGGTTGTAGCCAACTGCAGCTGTTAAGTATTTTTATAGCGTTTTTTTTTATTCAGTTTTTAAATCTATATAGTGGTTGTTGAGTCTTTTTTAGTTATCATTGCAGCTTCTGTGATAGTCTAGAAGAGTGAAAGCTAAAAGTTTTTAATTTTAAAAAGCTCGTTCTATGATTTAGGAAAAATAACTTAAAATAGATACTGATAAAACTAAGGTTTGCGTAAAATATTGTATATTTAAATTTTTGGTTTTAAATTTGCGTCAAATATTCGTTTACAAGGACATAAACCTTCAAAATATAATCATCTGAAAATAGTACCCTGTCATTTGGAATTGAGTATAACTTATTTGGCTATTCCAAAGGAAACGCTCTGCGCAGAGTGTTAGTACAGCCTCCCTGGATTAATCTCATACAAAAATTGAAATGAAACTATTTTGTCCGAGAAAATATATTGCATTTGAAAAATTCTCAGTTTTGAAATTCTATCACAAAGAGTGCCCAACGATAGCTTTTACAAAATTTTACAGTTTTACGGCGTTAATGCTGATATAAATCTGCAAAGGAAAGAACCTAAACTACAGTGGTTTCGTTCAAAATTTGTAATAGCAAACAAGTAAAAAAGTGATCAGTATGTCCAGACTGGAAGGAGAGAAGGACAGGACTGGCGAGGAATATCCCATTTCCCTTAGGCGAGGACCCTCTAATATGATATTTTTATCTTTAAATTCAAGCTAAATATTATGAAATGTAAATAAGTTAAAGCGCTTAGAGCAGCCTGGCAAACCTTATTGGAAATAAGGCTGGAAAAAAATTTTAAAAGCTCTATAAATCAGATTAAAACAAATATCTTATACTAATTACACTTTAATTCAGTTAAATGTTAAATACAAAAAACATATGAGTTTTTAACATAATATGCTTCTTTTTATTCTTTCTATATTTCTATAGTAAAATAATGTTCGAATTTTTTCAATCGAATTTTTTCCATTGAATTTCAATTAAAATTGAAATTTTCTCAATTGATGTCCTTAACTTTAATTTTGTAAATTTTCTTTTTAAAACATCGCAATTGACTCTGAGCTAATCGTCGGAAGTTCGATTAGATCTTAACGGAATAAAAATATAAGAAATCTTTTGAATGCTTAGTACTGGCAAAAATATGAAATAATAATAAAATACAGAAGTGCTGCTTTACAAGCTCGCAATAAAACAATTGATGTAGAAATAATCCTTTGTCAAGTCTTCATGTTTAATTAAATACAATAAAAGATACTATGGATACTATTTTAAATGAATCTAAATTGTTAGACACATCTTTACAGATGATTACAAATTTTCAGAGCGAAAATATACTAAAAGGTAAAAAACTGTATAGTAGTTAAAAAGGACGCTGACAGAAGAATTTAGAATTAATATTTTCAATGTTTTCATGAAAAGCATCATTGGGAATATGACAAGAAGATTTAATGCAGTAAAAGAAATAGATAATTTATTCAATGTATTATGGTTGTTCCGTGACTTAAATAATTAAGAAATTCAAAATAAGTGTGAAAAGTTGCAAAAATGTTTGAAAATGGTATCGATAAATATCTTAGAGATGACCTACATTTAGAGATGAACTAGATTTATTATTATAAAAAAATGCACAGAAAAATACATTTAAAATATGATGCCAATATACAAAATATTTCTCTTCAGCCCGTTGATTGTTAAATGAAGTTAAAAAAAAAACAAACTGGATATGCTGTTTCAAATCATTATAATTTTAAAGAGGCTGTTTTGCACAATTCCAGTGACAGTTGCCCAAGCAGAAAGATTAAAAAAATAATATGAAGTTTCTTTTAATAATATTGAGTTAATGAAAGTTACGAAAGAAAGATAGTAAAAGAAAGCCTTTAAGTTATGTTTAGGAAAAGACAAAGATACTTTTTAAAATGCGTCTAACCATCCTTTTGTGTTAGAAGTCTACGGAGACATTTTAAAGACCAAAAGAAAACCTCTTTAAGAACTCTCTGTGCCGGTGATTATAATTGTTATGTGCCCTATTATTATTTTCTTTTGTCATTTTTATATCAATCTGTTTCTATTTTCAATAAAACGTTTTGTCAATCTTTTTTCTGGTAGAAACTTAAACTTAAAAAGATGGTTGTCTAATATATCAGAATTCGCATTATGGAATTCTGTTATATTAGACAAACATTTTTTGAAGTCATAGAATTAAACACTATGTAATGGATTTTTAAAACTTCAATCCTTGAAAATAGATTAAATGATTTTGATATAAAAGCTAAGAAACTGAACAAAAAGGTAAACCGAAAACAGTAACAGGATAAACTAAACAAAGCTTCTTTTAAATTTAATTAAGCTAATTGTTTTCTGCCAGAAATTGAAATTTCCGATCATAAAAACCAAATGCTGGACTTTTTTTCAATCGAACCCATTTAATGTAAATTAAAAGTGAAGTTCGGATCTTTGAAAACTACCAACCGACGAACTCCATCAACTTTTTTAAACCTATAAAAAAACCGTATGTAGGTATCACATAACGTAAGTAAAGAAACAACACACACAGGAAAAATCACAAAAATATCAAGCAAAGCCTCCTCAATTACTTCGATAGATTAAAAGATAAACGAATAAATTGTTTTCTAAATTAACTTATGAACAGCTTTAAATTTATTTACCTGCGAAAATCTCAAAACTTCTCTCCGAGAAAATAAACTGTTCTTCTAGCATTCTTTTTGAATTCTTTGCACGAAAGAAGAGATCACTTAACTGAATGTTTATGTTCGAAGTACAATCTGAAAAGCTATTTAGCATTAAGTCAATGCAATTAGGACTATTAGAGATTCGGATTATTTTCTTCAAATCCTGTCTGCAACTTTCGAAGGTGTTGTTTTTATTAATGATTTCTGTGATTATGTTCGATAAATAACTAATCGACTGTTTTAACTTGTCATTAAAGGAAGTTCCTTGAAAATTAATTTCCAGAAAGAAAGATTAATTTTGAGAACAAACTTCTCTACATAACATTCACAAAAAAAAATTAACATTCAAAAAAAAAAATTAATATTCAAAAAAAAAAATTAATATTCATTAAAAAAATTACTTTTTATAAAAAAATTTGATAACTAAAATAAACTTTATTACCATTAAAAATTGTTTCAATATCTTCTTTCGATAGATTTATAATTTGAAAAGTCGAAATGTTGATCGCACAATGACATATACTGCAAGCTAAAAAAATGTTAAACAGATTTTTCATTGCGAGATGAAAGCTCAAAATATTATCGTTTTTATTTACTTTAATACGCTGTAGCCGATAATTTGAACAATCAGCAATTTAATCGAACAAAAAGATCGAGACAACTTAACTCTCCTGTATATGCGCATGTATTTTTGTTCTCAAAACCTTGCGTTTACTAGTTACTATACTATTACTTACTTCATATTCGTTTTACGTTACGTTTTTTTTTTTTTTTTTTTCAGTCATCATGATTACATTAGAATTTTTTTAAATCCATAGAAAATCATTTATTGTTTTAGATAGCAAGCATTGATCTTAAAGTAATGCACAAAAAATAATTCAATAAGGCATGAAAGCATGATAAAACTTTGCAATTTTAACTCCGAAAACTACATAAGGTAGAACTCTGTTAGTAAGACTGAAGGTTTTTCCTGTTACAGACCAATTACAATAATTTCATTATCTTTTAATTTTACATCACTACGTTTAAGATGCATTAAAGAAAAATTAAAAAAAGAAATTTTTTTCCAGCTACACAAATAATAGCTTATAAAAACAAAAAAAAACGTAACTCATACACTCAATTATACTCTCTATTTAATTGTTTTCTCATCCAGCATAACCTGAAGAAAGCTGAGATTTAATTTAAAAAACTGACAACTATAAAAAAATTTCATTAGGAAAATGTTGTCAACACAGCCTTGTGAAAAAATTGATAATAAAAAAAAAAAAGTAAAACCTGGTGCTTTTATTGTTGCAGGTTCTGTTGGTGTAAAGACTGTTGTAGATTCTGTTGTTGTAGACTCTGATGTTGTAGATTCTGTTGTAGATTCTGTTGAAGATTCTGTTGAAGACTCTGTTGAAGATTCTGTTGAAGATTCTGTTGAAGATTCTGTTGAAGACTCTGTTGAAGATTCTGTTGAATGTTCTGTTGTAGATTCTGTTGTAGATTCTGTTGTAGATTTTGTTGAAGATTCTGTTGAAAACTCTGTTGAAGATTCTGTTGAAGATTCTGTAGTAGACTCTGTTGTAGATTCTGTTGTAGATTCTGTTGTAGATTCTGTTGTAGATTCTGTTGTAGATTCTTTTGTAGATTCTGTTGTAGATTCTGTTGTAGATTCTGTTGTAGATTCTGTAGTAGATTCTGTTGTAGATTCTGTCGTAGAATCTGTTGTAGATTCAGTCGTAGTTTCAGTTTTAGATTCTGTTGTTGTAGGTTCTGTTAGTGTAAAGCCTGTTGTAGAGTCTGTTGTTGTAGATTCTGTTGTTTTAGATTCTGTTGTTGTAGATTCTGTTGTTGTAGATTCTGTTGCAGATTCTGTTGTAGATTCTGTTGTAGATTCTGTTGTAGATTCTGTTGCAGATTCTGTTGTAGATTCTGTTGTAGATTCTGTTGTAGATTCTGTTGTAGATGCAGTTATAGTTTCAGTTGTAGATTCTGCTGATATAGGCTCTGTTGGTGTAAAGACTGTTGTAGATTCTGTTGTAGATTCTGTTGTAGATTCCGTTGTAGATTTTGTCGGAGAATTTGTTGTAGATTCAGTCGTAGTTTCAGTTGTAGATTCTGTTGTTGTAGGTTCTGTTGGTGTAAAGCCTGTTGTAGACTCTGTTGTTGTAGATTCTGTTGTAGATTCTGTTGTAGATTCTGTTGTAGATTCTGTTGTAGATTCTGTTGTAGATTCTGTTGTAGATTCTGTTGTAGATTCTGTTGTAGATTCTGTTGTAGATTCTGTTGTAGATTCTGTTGTAGATTCTGTTGTAGATTCTGTCGTAGAATCTGTTGTAGATTCAGTCGTAGTTTCAGTTTTAGATTCTGTTGTTGTAGGTTCTGTTGGTGTAAAGCCTGTTGTAGAGTCTGTTGTTGTAGATTCTGTTGTTTTAGATTCTGTTGTTGTAGATTCTGTTGTTGTAGATTCTGTTGCAGATTCTGTTGTAGATTCTGTTGTAGATTCTGTTGTAGATTCTGTTGCAGATTCTGTTGTAGATTCTGTTGTAGATTCAGTCGTAGTTTTAGTTGTAGATTCTGTTGTTGTAGGTTCTGTTGGTGTAAAGCCTGTTGTAGATTCTGTTGTAGATTCTAATGCAGATTCTGTTGTAGATTCTGTTGTAGATTCTGTTGTAGATTCTGTTGTAGATTCTGTTGTAGATTCTGTTGTAGATTCTGTTGTAGATTCTGTTGTAGATTCTGTTGTAGATGCAGTTATAGTTTCAGTTGTAGATTCTGCTGATATAGGCTCTGTTGGTGTAAAGACTGTTGTAGATTCTGTTGTAGATTCTGTTGTAGATTCCGTTGTAGATTCTGTCGGAGAATTTGTTGTAGATTCAGTCGTAGTTTCAGTTGTAGATTCTGTTGTTGTAGGTTCTGTTGGTGTAAAGCCTGTTGTAGACTCTGTTGTTGTAGATTCTGTTGTAGATTCTGTTGTAGATTCTGTTGTAGATTCTGTTGTAGATTCTGTTGTAGATTCTGTTGTAGATTCTGTTGTAGATTCTGTTGTAGATTCTGTTGTAGATTCTGTTGTAGATTCTGTTGTAGATTCTGTTGTAGATTCTGTTGTAGATTTTGTTGTAGATTCTGTTGTAGATTCTGTTGTAGATTCTGTTGTAGATTCTGTTGTAGATTCTGTTGTAGATTCTGTTGTAGATTCTGTTGTAGATTCTGTTGTAGATTCTGTTGTAGATTCTGTTGTAGATTCTGTTGTAGATTCTGTTGTAGATTCTGTTGTAGATTCTGTTGTAGATTCTGTTGTAGATTCTGTTGTAGATTCTGTTGTAGATTCTGTTGTAGATTCTGTTTTAGATTCTGTTGTAGATTCTGTTGTAGATGCAGTTATAGTTTCAGTTGTAGATTCTGTTGTTGTAGGTTTTGTTGGTGTAAAGCCTGTTGTAGACTCTGTTGTTGTAGATTCTGTTGTAGATTCTGTTGTAGATTCTGTCGTAGAATTTGTTGTAGATTCAGTCGTAGTTTCAGTTTTAGATTCTGTTGTTGTAGGTTTTGTTGGTGTAAAGCCTGTTGTAGACTCTGTTATTGTAGATTCTGTTGTTGTAGATTCTGATGTTGTAGATTCTGTTGTAGATTTTGTTGTAGATTCTGTTGTAGATTCTGTTGTAGATTCTGTTGTTGATTCAATTGGAGTTTCAGTTGAAGATTCTATTGTAGATTCAGGCGTAGTTTCAGTTCTAGATTCTGTTGTTGTAGATTCTGTTGTTGTGGGCTCTCTTGGTGTAAAGCCTGTTGTAGATTCTGTTGTAAGTTCTGTTGTCAATATGCTTTGGGTTGTTGTTTTCAATGTTGTTGGGGTGATTGTTGTCAATGTGGTAGGGTTTGTTGTTGTCAATGTGGTTGGGTTTGTTGCTGTCAGTGTGCTTGGGGTTGTTGTTGTCAATTTTGTTATTCTTTTTGTTGTCAATGTGGTTGGGGTTGTTGTTGTCAGTGTGGTTGGGTTTGTTGTTGTCAGTGTGCTTGGGGTTGTTGTTGTCAATGTTGTTGGGCTTTTTGTTGTCAATGTGGTTTGGGTTGTTGTTTTTAGTGTGCTTGAAGTTGCTGTTGTTAATGTGCTAGGGGTTGTTGTTGTCAATGTGGTTGGTTTTGTTGTTGTCGATGTGCTTTGGGTTGATGTTCTCATTGTGCTTGGGGTTGTTGTTGTCAATGTTGTGTTTGCAGTGGTTGTTTTAGTTGGTGTTGTTGAAGCTGTTGCCTTTGTAGTGGTTGTTTTAACTGTTGTTGTTGAAGTTTTTGTTGTTGTTGGAGCTTTCGTAGTCGTTGTTTGAGTTGTTGTAAAAGTGGTTGTAGCCGGAGTTAATTTATTAGGAGCTGTTTGAAAGGTGAAATTGTTTTTAGAAATTTATGTACTATTTATAAAAATGCTAATGTAATAATAATTTTAACATTATTAATAGTGATAATAATAATAATTATAATATCATTTATAGTGATAATAATATAAATATTAATAATAATAGTATTAATAATAATAGTAAAACTAGTAATAACAGAAATAATAAAAATAATAATAGCAATTATAATAATAATAGCAAAAATAATAATAATAGTAACAATAATATAAATAATAATAATAATAATAATTTTTGTTGTTGTTATTATTATTATTACTATTATTATTATTATTATTATTACTATTATTATTGTTATTATTATTGATATTATTATAATTATTGTTATCATTGTTGTTATTGT
This sequence comes from Hydra viridissima, assembly GCF_058129835.1. Classification (NCBI taxonomy): domain Eukaryota; kingdom Metazoa; phylum Cnidaria; class Hydrozoa; order Anthoathecata; family Hydridae; genus Hydra; species Hydra viridissima. Next base: position 14,067,414 of record NW_028324311.1, read on the forward strand.
TATTATTATTTCTATTATTCGTATTATTGTTATTATTATTATAATTATTGTTATCATTAATATTATTATTGTTATTCTTATTCTTCTTCTTCTTCTTCTTCTTATTATTATTATTGTTATTATTATTATTATTATTATTATTATTATTATTATTATTATTATTATTATTATTATTATTATTATTATTATTATTATTATTATTATTATTATTATTATTATTATTATTATTATTATTATTATTATTATTAAAATAATAGTAATAAAAATAAATTTTTTAATACCTAAAAAGAATTTGATGTGACTAGCAGCAATAGAACTAAATTTTAAGCTAAATTTTATATAGCTAGACATATTATTTTAAGAAATAGCGGTGAAGATTATATAGAAATAACTTAACAAATAATAACTTAATAACTAATATAATAAATAATGCAATAAATAATAAAAAATTTGAACTAGTTTTGTTGCTAACTAGAGCAAAATGGTTTCATGCCCAAGGAGCTACTCAGTCTATTACATTACTTTATATTTCTGGTTTATGAATATTATAGAATTTCCTATTTTTACGTTTAACAACTCAAATATTTGAATTTAAATACATTAAAGTAAAAAAAATTTGTGAGAGTTTTAAAGAATTTATCTAAGCCAATTTATGGCAAACTTCAAAAAAAACTGAATGCCTAATATTAACATTTGATGATTTACCAGGTGTTTATAAACTAATTTTTATTTGACAAAAACTAATGGGCTATTATGTGCTTTTTATGACAAATGAAATATTATATATGAAATGTGAAAAACAAAAACATGAAATATCTGGCCGCATTTTACAAGATAATTATAAATTTGAATAACATTTTAGAAGAAGGTTTTGCCTTATCAAACGAATTGTAAAAAAACCATCAGAAAATACATCAATAATAAAACAATGCTTAGTGGAGTATATATTATGGAGCTTATAGAGTAATCAAGGCTAAAAATGGCGACATATCGGAAAAAGTATCAAAAAAGTACACGAAATTAAGGCTGGCGAATGAAGGACCCAGGAATTGAATGATACCAGATCTTGGCAAATAATTATATTCAAGCTTTTTTATATATCACTTTTTTTTTTAAATTATTCTTACAGATTTATTTTATCATTAACAGACTTTGTTTACACAAAATAAGTTTCCAAATTTACAAATGTTCATCTTGAAAAATTGATGAAAATCTGTTCGTGCCGACAACTCATTTCCTTTATCTTGGTGTAATTCGTTTATTAATTTGTCAACTCCTGAAGTAGTTTATTTATCCTGAACAGTCTTGTTAAACAAATGCTGTAAAAGTTTAAACTAATACCGCGTGATAAGTGTTTCTGTTTTAAAACTGTTGGCAGCCATTTTAATAGATTTATTGTTGACGGGTAAAAATTTGGAGTGTGTCGGAAACTCGCATAGCTCGCTGATTTCTGCGGTCTCTTTCATGTAAAACTGAGTTGCACGTCCTCATCATGCAAAACTGTGGCCTCTTTCATGTAAAAATGAATTGTACGCCCGTCTCTTACACGTCCATGGTTTTATTTATAAACCGGCAAAATCCTGTGTAGTAAATGGAAACTCCGTAGTTCAATAAAATATGGTATGTAAAGTATCGGTCTCAGGACTCCCCGTTTTAAATTTTCATTTGATTAAGTATTACCTTTCAATGGGTTGTATAAATTATTAAAATGGTACTTCCACTCTTCATCAACTATTAAAACAGGTGTTCCCAAAAAGGATATTTTCTTAGGAGTGTTTTAGTATCTTTTAGAGGACCAAGATAATCTTATTAAAGGTTTAGCACAGAAGGAACGTAATAATATGCATATTGTTTGTAATGTGTGAAGTGATGGTCTAAGTGACCAAGCTGAGTTTCAGAATGTCGCAACTATGAAGAGAGGTGTGGATGATCGCACTGTGTATAGTATAGTGTGTGTCCTGTTAAAGTTTTGAAGTGGAAAATAAATAACTTGAAAAAGTTGTTATCCACACAGTCCAAATACAACCCGTCATCTTATCTTTTGTTTTTCAAAAGAGACTTTTTTTATTCAGGAGAAATTTGAACAAATACAAGATGAAATTTTGTTTGTAAGGAATATTTATTTTTCACCACCTGACTCTTTTTTAATAAATTCAAGTTTGTCAACTTCTTCATAAAATTTTACCAAAGAACACCTTTGAATTTATTGAAAACAAAAAATAATCCAGCTGGAAGAATTTTAAATTTGGATACCAGTATGATTAAACTATTTGTATGAACAGTATAACCACAAGTCCATTTAAATAAATATTCAAGCATAAATTCGAATGTCTGTTTGGTCTCATTTCTAACAAACATTTTTAAAACCCATTCCAATATTACAGTATGTGCATGGGATGATAGTTCATGATGTTTCTTTTATTAAATATTTATAGTATCCAATAGGTTGTGCACGTTTAACTTCTTTAGCCGAAAATACTTGGGATGTAGCTAATTATTTCCTGAAAAATGTGTCAAAATCCTTTTCTGCTTAGTAATGCATTGTGGAATTCTTTAAAGGTTTGTTTTAAATATTAAATATTGCTCACATAATAATTGCTGAGACATGATTAAAATTAAAACTTTAATTATATTTCATTTATATCTATTTATTAAAGTGAATAAAGTTTTTTCTTGAATTTATAGTTACAAGAATTAGAATTTGATAATAGATAATTTCTATAATAAATATCTTATGCCTTAAACTGTACTGTTTATTGTAATAAAGAACATATTAAACTTTAATGTTGTATAATATTTAAGTACCTCAAAAAGTAAGGGTTCATATTAAGAAAGGAAATGAAGAAAGTATCATCAAACCATGCAGCTATAATTGATAAGCAAACGATTATTTCATAGCCACATATTGTTAAAAACCTATTTTAGCATCTAAATCTTCATTCTGCAATTTTAGGGAATGTAACTCCTGGAGTTTTTATTTTACTTTTATAATAAAATGCTAATATTTGCATGTTAAATAAAAAAGGAAATAACAAAAGTAGGAGACGAAAAACTGTCGGTTTTTTATCTATTTAATCAAAAATCAAATTATTCCGGATAAACCGGCTAAAAAACCGGAATAAAAACGGTACTAAAAGAGACCGGATTTTTTTTTTTAAAGTAGGGGAGAGGGGGGAGCATTCGTACACAGATAAGTATTCAGCCATTTAAATCAATATCAACTTTCAAATGAAGATACCAAATATTGTATTGGTACAGAATTTTTAATATCTGTTCTTTATTTTACATATATACTTGGCACAGTGTGGTTATGTATTTCCAATATTACAGTATGTGCATAAGATGATAGTTCATGATGTTTCTTTTATTAAATATTTATAGTATCCAATAGGTTCTTTGTCTGAGAGTGCCATTTTAGCCATAAACAAAGCCAACAAATATAATTAAAATTTCACTTTTATTTTAATGAAATTTCTTACTGTAATGATGTTAACACGTTGTGTACCAATCCTCCCTTACGTGGGGAGCATTGATACAAAAAACTAAAGTTCAAAGGTATTATGCTTTACCATTTGTGTTTCTGATTATAAATTATATTAAAATGTTGTTAATACATTTAAAAAATAGAAAAAATTATTTACTTCCGATTTTTTCTGAAAATAATTTTTCTTTTCAATTTCTTGTCGAGACGTACTAATGCTCTCCCCTCTCCCCTTTACATATAAACAAACATTATCTCATAGTTGATGTTTTGTGAAAAAATTTATTTCAAATTCTTGAACAGATCTTAAGTTAATAGGCTGTTTCCTCTTTTATCATCAGAGCGACGCATAGGGCACTGCGGCATTTTCTCAAACGGAATACAGAACGTTTTAAGATGTTACTTTTTTCCCGTTCGCACCAAAGTTGCGTTTTTAGTGAAAGTTAATTAAGTTAAATTAATTTACTTATTTTACGTTTAACAAATCTTATTTTAAAAGTAAACAATAGAAGTGTGAGATCTGAACTAGTTTTCTATTCTTTAACACAAGTAGATGCATTATAAAAGACATAAACTTATGAACTTTTTTTTATTTTAAAAATAAGAATAGTTTTACTCTTTTTGTTTTGAATCAAGAAAAACCATCAGCTCTGTTGTAAAAAGAAACTTAACTAATATAAGGAAAAGTTTCGTAATACAAAGTAAGAATCAACAAATGAAAAATTCTTCTTACCCCCAGCTACATATGACTGAAGAAATAACCATAGTATCAGCACCTCCATGATTAAAACAATATTTTACGACAAAGCAAATGCATTACGGTTTTGTATACCTAATGTCTTAAATATGTTTCGGTTTCTATTCTAAAACAATAAGTTTCTATCTTAAACATTTTTATGCTCTATAATCTTTTGTCAACGCTGATTCAGCGCTGAATCAGCGCGACTGGAATGTGGATTAAATGTAAAAATCTAAATGGCTTACAAAACCGCTTCAGGTAAGGAAATGTTTTTTATAAAGGAGTTCACCGATATTATGTAGATAAATCTACCTTGAATAATTTGGTATTTCAATTAGTCAGGCATACTCATGTTTAAAGTTTGTTTTTTTTTCTTTATTATTCAAAGCGATAATGGTTAATCTTATGAATTGGCAATCGTAATTAAAACTTGTAGAAACAGAGTTTAATTCTCTTTGAAATAAAATAATTTAAGACAAGAAAAGTAAATTTGTAAACTTAATAACAAAAAACGCAAAAAAACGAAAAAACTAGCTAAATTACTTCACTGAACATAGACGAGTTTAATGATTGAGGAGATAAAATTCAATTCAAAAATTGCCCTGTAAAACTTCTGGATTGCATTTCGGAGCATAACATTAAAATAGTAATAAACAGAAATGCTGCTTCTCTTCCCCGACTTTTTTGGTGAATCAAGTTATTTAGAAGCCCTGATGTATCTGACTTTAGCCCTGAAGTAGCCGAGTTTAGGAAGGGGTAAAATGTTTTTTTTATTTTGAGTGGACACTTACGTAATCTGAACTTTTTAATGTGAAACTGGAAAATTGATGAATCACCTTATAATCAAAAATCAAATTACTCAGGAAAGCAAATTTTTTTTTTTGTTAACAGTTTTAAAACATTATTTTTACAACAGCTTTTGTGATTCAACGTAGAACAGCTACTGTTACTACATTCTGCTTTTCCTTGAAAAAAATCATCTTTGCCTCGGTCTTGTGATTAAAAAAATAATACTTTACTTTATTTTAAAACAACTAACTTTTGTTCCTCAAAGTTATTGGCCATTCTTGGTTTAGTCTAATTTTTTTTTGATGCATAAGTACATTTTCAAAAAAAAAAAACTCTTTTATCTTAACAACTTAGCCCTGCATAGAACAAGATCATGTTACCTTTAAGACAATTCCTTCGTAAATTTGATATCAAAATCAACTTTGGAATGTTTCATGATATCTTGTCGGAAATTCCAACAACACACAAACATCTTCGCCGTCAACAGAGAAAAAACTTGGTTTAGAACCAAACAACTTATATATTAAGTTACTTATGTAGGTGAGTTGTGAGGCATTGCTAATTAACTCTATACTTGAATCTTTTTGAAGAAAGATATGCCGTCATAAATTTTTAACCACCCATAAGTTTTGTGAAAATTATTGTTATCAGATGAATAAAGCACTTTTTATAATCTCCTGAATTATAATTTTTTTAATTCTCCAGAAATATATCTCCAGGAAAACGTAATAAAAAAAGCCAAGTTGTCCTCACCATTTTATGGGTTGTCCTCCAGAATCCTGTGATGATTTAAACAGGTGGAAAATGCATTTTTATAAAGCTGATCTCTTTTAAAATTCTATTTTTGCACAAATCATGCCTACTACAATCATTAAAATCATTTCTAACATATGACTTTCTGATCACATGACTGTTCTTAACACATGACTTTTTAGAAATACTCAGTGGAAGTACACTGAAGTGTAAGTTTCGAAATGACCTTTATTTTAATTAAAATTTTATGTAAATTAATTTATGTTTATGTGAAGAAACATTAGAACTATCTGAAAACATATCGATTGCGTACTTTATGATATTTAAATAAGAGTTTGCATGAGTTTTTCTCAGGACAATTTCTTGTAACGAATGTATCACCTTACAAAACAGCAACTAAAATTACTAAAATTTTTGCTGAAGATCCGATGCTTTTTTTTTTCTGTCACACTAAAAATAAAATTTGAAAAATTTTTTATAGAATGGTATAAAAAAATATCTTTTCTTTTTCTTTCTCATAAGGAAATGGCTGCCAGCCTCAGTGAAACAAGAGTGGGTGAAGATCTCATAAAACAGATTAACAAACTCAGCATTTTCACTTTAAAATTTTAGATTGCTCGTAATTTGAATATTGCGTAATAAACAATTTCTACATGCCTGATCTGAGCCTCTTTTTAAACTGTTAAAATCACCAACTCAGCTGGCTTAGTATAATTCCGTTTAAGAAAATTTTCATTTTGAAAAAATGTAGAATAGACCCTCAGGGAAATTTTAGACTTACTGTCTAAAACTGGATCTTTTCATATTTGTATTTAAGAATTGAGTTATCAATCTTTATATCAAGTTAACTATCCTAAAGCTATTTGAGTAAAGGATGATATCGTACTCATATTGCTCTCTATATATTATTATGCATATATCGTTGCATATATATTACTATACATATGTTGTTCTATATATATTAGTACAATTTTTATAAGACATTCATATACATTGAAGTTGTTTATTTTTTTAAAAATCTCATTTTCTTTTATCTAAATCTCAAGCGTCACTTTGTTATTTCACCTTTTTCTGGATGTTTAACTATTTGATTCAGATTGCCCTTTAAAAGTAAGATAAGTGGCTTCTGTCAGTTAAGAGAGAAAATCACTTTGTGCTCTAACACTGAGACGCGTTACTCATATTTAACATGCTACATTATCGTGATTAACATTTGCTGAATGCCTCTAATTATTAGCAACTTACTTTGCTTCCTTTTTGAGAATGACTTTTATTCCATTTATTCCTAAATTTTTTTTCCACTGTATTCTTTAATCATTTTCCATTTATTGTGTTACGTTTTTTTCCTTTCACTAATTAGCATTACCCTTTTGACAATTGTATTATACAAACTTTAATAAATTAACAGGGTTCTTTATTTATGATATCATAACATAATTGATAGTTTTATTCAACTTTCTGAACTGTAATTTATCTATATGCATTTTAACCTTTTTCATTTCTAAAATAAAACTATAGCAAATCAATTTTGGTTACACCATGATACTTTCTAAAAATATCCAAAACAGAAGATATAGACGAAGTGGTTTTTGATTCTTTCCATTAGAGGATGTCAAGTTTTTTTAGATATAACAAGGCCGTCGTTTTTGTTTAACCCAAAATCAATCTTATCATAATGTTACGACAGTAGAAAAAGGCTACAACCCAACCGTAAAAAGTTGCAAGCTCTACAAAAAGTACGGGATTATAATGTACAAACACGCAGACCTTCTGAACAAATTGAATTAAATGGTTTCAAAAAGCAAACATTAAAACAAATTTCTTCTTTCCCCATCTCACCCAAGAGACAAGGTAAACATTCTCTCTTTCTTTTGAAATCAAAACCAACACTACCGTTGCTTTGTAATTTTGTACGATATCGTTTGTGTGTGTGTTTGCGTGTTTGCGTGTTGTCATAAATACCTTGCATTGTATTGTTTTATTTTTTGAAGACAATCAATTCTTATCAGTGATTATCTGGAGAATGTGTTGCGATTAAGTAAGTTAGAATGCTTTCAAAGAAATTATTTTTGTTAGTGACTCTAGTGATTAAGTCGGCAAAAAAAATAATCAACAATTTAAACTTTTAGTTATAGCAAGCTCTTTGATAAATAATTTCTATTCACAAAGATTAACTCTAGTAGCAAACATTTTTAAAAAAATCCACAAAAATATAGGTCAAAGCAAAAAGTTTTTTTAAAATCTTTTTTTTTTTTTCATTAATTAGAGTAAGAGTTCCACTCTATATTGGCACCTTTTTTGTGCATGTGCGACACCTCCCTCTCTTCTATTGATAATCGATCAATTAACTATCAATATTTTGACCTCAGGATAAATGGTCATTAAGCTTAAAGAAATTGTGCTATTTTGGACTTATTTCCTCTGAAAATGCTGTTTGTTATTTATTAATTATATGATACCATACTAAAACAGTTTCATGAAATTTTAAATAGTATTTAAATAGTATTTGAAATAATCAATGCCAAATCTGATCTGGTAAAATTTTGACCAAATGGTAAAGAAAAGTATCACTGTGAGTATTAAAGAGATTTTAATACTTTGTTGATGAATGTTACAATCGGCATAGTTAGTGTTGCATTTGGCATACTAAATGTTACAATTGGCATAGAAACAGTGAGAAATGCGTTACTGAACAAAGGCATAGGATCATATGTCGCCAATTAAAAACCCTTTTTCACTCTAAAAGACCGCCTGAAACGTTTGAAACGGTGTCGAGAAAGAATCATTTGATCTGTTGAAGAATAGTTTCTGGCAATTTTTAGTGATGAGGCTAATTTTGAGGTACTAAATTGAAAAGGAAAGGTATTAAAAGATAAAAACATGAGAAGAACTCATCTCGCTATGTTATATCAATGTTTCGAGGTGGTTTAGGCTCGGTTACAATATGGGGATGTATTTCTCAGAAAGTTGCGGGTCTCAAGCATTATATAAAACGGAAGAATCAATCACTTTAGCTACAATTATATTCTAGGAAAATGTTTAAAACTCACTTGATTTTCATCAATTAGTTCACTTTTCAAAAGGTCCTGATTTCTAGAATCCCAAAAGTCTTCCAATAATATGTTTTCATTGCTGAGTAAATATAAGCAAGTAACTTTAATTAGCAGTAACATTAGCAAAATATAGATTTTACCAATTTTATACTGAAGTTATCATAGGTTTTGTACTAATAAAGCATTTACTGATCTCACAAGTTCAACAAATTTATTGCTAAGTGAGGATGCATAAAACTTAGTTTTACTGAAATAATGTTAAATTGGTGATTTTTCTTCAAAGAAACTTATTAGAAACGTTAACCATAATATAAGATGTAAAGCAGCTGTACTCTCCATTGGCCCCCAGTATACCGCTCCCCCTGTCCATTTACAGAGCCCATTAGTACAAAGACTAGATCAATTTTCGATCTCCAAAAATAACTATTATCTTCATATACCTTTGTCAAAAAAAACAAGTTGTGTTGCAACCCATTGCAAATGTTTTTTTTTAACAAACCTGTCTCTACTTTACCATCTATTGTGGTAATTTCAATAACATGCACGAAAACATCATTCCACATGATTGCTTCAACAAAGAGGCTCACTGGAACTTCAATTTTAAAAATAAAGGCTAATAAGTGGGAGTTGCTTTTTTGCTTGTTTGTTAAAAATATAGTCTTCAGAAAAGTTACTCAAAACAAAGTCTGTAATGACAAAAGATGTAAATTGCAGAAAAAATAATTTAGAACTAAATCCAGACAAGTTTTTTGAGGCAAACTTAAGTGTGAAAATATATTTCAAGAGGTTAGCTTAGACTATGACAGCATAAAGGTAACACACTATATTACTTGATTTATTGTAAATAAACTCGCTAAAAATTTTCTTTGCGCTGAATATGAAGCGTTGTTAAATCATTATTTAATTAAAGAAAGTATACAATTATGATTTTCAGCTACCTGCAAAATGTCATGCATCATCTAACTTGATCTGGTTTAAGAAAATTTACTTTTAAACAGTAATAATAAAGGATATGCTGCCAATAAAGCCATTAAAACAAGATGATGAAAGATTCCTCTTTCTTGGGTCTTCATATTAAATCATAGTACAGTTTACAAAGATATTTCATAGATACTGTGTGTTTAATATTATTTTTCGTTTTTCGAAGAGCGAAACTTATTCTAATTTACGTTTTTTTTTTCTTTTGTATTATTATGTTTATTGTTATTTAAGTAATAAAATGGGTAAAAAATTTATCGCACTTCATGAAGAAGGTTATTCTCAACGAAAAATTGTCCAAGAAACAAAATATTCAAGGACAGCCATTAGAGAAATCATAAAAAAAATGAAAAACACCGGATCTTTTGAGGATAAAACTCGAAGTGGAAGACCTCCAAAGCTTACAAAACATGACATAAAGTATTTAAAAAATGCGAAATCGGAAAAAAACCTCCAGTGAACTAGCCTAAGACATTCAGGCTGCGACTGGATACATGTTTCCTCATCTTGCATTCGACGACATTTGCTAAAAGCTGGGTTTATTGGGTGTGTTGCAGTTCGAAAGCTTTTACTACGTCGTGGCAATAAAGAAAAAAGACTTAAAATGCAAAACAGCGTAATAATTGGACGCAAGAAATGTTAAACCGTGTACTATTCACAGATGAATCAAAATTTGAATTGTTCGGTAGCAGAAGACGACAATATGTAAGAAGAAGGGTAGGAGAGGCTTCTCGCCCTGATTGTCTACATCCAAGAATCAAGCATGGGGGAGGTTCTGTTTTAGTTTGGGCTCGTATTTCATCACCTGGAGTAGGTGATTTAATCAGAATTGATGGCAAACTGACAGGAGAACAGTATAAAGAAATTTTAAGACATCATGCAATACCATCTGGAATGAGACTAATTGTTAATAATTTCATTCTACAGCAAGGCAATGATCCCAAACATTGTTCCCGAGTGGCCAAAAAATATTTACAGGACATGTGTCAGGAGGGAGTTCTCAAAGTAATGATCTGGCCTCCTCAAAGTCCAGATTTGAAGATTATTGAACATGTTTGGGAATATTTGGATAGAAAAAGGCAGAGTATAACCCCAAAAATGTCAAAGAATGTTTTCGAATATTAAAAAGAGAGTGGGACAGTATTCCACAAAACTTCATTACAAGTTTATATGAACCAATTCCTAGGAGATTCGCTTCTGTGATCAACGCAAAAGGCGGACGTACGAAATCTTAACTGCTTTTTCCTTTTGTATCATATTTTATTAAATTATTTATAGATATTTTTATTTATAATATGTGTCTATAAACCTAATATTTTTTTACTTCATAAGTCGTTCATACTTTTACGAAAAAATCAAAAATAATTATAAACTTATGGCGGGCTAAAACTTATTCGCATTACTGTATATCAATGACCTGGACATTAAACAAAGAGTTGATCAAAGGAATACCGCAAGTGGTCAGACTATCTATTTCTTATGACTATGCTTAAACAAGCTAACGCATATCAATTGTGGATAATGGATAGACGAAATTGTTGCTTATAAATCTATAGTACCAACAAAAAGCATTTTGACAAACTTATTTACTAAAAACATAAAACGTTACACGTTTATCAAATACTTGTTGTTGGAATACTTAAGATAGAAATAAAAATAAATGCTGAAGATAAAACAGCGCGTGGTCAATAAGAATAACACATTTAACATAATCACATAATCTTTTCTAAATTGATTGAAATTATACAGGTTTTTAGTTTGGTTTTTACAAAAATTACCAACCAAAGAATTTCATCAACTTCTTCAAACCTATTAACAGATAAAAATTTTATTGTCGCATTAAAAAGATTATGAATGAAACCTTTTTATCTTATGTTTTCGTAGAAAATTAAAAAAAAACTTTTCCTTATTAAGTTTGTAAAAAGTTGCAAATGTTTTAAAATTAAATGTTATTAACTATCTTTACCTGCAAATATTTCGAAACTCTTTTCCGAGAAAGCTAATTGCTCTTGAAGCATTTTTTTATTGGTCTTCGCAAGAACATAGAGGTCTCTTATTTGGAAGTTACTAACCCTGGTGCAATCTGAAAAGCTATCGAACATCAAATCGATGCAATTTGAACTATCAGAAATTTTTATCCTTTTCTTTAAATCTTCTCTGCAATTTTCAAAGGTTTTATTTAAAATGATGATCTCTTGCACTATTTTCGACAAATACTTGATTGACTCTTTTAACTTGTCATTTAAGCAAGTTCCTTAAGAAAAATTTTAAAAACTTTAAGAAGATTTTAGAAATGGTTAACTTTCATGTGGTTCAGGAAAAATTAAAGCAAACAGGAAAAATAGATTAGACTTAGTTACCATTAAAGATTGTCTCGACATCATTCTTAGAGATATTGATTTTACCAAAAGCTGAATTATCGAGTGCACATCGACAGAAATCGCAAGCTAAGCGTAAATATCACGTAGAATTGTAATCACATAACGAATGTAGTTAAAACCTCACATAGCATATTATGCAGAAATCATTTGAGTAAAATTTAATGGCTCAAGTTGTTTGCATTCTGTTGATATTTTGTTGTTTTCTTTTTAAACATTTTCTTTAATTAAGTGATTTTAAAAATCAAATACAAAAAAAACTTTTTTAAATTTTTAGTAATAGTATAGAAAAAAGATTTCTGTTTTTATGGCTAAAAAATGTTAAAAATTAATTATAACAAATGTAACGAAATACTAAGCAGATCAGTCGTTAAATCATCTGTAGTAGCTGTGGAAGTATCTATAGTTGCTATTGGAGCTCCTGTAATAGCTGTTGGAGCTCTAGTAAATGTTGGAGGTTTTGCAGTTGTTGTTGACGCTTCTGATGTTGTTGTTTGAGTTTTTGTAACTGATTTTGGAGCTTTTGTAGTTGTTGTTAGAGTTTCTGTAGTTGTTGTTGCAGCTTTTGTAGTTGTTGTAGGTGGTTCAGTTGTTGTTGTTGGAGCTTTTGTAGTTGTTATAGGAAGAATACTAGTTGTTGTTGGAGCTTTTGTAGTTGTTGTTGGAGCTTTTGTAGTCGTTGTAGGTGGTTCAGTTGTTGTTGTTGGAGCTTTTGTAGTTGTTATAGGAAGAATAGTAGTTGTTGTTGGAGCCTTTGTAGTTGTTATAGGAAGAATAATAGTTGTTATTGGAGCTTTTGTAGTTGTTGTAGGTGGTTCAGTTGTTGTTATTGGAGCTTTTGTAGTTGTTATAGGAAGAATAGTAGTTGTTGTTGGAGCTTTTGTAGTTGTTGTTGGAGCTTTTGTAGTTGTTGTTGGAGCTTTTGTAGTTGTTGTTGGAGCTTTTGTAGTTGTTGTTGGAGCTTTTGTAGTTGTTGTAGGTGGTTCAGTTGTTGTTATTGGAGCTTTTGTAGTTGTTTTAGGAAGAATAGTAGTTGTTGTTGGAGCTTTTGTAGTTGTTGTTGGAGCTTTTGTAGTAGTTGTTGGAGCTTTTGTAGTTGTTGTTGGAGCTTTTATAGTTGTTGTAGGTGGTTTAGATGTTGCTGTTGTTGGAGCTTTTGTAGTTATTGTTGGAAGATTTGTAGCTGTTGTTGGAGCTTTTGTAGATATTGTTGGGTTTTTTGTAGTTATTGTAGGAGGATTAGTAGTTGTTGTTTTCGCATCAGTAGTTGTCGTCTTTGTTTCTGTAGATGTTGATACTGCTTCTGTAGTTGTAGTTTCTGGTTCTGTAGTTGTTGATATTACTTCTGTAGTTGTAGATATTACTTCTGTAGTTGTTGATATTACTTCTGTAGTTGTAGTTTCAGGTTCTGTAGTTGTTGATATTACTTCTGTAGTTGTAGTTTCAGGTTCTGTAGTTGTTGATATTACTTCTGTAGTTGTAGTTTCTGGTTCTGTAGTTGTTGATGTTACTTCTGTAGTTGTTGATATTACTTCTGTAGTTGTAGTTTCTGGTTCTGTAGTTGTTGATATTACTTCTGTAGTTGTAGTTACAGGTTCTGTCGTTGTTGATATTACTTCTGCAGTTGTTGTTTCTGGTTCTGTTGTTGTTGATATTACTTCTGTAGTTGTTGATATTACTTCAGTAGTTGTAGTTTCTGGTTCTGTAGTTGTTGATATTACTTCTGTAGTTGTAGTTTCTGGTTCTGTAGTTGTTGATATTACTTCTGTAGTTGTAGTTTGTGGTTCTGTAGTTGTTGATACTGCTTCTAATGTTGTAGATTCTACTTTTGTAGTTTTTGTTATCTCTAGAGCAGAAATGTTGTGCCTTAAGCTCTAATGTCTTAAAAAAATTCATACTGTTATTTTGGCAAAGTTATTTAAATTTGTTAGAGGAAGTCCTTTGAGCTTCTTACTTTTTTTTTTTTTTTTTTGACTTTGTATCAAATATTTTAGTTTAAGGACATTAGTATTGACTGTCGATGTTGCGAGGCATAGACTGACATTAACTTATTAAGAGGTATATATATTCATATTTTGAAAAGCTTATCAAATACCATACGGAAACTAAAGATTGATATTACTCTTTTTAATTAAGTTTTTAAGCAAAATGTCTTAGGAAAATTCATCAAACTACTCAAGCAGCTCCCAATTTTTTATTTTCTTAAACAATTGAAATGATTGTCAATGGCTCATGGTCAGTGAACTATAGTTTTTTAGTTTATAGTTATCTAGAGTGTTAATGTCATCGATTGTCATTGTTCACCGGTAGATATTTATACATATGTATAGCTTATATTGGTATTCTTTTCGTATTCCAACATAAGTTTCACACTTGTATTACATTTACTGTTAATTATTTCAATGCAATTGCTAAAAGCGATAACGTTTTAAGAGGAGTTTTCTACTACATATTTTATTTCTACTCACTGCCTTAATTTTTATTTTACGTTGAAATATATTAAGCAAATTGTATACGTGTTGATTGGTGTTTCACCAACTTAATGATATTATTATAATTGTTTGTTAAACTAAATTTACCTGTAGCTATAAAAAAGATATTATTTCGGAAAAGAATTGAAATCATTTTACTATGTGTTACTATGCTTTACAATACATAATTACACTTCATGTTTTTATAATTTTTTTTTTTATATAATGATAAAAATTCATTATTCCACATACTTAAAGCTAGCTTATCACCTAAACGTATATTTTTAGTAAAGCATTCAATCGTCGGGTCAAAAACTTTTTTTAACATGTTCGATTGAAAACGAAGATATCGAATCCTAGTCATATCGTTAGTAAAAAAACAGTTGCAAGAACAAGTTTTCGTGTAAATACAGCCAGAACAGCGGAGTGAAAAGAAATTACGCGTATTTATCATCATAAATATTTTCATCTTTACCTTGACTCAAAGCCAATACCATAAGAAAAATGAGAAATATCTTGTCCATGTTGGTAAATAAAGTTAAAACGACCCTTGCGCAAACTTAAATTTTGCTTGTATAAACACCAGTCTTCACAAGGTTAAGATGACCAAATGAAATAATTTAGAATTTATCACTTTATATCTGTTTCATCTATCATCGCTGATTCAGTGCTGAATCAGCGATGAAAGATATTTCGCTGATTAGATAATAGCTTTCAGTTTCAGCGCATTCTTTATTCTAAAGTTTAACATAATAGGTTCATAAAATGAGAATACTTCTTATTTTAAATTTAAAAAAATAGCTTTTTAACTCAATTGCATATTACCATAATGCAACCAAATAATGACATTAAAAAGTTGAACAAAAACATTTCAAAAGCATCAGGATTGATTGGTATTGCGAATGTATTTCCGGTACATTTTTCTCAGACTGGAAAATTCAGTGACACGACTTTCTGATCCTCGGTACATCTTTAGTTAAACCTAGACAATTTTCAATCTCCATCTTTTTCGATCCCTTTTGAATAAATTTGTTTATATGAAATGCCTTTTGAATAAACATGTTTTATTAAATTTTACCTCGTGGTTTTAAATTCATAATATCCATCTTTTAAAATAAATGTAAACATGAAATAATCGTTCTTCGTCTAAAAGTGCAAAAGTTGTTAGAGACCAGCATATTCAGGTTTATTTAGCTTTCTGTACCAAAATCAAAGTAAAATTTATATCCTTCAGCGTAGCAAACCATATTGTATATAAAACTGATGAGCCGGTTTCTGATGACAGAGCTGTTGCTACTTCAATTGGGTTAATTTCAATAACATCATGAATAGCGATGTAATTCCACAAAATCGCTTCAACAGATGTTTGTTTTGTAAATAATTATCACTTCTCAGAGGAAGATCAGCCATTAGTTTATCAAAAATTTTCATTTTTTAAAATACATGGCCTACTTCACACACGGCCGAATATGTAACATGTTTTCAGCGTTTTAATTTTTTGCCAGAGACCCTGGGTTTGATTTTTGTTAATATATATATATATATATATATATATAAACATATATATATATATATATATATATATATATATATATATATATATATATATATATATATATATATATATATATAACATATATTATTACTATTATTGTTATATAAACTAAATAATTAGCTTAGTTTATATAACATTACTAAAAGTTTCACGCAACAGCGATCATCAGATGTTATAAACCAAAAAAAGCGCCGACAAACCGCTATATACCCACTAAATGGAAAATGCATTAAGACAAACCTTATATTGTATTTGCAATAAAAAAACTCAGCAGCATGAAAAGAGGCATTATTATATTGGGCTCACTGAAAAAACTTTTAAATACAGATGGTATAAGCATAGAAATTCTTTTCGTTATGAAAGTAAGGCAAACTCCACTGAACTTTCTAAATTTGTATGGGAGTGTAAAAGTAAAGGTTTAGAACCCATCCTTACGTGGAGCATTCTCGTTCAGGCATTTAAACCTGGTGGCAGTTACTGTAATTTGTGCTTGGCCGAAAAGTACCACGTTATTACTTCGAAACTAGACTTGCTCAAAAAACGAAGCGAACCAACATCAAAGTGCCGTCATGAAAATAAATTTTTAATAAAAAACTTTAATGCCATCATAGCAGACACTCCATAGCACTTTTTCCGTATATTTTTTCGCTACGTTTTTTTACGGTTTATAACATCTGATGATCGCTATTGCGTGAAGCTTTAAGTAATCTAATATAAACCAAGCTAACTATTTAGTTTACATAATAACAATAGTAATAATATATTCGCTCTACTTATTCTACGTTGTATTGAGCACTCTTACTGAAGATATTAACATAATTTCTACAATAATACAATGCTATATATATATATATATATATATATATATATATATATATATATATATATATATATATATATATATATATATATATATATATGTACATTCTTTTATAATATATTAAATTTCTAACTTTTGTAAACCACTAAACGAGATCCTACAATTACAGATCAGATTCATTAATTTTAAGAAATGGATGAAATTAAAAACATTATAATTCGTCATGAAACTAATCCTGCAATTGGACTTTGTTTTCTAAGATACCGTAGTTTTATTTTACATTCTATTTAGCGTTTTTGTAGTCTCTGCTCCTTTTATCAAATTAAAAAGTGCTTATAACGCGATTTCTATGTAAAACTGCATTTTAAAAGTTCTACTTCCTCTTTGGTTTAAAACTGCCAACAGTTTCAAGGTCAAAAGTTTATCTATTTTAAACAATATGGTGCCTTACATGCGCAATCTTGTTGAAGGAAGTTCCTATTATTTGATAAATGAACTTTTAAATCAAATTATTTTCAACCATTGACATTCCTCATAAGTGTTTGTCATCTTAGGTTTATTGGCTTCTTTTTGAATAACTACCATTACCGTCAATTTTATATGAAAAGAAGTTAGTGGTAAAATTAGTTCAATAAAGAAATAAGCAATCATTAAGTTAAGCATTGTGTTCCTCATTTTGATAAAATGCAGCTGTAGCAATTTTGTGCACAAAATAAAAGATTCAATCTCTTTAATGGAGTAACTGTGTTTATGGTTGTTGGTCTTAAGTAATTAATGCCTTATGTAATTAAAGTCACATCACAGGCTAATACCAGTGGAGATTTCATTAAAGATGAATTGGAGGAATCTTTAAATACAGTAAGAATAGCTGGTTTTAACATTCAAAGATGAATTGCTGATATCTATCTAACAAATTCCTTAGCTTATTCAAAATCGCTCAGCATTAATCCATAAGATAAACCGGAAGAAAATTTCTTTATCACAAATTTTCCCACCATTTTCGTTCACTGATTATGGTTTTAAAGTAAATTATTATTGTTATTATTGTTATTTCACTAGTTTCTAGATGCTGATGTTTTTTTTGTTTTAGATTTTGACATTTCTGAAGCAGAAGAAGATATATGAGTGAAAAGAATGTTTTTATGGAATACTACTTTTACTAATTTATTATAATTTATTATACTAATTATCTTGTTAAAGTAGTGTATTCTAGAAATACTAAAAATTATTGTAAAGGGTATTAAAATTAGTAAGTATAAAAAAACATATTATTAAATATACCTCATTAGTTTCAAAAGTGGTGATACTTACAATGCAGTTCCTCTGAAAAGTTATGCGTCAACTCAGTTTTCAAGGCGTTATACTTTATATTGAAATAGCTTTAAAGTTTAATTGAAGATCTTCTATTTGAAGGATATAGCTATGTTCTAACCTCAAGTTTTTAGAGTGGCCCATTAGAGAGACATATTCAATGTATTGTAAAGTGAATGGCGGCAGGCTTCTAGTTGAATTACTTAAAGGATTTACTTCTTAGAAACTTTTGCAAATAAGGTTTTTGAAAGATAACTTTAACTTTTGAAAACTGGATTTGAATCTATTTAATAAAGATGTGAATCTGAATTCTATTTTAGAACTTTACAATGGTATTAGAAAGTTCTTAATGATATTAGTAGATTTTCAACATAGCTAATATCTCATCCCCTAAAGCTATTTTATACATGCATTTTTTATATTTTAGTTGTTTAATTATTTGAAAGGAACTGTAAAATATGGTTTTACTAATTTTAAAAAAATAAATTTTTGTAAAACTTTCAAAACAAAAATAAGTAAAAAAACTACAAATAAACAAATTACTACAAATAAAGAAGCAATTTATTAACACAGAAACTTAAAATACTAAAAAACTGCCCTTTCGATTTTTGCCCTACTTATGCCTCATATCCGACCGTTGATAGGGAAGGTAATGGTTGATCCATGCTGTATAATTTATAACCATCGATATTCTTAAATAAAGTATTATGAACTGCAAAAGTTAACTGGTAATATCAGAATGATCTAAGTCGAATTTTGAGCTTATCTATATTGTTCATTGTAAAAATGCGACGCAAATGCAAATTAATACTTAAAACTCCACTAAAAGTCTTTAAACTTCCTCTCAAAGTCTTTAAATCGTATTGTATCTTTCTTGAGTGAGTGTCATTTTTTATTACCTGCGTTTACAGTTTCGAAAACAGGAACAAAATTTCTGGTATTTTTCAGCATTATTTCAGATTTAAAAAAATTTATACTCAATGATTTCTATTAGCAAACGATAGTGTTTTTGTTCCACTGTAACGAAAGGATCAAAAGATTTTTCGATGCTGGACTTAGTAAGACTTTTTCTGTTTTTGTTGGATTGTTAACAAAGTTTGGAAAATATATTGCCGATTATTAACAATTTTGAAACAAGTTTGTAAGAAATAAGAGTGTGACGATTAAAAAGCTGTGACAAAGGTTTCTTTGATGTTTTAAGCAAGTTTAGTAATTGGTTATTGTTGAATTCTAAACAATAAACTATATAGTTTATAAATAATAAACTATATAGTAAGCAAAAATGTTCTTTTCAATTGCAATAAAATACAATAAAAAAAAAAAGAAGTATTACATAATATTTCTCTTTTTTTTTTTATTGTGTTTTATTGTAATTGAAAAGAACATTTTTGCTTACTTTTAAAGCAATATTTTAGATCGAAACAAGCAAAAATCAATCAAATTGTGAGAATTATATCAGGTAATATCGAGATTATATAAAAACCCCAACCAACTCTGACATGTTTACAAAAGAGAGAAGGTATCTATTTGACATTGCAATTAAATGAAACCAGCTATTGCAAATCCAAACCCTTTACTAGTATAAAAAAATAATTTTTTTATTTGCCGCAAATGTAAGAATTGATCAGTTTATTAACTAAACAAAATAAAATTATAAGATATATTTCAATTTTTAATAGTTTTTTCTTTATTTCACAAAATTTATGAGATTTTTTAAGTATGAAAACTCATTTGAATCTCACTATCGATAAAAAACAAAAAAAAAAGATCAAGGCTTTGAATGCTGGTCAGAATTCTTATTGATAATTAGATGGATTTTTGAGAGTTAATTTTAACAGTTTAGCAAAATAAACAAAGCTTATCAAATTTTATACTAAAATTACTCCTTCCTAACACGAAGAAGTAATATCTTACAACTCACGCACTTCAAAAAGGACAACGCTAAATCTTTTTTAAGTTAAAAAAAGTTTTCCAGAACCTGAAGAAACTTTCATGAGTACTTGCATTCATCATTGAGACACCTGAGCAATGTGGAAGTTCCATTTTTTATCCAATTTTTTTTTTTTTAGAAATAAGTGAATCTATATATTTCCAAACGTCACACATTGATCTGGTTGCTTATTTTATTTTGCTTCCTACAGCACAGCATGGCTGTACCGTCGATTATAGTACTTCTTGTGTTCTAACATCTTTAGTCACTAAATAGCGCACAGCAACACTTCACCCTATTTTTTTTAAAGCAGATATAGATTTTTTAGATTATAAAAATGGCGTGAAAATAGTTGAAAAAAATATCGAGGTTGTGAGGCTCTCTAACCTAAAGATTACAATCCTTTTTTCGTTTATGATTTGTGTTTAGTTTCCGTATAAGAAATTATTTCTACTTTTATTCTCTGAACTGTTTTCTTTAATTTAGATTGTGTAAACTTATTCCCACTATATTCGTTAGTAATAATGAAAGGGTGGCAAACTTTTCTGACTGTATTTTGTGATGACGAAAAAAACAGCTTTGAGAGATTGAACATTTTTCAATTAAGCCCAGCTTCAACTTAAATTGTATTTACTTTTAATAAAAGCCAAATGAGAACTAATAATCTTTTAACCCGATGCGAAAAGTTAACCCGATGCGAAAAGTTTAACCCGATGCGAAAAGTTCGTTTTGTGATATACCATATTTCCAATATTTTAGATTATCTTTACACATTTATTTAAACAGTCACTTAGATTATACCAATCAATATTAGCAATAACTTTTAGACATTTCAGGGATATTGTCGATTGGTTTGTGTTATAGAAAATAAATTTAAACTTCATGGTTTAAAATAAAACGAGAAAAAGTTATTTAGAACGGCGATTCGGAATAGCAAAGAAAAAAAATAAATTCGGTTGATTTTCTAATTATCATGCAATTACTAAAAAGTTTATATCAAACTTAAATTAATTAAGGTAGGAAAACCTTTGCTTAGATTCGGCTGGTCTAAATCTTTTTACTACATCGAACAAATATAAAGATTAACCAATTTAAACTATTCACAGAAAACTTGAATAAAGTTTGATTTTTTTTTTGAAATTACAAACCGACGAATTCCAACAATCGCTTTAAACCTATAAACAAAAAAGTTAAAAAAAAAATCTGAAAATCTTTCTTAATTTATCTAGAGCAGTATAGCAAAAATGTTTATTAAGTCGGAAAAAGTCTAACTGTTTTCCTAAACTTTTACATACATATTTCTATACATAATAGTATATACATATACTATTTCCCTAAGTATTTAAAGCAAACTCAATGCAATTTTAACTTACCTGCAAATGTTTCAAAGCTTTTCTCTGAAAAAAGTAATTGTTCTTCTAACAGTTTCTTTGAATTCGTTCCACGATCGAATAAATCACTTAACTGGATGTTGATGACCAAGGTACATTCTGAAAAGCTATCGAGAATCGCATCAAAGCAGTCCGAATATTCTGGTAGTTTAACTTGTGTCTTTAAATCCTTTCTGCAACTGTCAAAAGTGTTGTTTAAATTAACAATTTTGTCGATAGTGGACGAAACAAACTTAATTGATTCTTTTAACTTATCGCTGAAGCAAGTTCCTTAACGAAAGATTTAAGTAATATTAAAATTTTCTGTAAGATATTTACCAAAGAGTAAAATGTAATATGAAAATACTGTTTTCTCTTTTTACCGTTAAACTTTGCTTCAATATCATTTTTTGTCAGTTCGGTTGCAGGGATGGTTGAAGCATTGAAGGCGCAACGACAGACGGTGCAACCTAAACAATTTTAGTTAATGTAACCAAGGAGAAATTTAGGAAACATAGCATTTAACATACACAAATTAAAATTTAATTGGATAATGATCATTTTCATTAAATAATCATGTCTTTATTTAAGACACTTTCTTTTTCAAAGCTTCAGCATGATGTGTATTTTTACAGCTGACAAATTACATTAGTATAAAGATTATAATTTTAGACAGATGACAAACATTTAAATCATAATGAAGTATGTAATCTCTGATTAAATACTTTTATTCACCATCAACTGACTCCTTTCCATGTACAATAATCAAAAAAAATAATAATAATAATAATAATAATTTTTTCATCGTAATATTTCGATTATCAGTGATATGTATAAATCCAGTATTCCTATTTAAAAAAATAACACCCTAACATTTAAACAATAAAATAATATACGAACTGGATGCGCCGAAATGACCATTTACAATATTATTGCTTACAAACTTTGTTTGCCACAAGATGGAGACTTCGTATGTCAATATTCGAGTCTTAAAAAATAACTTTAAAAATAAAAGTTATCTTCCTGCAAAAAATGATAAAATAACAACTTTACCTTGATTCAAAGCAAAAGTCTGAACAAAGAACAGAAAAATAAGTTTGCTCATGATTGCAGATGTTTGTAAACGGAATACAGCTGCATTTAATAAAAATGCTATACTCTCCTTTGTCTTCCTACTTAATACTATAAATTGATCTTCTGCTTTTTATAACTTATCTATCAACGCTGATTCAGCGCTGCAACAGCGTTGACAGAAACCAAAACCCAAAACCATTTTTGCATTTATTGCGTTTATAATGCTGACGAAAAAATTAAGGTATTTAAAAAATATAATTAGATGTCGTAAAAGTGCATTGTTACTTGCAGCACTTATCTTACACGTCGCTCTAAACTTTAAAGGACTTATGAAATCTTAACTCTTTTAAACCTTATTGCGCAAGGCTTCTTTTTTATTAATTTTTTTTTTTATCTTTATTATTTGATCCAACCAATAAAAAAGAAATCTACACATGGAAAGCATAAACTATTTTAAAAAGTATAAGAGCTATTCAATTAGTAAATAAAAAAAATCTTTTTGGGTTTGCTTACTGATCTCAAAATATAACTGGATGGTGTATTCTATTGTTTATTTTTTTAAAAAGTTGAAGCTAAAATAGGCCTCTCAAGATGGCGGCGATAAGAGCTCATAGCAATGACCGATGTACATTTTGTACGGTTTAAAGAAATAGGAAAGAAAATAAATAAACAGAGTTTTAAAAGAAAAACTAGAATATGAAATAAACTTTTAGTATGTCTACAGAAATCAAATGATTTAAAAAAGAAATAAAAAATAAATACTTAAAGAAATTATTAATTTAAATATTTAAGTTCAAAATATTCGATAAACTTTTTAAGTGTAATTTACGATTAAATCAACACTTGTATATAATTTATGTACCTTTTATTCTTATTTACTCAATGCAGTGTGTTTGAAGGTTGATAAGATTACTGCATGGTAAGCGCAGTGATGCCTACTTACAATTTTGACAAATTTTATATTTTAAATTTTTGTAGCAAGATACCAGATATGTACATGCTGCATGAACCATCAGCTAAGTGCTGTGAGTACGCACAACTCAGGGGCTCCTTCTAGGATTACTTAATACATGAATGTAATTAATATCTAATGAGAATATTAAATTCAAAATATAATTTTTTAAATATTATATATTATTTTACTTATTTTACTCAAGAATAATATATTCTTTGTTATATTCCAGCTCTCAATAACTGAGTCAATTGTTTTTGACTTAATATTCAAAACAACTTTAAAAATTAGGGGAATTTACATTTAAAATTAATAAGAGAATTTATTTATTTAAGGAAATTATTATACATTATGTATGTTATTAAACATTATCAAAATTATAAATGTTATCAAAATATGTATGATACATATAAATTTACATCTTTAAATGTTAATTATCCCTTAAAGTTTAGGGATAATCGCTCCTAGTTTAAGAAACAAATGCATAAAATAAGCACCTTAAAAAAAGTTCATAATCTATTAATTAATTTCTGAATATAGAAATATTTAATGAACAAGCTTCTCCCATAACTCACCTGATAGCTGAAAACTATTCATTTTCACTGATTAAACTGATTTCAGAAAAATATACAAAAATACATCTTGATTGCATGGGTAAAAAGCAAACTGTCCAACTAACTGGATAGAAAATACTTGATTGTCATCAAGTTCTTAATATTCATGCAACCGTTCGTTTGTTTCGCAGCCATCTTGGGAGGACAAAACTAAAAAAAACTTCCCGTATACGCTGTCCAGTTATTTTTTGAAATCAGTGGTTTTGCCATATTTTAAATAACAAGACTTATTGAAAAGTAAAAATAAGTAAAAACATTTGTCGAATGCTTTTAGGCAATAGTCATTTACAAGCAGCCTCCATCGAAATTACAACGTTGTTTTTATATATCAGACAAATATAGCTTGAGATCTCATCAACGACCTTTACAATCTTTTTTTAGAAAGTGAAATGTTAGCTTTTTTTTTTTAATCTTAATAAATGGTTTATTGGTTCTTTTTCCTATTTTAAAAATCAAAAGAGACGAACATCTGAAGCCGCACCGTTTCAGCGCTGAATCAACGTTAACAAAAAATAAAACTTGATTTCTCAGCCTCATGAACTAAACTGCACCCAAAGGTGACATTTGATGATTAAATGAGCAAAGAACATATTAAGGAGGTTGTTAAAGATTGCACTCTTCTTATTTCAAAATTCATGTGTCATTGAGTTTTTGATACTTTGGTTGTTTGTTTAGGGTTTTGCTTTGGAGGTTAATAGAATTTTTTTCATTATCTTCCATCGTATTGGTTAATGCTAAGTTTAACTACATTTACAAACAATTTTTAAAAAAATGAAATGATGAGGGAAAGGGAGGGTTAGGAAGTAATATTTTCATAAACTACGTTCATAAATTTAGTAATCGTGATACAGTTACCCCATTTTTTTCGACGCACGCATACGTTAGATAATGAGTAGTTTTTTTTCAAGTAAAACTTAAAATAAGCACTTTTTTTTTGTTGGTTAGCAATATCATTTTTAATTCGAAATGCTTTTCATCTGTCTATTTATTCGCCCATCTCCTTGATCAATTGCGCCCTGAAACCATCTTGAAACGATCGGGTAAATATCTTTATCCTTGGAATTAAGATACTGAATTCTTACTGTTGCTAAAAGAATAAAATGAAAATAAATTAAAAAACTCAATTTATTTTTTGTTTAAATATAAATTATTTTTAAGTTATTTTTAAGCTCTAATACGTATACTTTGCAAATTAAGAATTACATTAACTGGTTAGCAGTTTTAAAAATATGTGCATATGATAACCGAGAGCAATTAGCTTATCGGTTCAAGACAAACTTCTTATGCTCTTTAAGAATCATATAGTTGAATACTAATAAATCATGGTTTACATTGGCAATTAATGTCTCTAGTTAACAATAAAATATGGCATTAATAAGTTCAAGTCACCAAGGGAGAACATAATATCTTACAAATTCACAACTAATGACAACACTGGTAATTGTCATAAGTACTAACATATTGTATTCTTTCTTAGTGTTGTAAACATATTTTTGTAAATATAAAAATATGGTTGACTTTAATAGACTTAAAATTTACATAACTAGTAATACTTACATAGTAAGCACTTTAACACAAAATGATAACATCGCAACTTAATCTTGCCCACTCCAGTAGCTATCATCTTACTTGAAGATCCGTTTAGATTACATAAAACGCTAAAATTTTTGGAAAACATGGCTCCCAACACACATCGTATGTATTTTGGACGCTCAACTTTACTGCCAATAGAACACAGACATTCGACCTAAAAACAAATAATGCTACATATTACAACTTTTTTTATTTAAACTATTTTTTCAAAGGTAAATGAAAATGTAATGCAGTATAATATAACTAAGGTATTATTAAATTACCTTTGATAAATTACAATTATAAGACTTATAAAAAAAACTTATCTTTGATCTTATAAAATAATAATTACTAGTTTAAACGCAACCTGTAGACTGCTAGAAACATTATAATATAAAAAATAATTTCAAATTACATAGAGAGCCATCTCAGATTTCATCTGTAGCATAAGGTTAAGCCTCTCCAAATTTTCCTTACTTTCCATTGGAAGGCCAGGGGGAACAACAATGTCTTAATTGTCCAAAAAACTTTGAACTTCTAAAAAGTTATTTTTTTGCTCCAGTTCTGTTAATCTTAACTCCAAAGCTGCTAACTTCTCTATAAACATACATAAATAATTAAATAATATTTCATTGCATTTGAATCTTATTGGAAAACTGGTTTCAAAAACACAATCTAGTTATTAAAATGAATACGTACACGGATGAAGGTGTTATGGAACTCAAATATTTGGAGTTAAAATTTTAAACATTCATGTTATTTATCCCTGTAGGTGAATTGATTGCTGTAAAAATGGTATTCTAGCACATTTTTGTGCTGTGTTATTAAGGTCACGGAAAAGAGCGTTATTTAAAACCTTTATCTGCACAAAAAAATAGAAATGTGTAATTTTGTAACATGAAATAAGTATTTTTTTAAAGCCTTCATCCATTTATGACTTTAATTAAAACACAAATTTTTTTTTTTACAAAAAATAAAAATAGTTTTCTTTTGTCAATATATGTCAGCATCATAATCAATGTATGTATGCTTAACACATATACAATGTATAACAAGTAGTAAAACAAAAAAAAAACAACAAACAAATAGTTTATCAAAAACTTTACTTTCCTGATCCCCAAAAACTTAAATAGGTTTCTCATAGTTTTTAGAAGTTGATGTTCCTTTTAATAAAATGCTATAATTATATGCATTATATGAATATACATACATACATACATACATACATATAGATATATATATATACATATATATATATATATATATATATATATATATATATATATATATATATATATATATATATATATATATATATATATATATATATATATATATATACACACATACACACACATATATATATATACACATACACACACACACACACACACACACATATATATATATTAGGGGTAGTCATTTTGAGGGAATTTTTGAAAACGAAGTACATACCCAGCTAAAGTTGGAGCAAATATGCTAAAACTTAGTCAAAATTTTTTTTAGGTCAATCGGGTGACTTTTAAGTCCCCCTCAAGACTAAAGTTGTTAAGAAATTGTACTTCAAAAAAGGAAAAATCGGGTATGTTCAGAGTGTTTGAGGGGGATCTAAGTGAAAAAATTATTTCGGTTTTTTTTTTTTTTTTTGTTATTTGTTATCTATATTTTCATTTTAAAAGGGTAAGTCATCATGTATTTTACATATTTTTGGTTAAAACGATATTTACGAAAGGAAAAAATGAAAATTTTACGTTACACGAGAGGTTATGAAAATCGGCAACGATAAAAAAATTCTTATAAAATAATGCCGAAGAAAATGTGCTGAAGATGCTGCCCTCTATTTTTAAGTCACTAAGAGTTTTTATAAACAAGCTGCACCTGAAATTTCGTTACATTATTTTATTTTTGTAAATAACTTTCGTATTTACTTGATTGTTATTAATTGAATTACAATATAAAGTAAAATTGTATTGAAGTTTTTAACTAATTACAAACCATAAAATCTATTTAGATTGAATACAAAAGTGGAAAAAAAATTGTAAAAGATATTGGCAAGAGGAAGTTTCTCAGATCAAGCAAAAGCAAACTTTTTATCATAAATGAGGCTAAACCAGCTATTACATCTACATATCTAATTTAAAAAAATTGTTTTGAATTTTAAACTTTATGTTAAAAATTTAAATATTGATTTTTTTTTTCTTAAGGTCTTCAACTCCCTACTGGAATGGATATTCTTCAACACATTGCCTACAGAAGATCACTACTTCCTCATAATGTTAAGAAGTCAACAATTTTATCATGCCCTCCTAACAAGATTCAGGGTTACAAGAGATGTGAAGTAGATGATTGTGAATGCATTTTAGGCTTAGTTAAAAGACCATGGCTTAAAGCGGGATTTCAAGTAATGTCAGATAAAAATATTATCAAGAACCTAATGAAGATGGATAAGAAGTGTTCAGATTTGAGTAGAAATAAATACAGAGGAACAGCTAGAGACAAGGTTAATCAAGGGGAGTTCATTTCATTTTTGAAAAAGCTGTTTTTGATTGGTTCTACAGATTTAAAGAACCAAATTAGGAAGGATAAAAAACGCTCAGATAAAGATAAGCACGATGATTTAACTTTTTTGGAAGACCAGGAAGGACTGAGACGTTTTAGTTTGGGATCAGAAGATAGAAAATTTAGCAAAAAGGTTTTATGTTGTTTTTAGTGGGTTAATTTGACCTTTTTTTATTAAAATTTGCTAATTTAACATACATTATTTGTTAATACACATACACTATGTTAAAACAAATTTTAGGTTTCTGAAGGTATGAGGAAGAGGACAAGGCTAGAAGATGAATCTCCTAAGATTGATGCTACCTCAGAATTAGACTTGAGTTTCACTGACACTAGCGCTGATTCTGATTCAGAATTTGAACCCGAAGTTTGGAATCATAGAAGAGCAGATGATCATAACATTACTGCCAAAGTCCCTAAGAATATTTTTGATGGAAATGTATCTATCATAGCTACTGCAAATGATATCTCCCCTAATGTCTTACAAAAAGTAACTGGAGCAATTCTTCAAGATTGTGGAGTTGATATCGCAAAATGCAAAGCCAGTGCTTCAACAGCATTAAGGAAGATGAAAAAAACTGCCAAGGATACTGCAGAAATTGCTAAATTAGATATAAAGAAGGCCGTGGAAAAAAGCCGTTTTCCCTGTATAATTCATTTTGACGGAAAGACTTTGTTTGAAATGAATCATGGAAAAAGATTGAAGAATGAAAGATTAGCTGTACTCGTTAACATTGAGGGGGTGTCACATTTTCTTGGAGTACCTGCCTTGCCGTCTTCTTCAGGTGAAGATATGTATATAGGAATCATGAAAATACTAGAAGAATATGACCTCATTTCAAAAGTATGCGGAGTATGCTTTGATACAACTTCAAGTAATACTGGGTCTAAGAAAGGATCACTTATTAGGATTGCAAGAGAGGTAGACAAATACCTTCTTCTACTAGCATGTAGGCATCATATCGTTGAGCTTAGAATGGTTCATTTCTGTGAAGCAGTGATAAAAGAGAATAGCATAGGGCCTGAAAATCCTTTATTCGTAAAGTTCAAACATGTTTGAGAACCCTAAATTCAAATACGACAAAAATAACCTGACCTCTTTTGATTGGAAAACCGTGGAAGGAACAGTTTTGAAGGAAGCTGCAACGAAAACTTTAGATTACTGTGAGACTTATATTACTAAGAAACGCAATATGAGGAATGACCGAAGAGAGTTGGCTGAACTAACCATGCAGTATTTATCCCCTTCTGCACATTTCAAATTAAAGAAAACTGGAGCTGTTCATCATGCTAGGTTTTTAGGCAAGAGTTTATACTACCTGAAACTTCAGCTTTTGTGCAAGCAATTGACATTTTTGCAAGAAAATGATAATCTACGCGAAGATTTGAAACTCATCTGCGAGTTCATTGTATGTTTTTACACAAGGTGGTACCTTCAAGCACATAAAGCGATTCAATCTCCTGCGTCTGATCTTGATGCAATCTTTCAGATGAATGAGTATAAGAAAGTTTGCTCCAATCCGGAGGCAGTAGACGCTGTGTTAGCATCTCTTTATAAGCATACATGGTATCTTGATTCAACGATTATTCCCTTGGCTCTTTTGGATAAAAATATTTCTATGGATAAAAAAACAGCCATTGCAGATGCTTTGCTTTCCTTCCAAATGCCGGATCCAGATTTTTTTTAAACATAGAAGCAAAGATCGAATAGACGAGATTAATATCATAAACAATATGAAGGTACCAACCCTCTCTCTTTTGGTTAATGAGTTTTCATATTTAATTTTTTCAATGATAGGGTTGGATAATCAGAGAGTTAGAGAGTGGTTGTCACTTCCACTCCAATATTGGCACACCCAGTCCTCGTTTAAGAATTTTGAAAACTTTGCCAAAATATTAATTGTTGTCAATGATCATTCTGAACGAGCAATCGGAATGATGCAGCAGTTTGTGCAAATATACGAAAATGAAGATGACAAGCAGAACAGACTTTTAACTGTCGACCAAGTGAGGTCAACTTTCAAGGTTTTTGGTGTGGGAAAAAGTAATATTACAAAAAAAAAACTATCAGAAAGCCTGATGTCACTCTCTAAACTGAAGAAAAGGAAATTGTAGACTTAGGAAATTGTTGTTCATTTTAAAATACTTATTTCAATTAATACATAACTTTTGTTTTGATAGTATTTGTTAAGATTTTTACTTAATGGTAAATTACTTGTTTAGTTCAAAATAGTTTGTTTTTTTGGTTGATTTAAGCGGGAATTTTTCCGGCTGTCAATCTGAATGAATTTTAAGTATGAAAATACATAATTTGCTGGTTTCATAACCTCTTGCGTAACGTAAAAATTTTCATTCTTTTCTTTCGTAAATATCGTTTTAACCAAAAATATGTAAAATACATGATGACGTACCCTTTTAAAATGAAAATATAGATAACAAATAACAAAAAAAAAAAAAAAAACCGAAATAATTTTTTCACTTAGATCCCCCTCAAACACTCTGAACATACCCGATTTTTCCTTTTTTGAAGTACAATTTCTTAACAACTTTAGTCATGAGGGGGACTTAAAAGTCACCCAATTGACCTAAAAAAAATTTTGACTAAGTTTTAGCATATTTGCTCCAACTTTAGCTGGGTATGTACTTCGTTTTCAAAAATTCCCTCAAAATGACTACCCCTAATATATATACACACACACACACACAGATATAATATAAATGTCATATATGCCTAATATGAAATGTATATGTCATATTGTATATGCAATTGCATATACCATTTATTTATATACTGCATATATTATGTCAATATTTTATATATGGCATATATTATATTCAATATATACAAAATACATACATATAAATTATTATATACAACATTTATATTAGAATATAACAACTTTTATGCATGCATGTTATGTAAAGAATGTCTGCCAATATTTTAAGGTGGATTTCTCTGACTTTTCCCTGATATTTTCCTGATCTTCTACCTGTTTTCCTTGATTTAATTTAAAGTTACCCAAACTCAACTTCACAAAAATTGACCTAGATTCATTTAAAAAAATGCTCTTCAACTGCAAAAATGTAAACAATAATACAACCCACACTAAATGTATCAAGTATTGATACATTTAATATGGGTTTTATTATTGTTTATATTTTTGCAAGTGAAGATTCAAGATTCGCTTGATGCAAGAGAAGTTCATAAAACTATCTGCCTAGTAAACTTTTATATTACATGTACTATATACAACTTATTTAAGTTATGTAAGTTTGATGAAGAGCCATTTTCCCTGATTTCTCCCTGATTTTTCTAAAATTCAACCTAATTTCCTTGATAATCCTAGATTTTTTGCAGATATCTGATTTCCCTGACTTTTCCCTGATTTCCCCTGATCTGGCAGACACCCTGTATGTATGTGTGTGTGTATATATATATATATACATACATACATACATACATACATACATACATACATACATACATACATACATACATACATACATACATACATACATACATACATACATACATACATACATACATACATACATACATACATACATACATACATACATACATACATACATACATACATACATACATACATGCATGCATGCATGCATGCATGCATGCATACATACATACATACATACATACATACATACATACATACATACATACATACATACATACATACATACATACGTACATACATACATACATACATACATACATACATACATACATACATACATACATACATACATACATACATACATACATACATACATACATACATACATACATACATACATACATACATACATACATACATACATACATACATACATACATATATACATACACACATATACATACAGAAATACACACATAAACATACAACTATACACGCACATATACATTTTAGCTGTATTTTAACTTTTATTAATTGTTAAAATAGAGCTAAAATCTCTAATATAAATACAAAAATGGTGTCATCATAAAAATAAATTAAAAACTCAACCAATGTCAAAAATTATATCTGAATGTGTAACTAATGGATAAATGTAAAATATTTGTACTTACCAGCGTAACGGTTTTATTAAGAGGTGTAGGAGAGTTTGAGTTTAAAACTTTAGTTGAAGGGTAAAAAAAGCGTTTGAAAGAAAAATAATAATAAAAAGCTTCAAACTAAACTAACTCTATTGAATAGTTTTAATTATTGAATGAATCTATTTGAGTAATTTTAATAATTAGTCGCATGGTCTAAGTGAATATGTTCACTTATCTAAGTGAATATGGTCTATCTAAGTGAATATGGTCTATCTAAGTGAATATGGTCTATCTAAGTGAAGATGGTCTATCTAAGTGAATATGGTCTATCTAAGTGAATATGGTCTATCTAAGTGAATATGGTCTATCTAAGTGAATATGGTCTAAGTGAATATGTTTACTTAGACCATGCGACTAAATTATTAAAATACGTTTATAAAACTTACGGGAAACTTTAACGATTCAAAAACACGCGGTACAAAGTCGGTTAATGGTTGGCAAGAAATGCCAAAAGTTAGCCAATTATAGCCAATACTGACCCGTCAGTTGGACCAACTAAAGCGTGTTTACTGGGTCCTGTGTAAAGTAGAACATGATTTTTTGGTTTTATTTTTAGAGAGTTCTAATGCATTTGATAGCTCCATAATATTTCGGAACAAGATATGATTTTCTTTCTTTTTTTTTGACTCAATTTCAACTTTAACAGAGAGAAGATTTCCACCTGTAGACATCTTGAACTGCTCTACACTTAAAATGCTTTCACTTTCCATTTTATGCTTTAACAATTCAGATGCTACTTGTTCTGCATGTTTATCTCTAAGTGATTCACTAATATCTACGATATTGGTTACAGCTTTACTTTTGCAACAATCATGAGAAACTCCTCTAAAATTAATAGTAAGAATTTTATAACAGTTTTTGAAATAAGTAAAAACAGTAAATAATATATTGAATCAAACTATAAAATAACATAAAGAGAAAAAATGTTTTAACTGAGGTTATTTTAAACCTTATTTTTGAATTATAAAATCATAAATATAAATAATCTTTACTAAGATTTAAATCGAGTCCGCAGATTTTTTCAGCTACATTTAAAGTATTTGACCTTGGCTATTTATTTGTCTGGATACATATCAGAGGTTCGCCTAATAGTACTCCTATTTACCTAAAATACATTCTTTTTATCAAATACATTATTCTACCTGAAGTATGTTATATAATACCAATATGTATGTGTTTGTGATTATATATATATATATATATATATATATATATATATATATATATATATATATATATATATATATATATATTTAAAACGAAGAAACAACAACTAAGTATGGTACTTAAAGTTTTATGCCTAACGGCAATCATCAGCCATGAAATACAAATCAAAAATATAAAAACCGTTACAAAATTACAAAAAAGTACTGTGTCGTGTGCTCTGACGTCATGATAGAAAGAGAGGGGGAAAGGAAATAAAAAAAGAAAGAAAGAAAGAAAGGAAATGAATAAAGAAACAAAGAAATAAAAGAAAGGATATAAAGAAAGAAAAAAATGAAGAAAAAGGAAAAAGGAAAAAAGGAAGAAAGAAAGATAGAATGAAATAAAGAAGGAAATGAAGAAGTAAAGAAATGAAAGTAAGCAATAGAGAAATAAGGAAAAGACAGAAAGAAAGAAAGAAAGAAAGAAAGAAAAAGAGAAAGAAAGAAAGAAAGAAAAAGAGAAAGAAAGAAAGAAAAAGAGAAAGAAAGAAAGAAAAAGAGAAAGAAAGAAAGAAAAAGAGAAAGAAAGAAAGAAAGAAAAGAAAAGAAAAGAACAGAAAGGGAAGAAAAGAAGAGAAAAGAAAAGAAAAGAAAAGAAAAGAAAAGAAAGAAAGAAAAAAAGAAAAAAAGAAAAAAAGAAAAGAAAATAAAGAAAGAAATAATGAAAGAAAGAAAACATTTAGGCCTAGTCGCCAGTATCAAATTTCGAAAGAAGAAATTTGTTTCTATGCCTGCATTTGAAACCATTTCGTTCTTCTTATTTAATAAGATACCTTCTTGAAACATTATAATCATGTACTTCTCATACAGGCATAGCATGCAACATTTTGCGGCCGGGTTGTACGGTTTGCAATGTTTGATGATCTTCCACTTAACAATAGGTGCGAAATTTTTTCCTTTTATTTTCCATATTTTATTCGATAGTTCCGTATCGTTCTTGTACTTTTCAAAATTAAAGGATTTTTGGTGGTTTGCGTACCTTAGTTTAAAAGGTGTTTCGCTGATGCCGTAATATGTTTTTTCTAGGGTTCGGAAAATGTGTCTGCGCAGATCTGCGCAGAAAAAAATATGCGCTTATCTGCGCAGACGTCGGCGCCGACGTCTGCGCAGACACTTTAATGGAAAAGAAAAATTTTAATTATCTGAATCAAATGTCTGAAATTATTTTTGTATAATTATCTACTTTTTACGAGTTTTTCATTACTTATCTGTTTCTTCTTGGTTCGAGCTACGTATAATCAATCGATATAAGCTTTTGTAAGTGTTTCTTACTACAACTTAAAGTGATTTAGAATCAAGAAATCTTGTATTTTCGTCATTCAAAATATTTAAAATGGAAACCATCAAAATTTCGAATTATTTGACAAATCTTGATCGAGAGAAGCGTTCTGGCACTTGTTTAGCATGCAACAAAACTGTTCAATGGTCGAAGGAACGCCTTGCAGCGCATAAAAGATCAACATGTCCAAACGCCAGTGTCGAGGAAAAAAGATTGTTTTCAAAGCGTAATTATGAATCGTCACATCTAATCAATGATTCTCAGCAAGTTCCGTCTACGACTGATTCACCGACGCAGCGTGTACATCCACCAATTAATGAAGAGCTCAAAAATGATATCGATACGAAGCTTGCTAATTTCTTTTACCGTACGGGTATATCATTTCGTTTAGTCGAATCGGAGGCCTTTAAGGATTTCGTTAAGTCGCTCAATCCATCGTACGCATCTGTCATCCCGAATGCTAAAGCCTTATCAGGATCTCTGCTCGACAAAAAATACACAAAATGTTTTACTTCTGTAAATGAAATTTTGAATTCTGAAACAAACTTAACACTGATGTCTGACGGCTGGACGAACATAAGAGGCGATCACATAGTGAATTTTTGTATTAAAGCGCCCAATCAGAAGCCTTTTTTTTACACCTCGATAAATACATTCGGAATCATTCAAAATTCATCTGCAATTGCCGCGGCAATCTTACAAGTTATTGAGAAGATTGGCTCACAAAAATTTACCAGTTTCATAAGCGACAACGCTCCTGTTATGAAATCAGCGTGGAGGATCATTGAGGAGAAATATCCACACATCTCGGCTAGCGGATGCGGAGCTCATGGAGTCAACTTGCTTGTGAAGGACATAGTTTCTACAACTGAGGCCACAAAAACAGTCAAAGATGCAGAAAAAATCATCAAATATGTGAAAAATCATCACATCGTGAAAGCAAAGTTTGATGAAAGACGAATTGCAGCAAATACTTCTCTTTCATTGTCCATGCCTGTATCTACACGATGGTTTAGTTATTATAAATCAATGAGCAGTCTCCAGCTATCAAAATACGTTCTTATTAAGTTGGTAGACGAAGAAAGTACATTGCTGAAGGAAATTCAACCAAAGAATACATCTGCTGATGTTATGGCATTGATAAAATCTAACCCATTTTGGGACCGTCTCTCTAAGCTTGTCAAAAGCATTGAATTTCCTTCCAACGTGATCGGAAAGCTAGAAAGTGATGAAGCTCCATTGTCTCTCGTGTATGATTACTTTGGTCAAATGTACAATTTATATATGGACGATGAAAACATACAACAAAAAGTGCAATCTCGCCTTGATTTTCTCTTTACACCAGGTATTGGAATTGCTTTCATATTAACGCCCAAAAATGCCGCAGAAGGTTTATATTTGAATGAAGATAAAACCGATTTTATCACTGCTACAGTTGAATTCGCCAAAAAGATCAAACCTGAAATTGCTGACACTGCTGAGGATGAATTGATTGCTTTTATGGGAGAAATGGCTGCGCTGCCTGAGAGAAGGAAGGAAACAATATTCAAGATGAACGCGCGAAATTATTGGAACATTATCGGTCGCGATAAATATCCTGCTCTTTACGAAATTGCTAAGCCTATTAACGAAATGATCTGCTCATCGGCTACAGCAGAAAGAGCTTGGTCGACCTTTCGATTTATTCACTCGCGACTAAGAAATCGTCTTACTAATGAGAGAGTTGAAAAGCTGGTATTCTTGTATACCAATAGCGTGCTGATGGACACAAATGACAAGACTGATTACATTCTTGAAGAAGGTGCAATTCTCAATGAAATTGAATGTCAAGAAATCACCGAATAGGCGCCAGCATTACATTTTTTTATTACTGTAAGAATCTTTGAAAACTCCTATTGTTACTAATCACTGAATTTATAATAAAGTTAAAATATTACTTAAAACATTTTATAACTTTAAAAATATTTTTGTTGATTTCAAAAAATCGTCTGCAAAGCAGTAAATTTTGTCGGCGCCGACGTCTGCGCAGACGTCTGCGCAGACAAATTATACTGTCTGCGCAGATCTGCGCAGATCTGCGCAGATAGTCCGAACCCTAGTTTTTTCTTTCATTACTGGGTTGTCGGAGGAGACGATGGCTTGGTAGACAACGTTTTTTACAAGGCAGTTCTGATTTAAGGACACTTAGTTTTATCCATGCAATTACAAGTTTTTTCACTAATATTGGGGTTATTTTGCTGGTTTTTTTGCAGAATGTTCAAGTTGTGGGAATTTATGATATCTTTTATCTTGGCATGCAGCTGTAACTCACTTTAATGTAATTTCTATTGAATATCTTGTGGAGTTTGTGGTTTACTGGAAAATATTTGTCAATCAAATTTAAAAACCGCTTTCCTATATTTGTGCAAACATTTTTGCTGTAAGGAGGATTGAACCAGATGATCTTTCGCTTACGGCTTTTGTTGTTAACATGTTGTAAATCGGGGATGTATTTAAGCTTTTGGTTGAAACCTGATTTTTTTAAGGCTTCCTCGTACATATAGGAAGAATTTATGAAGATATGTTCGCTAGATGAATTGGCCGACAATCGTAGCTTGATGGAATGCGGGATCTGCTTTAAAATGTTAGGTGGATGGTTGGATTCAGCATGAATATAGCTTAAAACATTCTCAGGTTTACAATAAGGCCGGAAAGAGTAGTCATTGAGGTTTAGAGTAACGTCAAGATAATTGACGATTTTTAAATTACATTGTATGGAAATAAGTAGGCCATTGTTTTTGAAGATTTGGACAAAGTGCTTTTTTATTCTTTACATTTGTGTGCCGCTGGTGTTTTTAAATATAGCTAAACCGTCACCACGATATAATCCAAAATCAGTCTTATTATAGTGTTGCGAGAGTTGGAACAGTAGAAAAATACCAACAAGTTCACAAACCTCGGCACCGTCAAAAGCACCCATGGTAACATCAAACAAACCGCTTTTCTTTTTAACCCAAACTTGCTCATTATTGAATAGTAACGATTTTCTTGCGTGTTTGATAATCGTTTTTTGTTCATTGCTAGTTGGTGTGTGTTTCTCAGCAAAGCTAATTGCGTTGTTTAAAAGATTTTCATTGATTGATGGGTAGAAATCGTTTATGTCAAAAATAAGAAACTTATGCAAGTGTTTTTCAGTAACTCTCTTAAACCAATCAGTAACATTTTGAGTACATGTCCATTGATTGAGAGAATATGTTTGATATCATGGTTTATTTTTGATAGTATGTGTATATATATATATATATATATATATATATATATATATATATATATATATATATATATATATATATATATATATACATATATATATATATATATATATACATATACACACACACACGCATACACACACACACACACACACACACACACACACACACTGGCTAGAGAGTATATCAAAGGTACTTTGATCTATATATATATATATATTAATGGGTTATTTTGACTACCATAATGGCTGACTTTATTAAAACTTTGGAAGAAAAAAAGCCAAAAACTATGCGTTTTAATTTTGGAAGTATACATATTTAGCACTTAGTTCAGATTTTTTTGACAACATATATTGTGTTTACTAATGCATATGATTGATTAAATGTAAAAAAATCAGGAGTGGGGAGAGTTTCAACCTGGGGTTCATTTTGGAAAACAGTGTTGCTTCACTTTTTCTTTACAGAATTTTTGTGAAGTTAGACATCTAGATAATATATACAATTGGGAAGGATTAACTTGTAAAACCGGTAAAGATAGGCAAAACGACACCTTCACTCGACTTGAAGATTTATTATATATTTGAACTAAAATTTGGCATTTTAAAAAAAAAAAAAAATTGGAATATTGTAAAAAATATCGTTATTATACCGATAAATATCGGTATTCTCGTTATTTTTATGTATTCCGTTAGACCGATAAAAAAAAGCCGATAATATCGTTTCAACCGATAAGTTATCGTTTGGTTATCGTTTCAAACGATAAGTTATCGTTTCGTAGGCAAACTCATGTCGTTTGATATCGTTATCATTTTATATCGTTATCGGTTCAAAATATCGGTTCATACCGATATACCGATAACGATACGCAGACCCTTAGTCTAAAAGCGTTGTTTCTTATACGTTTTCTAATATTTAAACGACGATCTTTCATAATCTGTAATAAAATGGGGGGGGGGGGGGGGTTGCAAAATTAACATAGTGCCTTATATATATATATATATATATATATATATATATAACAAAATTAGAATCCATTGGACTTAAACTAAGGGCTATAGTGTCTAATGAAGTAAGCCCAAATAGAAAATTCATTAATATTCATAAACCGGAAGACTGCAGCAATATAGTAGATGGAGTAGTTCACTAAACATGGAACAATTGTGCTCTAGGTAGCTACAAAACTTCTTGATATTTCGTACTTTTTATTACCTCTCAAATTATAGATGTACTCAGTGCCGGTTTTAGCACTACCAGCGCCCTGGGCGAGATTTCTACGGCGCCCCTAGCTCAATTGAACTCCATACAAAAAAAGGTTAATTTTCGCCCCTTTATATTCGGCGCCCTGGGCCATTGCCCAACCAGGCCCTACCCTAACGCCGCCACTGCATGTACTAAAGTATTCAAGTAAATGATCTCAATTTCTTTTCATCATCCGCGTTATTTCTTAAAATATTAAGAATGCCTTGTTATATAAAGTTAAGCTTAAAACTTGGTTCTATTGGTGTTATTTTTAATAAGTGAAAGCAAGTTGATATGACTGGTTGGGCGAGCCCAA
Source organism: Hydra viridissima (assembly GCF_058129835.1). Lineage (NCBI taxonomy): Eukaryota > Metazoa > Cnidaria > Hydrozoa > Anthoathecata > Hydridae > Hydra > Hydra viridissima. The sequence goes on from NW_028324311.1 coordinate 14,107,220, forward strand.
AAATTTTTGACGAATCCGACAGACTTTAAGAGAATTGAATTTCTATTGTTTAAAACAATAGATTTTTAAGAATGCGCAACTAGCATGGTTTGCAAAAAAACAAAAATGTTGCACGTCCATTTCTAATACTTCCACGATTGAAGACATCTTAAGCTGCTTACTCCAAAAGACGTCTTGTTAAGATGTCTTAAGGACATCTTAAACTGGTTGTTCCGACAGACGTCATGTTAAGAAGGCTTGCGAACGTCATAAACTTGTTGTTCTGACAGACGTCTTGTTAAGATGTCTCACGGATGTCTTAAACTGGTTATTCTGAAAGACATCTTAAACTGGTTATTCCGAAAGACGTCTTTAACTGGTTATTACGAGAGACGTTTTATTAAGATGTCTTAAGGACGTCTTAAACTGGTTGTTCCGACAGACGTCCTGTCAAGATGTAACACGGATGTCTTAAACTGGTAATTCTGAAAGACATCTTGTCAAGATGTCTCACGGATGTCTTAAACTGGTTATTTTAAAAGACATCTTGTCAAGATGTCTCACGGATGTCTTAAACTGGTTATTCTGAAAGACGTCTTGTTAAGATGTCTTAAGGATATCTTAAACTGGTTGTTAGAAGATGTCTTAATGAGGTGTTGAAAAGCCGTCTTAAACACGTCTTTAACTTGTTGTAGACGTCTAGACGAGTTAAAGATAAGTTACATACGTCTTAAAGTCGTCTTATGTTGGGTGGGGAGATTGAGGATTCTGCTATGAGTCTGAGATTTATTTCATTAAAGAAAGGCAAGGTTTATTAGTTGAAAAATTAAGATTGTGTTGTTTGCCCTCAGAAAGTTTTTATTGCAAAAAATCTTAACACAATGTTCTATTAGAGTGAAATGTCAGTTAGCACTGTTTTATTCATTATGTTGATGAATGTTACAAAAAACATTTTATTTGTACAAATATGTCTTCTTGCAGTATCTAATTCAGTATAGATGCAATTGTTTCAAACAATCCCTTTTCTGATCTTTTATCTCTTCTTAAAGAGAATCACTCTTCCTTTCTTTAACCTCAAAAACGTATTTTTATATTTGTTAATGAGCTTTTTATGGTTTTCTATTATTACTTGTTTTGTTGTTCCTACGTCTACTAAACATTTCTTTACATCACTGAATATTTAAGTCTACGCCCTCACAATACTAAAAAATTCATCAAGTCAGGAAACAAAGCCAACTTCTAAGATTAATAGTATCCCCAGGAGAACATGAGAAAAAAACTGCATTTCTGACAGATGTAAGTATAATTGCCCCTCGATTCCAATATTAGATTAAATTTTTAGTATTTAAATTTTCTGTCAACGCTGATTAAGCGCTTGGTCACGGGAAAACATTTTTTAATGTGCTTGTTAAATAAGAAATTATTCTGCACTTGTTAAATAATTGCTCATAAATATTCTTCAGAGTTTTAAAGTAATTGCATTTTAGAAGAAGCTTACATAATCGAAGAAGAGTTTGCATACACTCTTTTTATTTAAAATGTTTTTATTTTAAATAGACACCGAAATGAGAGGCGTTATTTGATATCGTTTGACCATATAACTACTTATTTATTGCATTTACCATATTTTCAACCGCTGGCAGGGGCGTTGCGTGAGAAAATTCCAGGGGAGAGAGACCTTATTTTTCCCAACTGCTTAACATAGTTTTCACAACTGTTTTTTATAATTCAAGAATTCAAAAAATCAATTTCTGTCCTATTTACAAAGTATACTGATTGTTATACTACATTGCACTCACTCTCATGAATTGCCAATTATCAGTATTTATTGACTTCTTTTAACAAAACATAGCTTCCTTTACATTTATACAAAATATTCATTTCAAAAAACGTCTAAAGGTTTTACCCATTCATACTGAAACTGTATCAGTCCAAAAAAATGTTACAATTTACAAATCCAATAAAAACTTTACAAACCATTTTGGCAGCATAAAAGCAGTTTAAAATTTACGGAAATGAATTAGTACAAAGGAATGGAAAATATTATTTTATTTCAAAACTTATACGCACAATATTTTATCATCACTATCATTTTTTGTCAACTGTTTGATTTTAATATGACGTTTCTTCAATTGAGCCCATCGTTTAACAAGATGTTCGGGGTTAACTCCTTTACAAAGTTCTTTTTCGCACTTTAGTAGCATGAGACTATCCAATCTCTCGTCACTCATTGTTGTTCTCAGATGTGATTTTACAATCTTGAGTTCATTGAAAGAACGCTTATTTGATGCTACACCATAAGCAGCTGTGAAAAATGCATAGTTTATGGGCTTGTTTCAGTATATCCTTTAACTTCACAACATGGTACAAAATGTCTTGCAGAGTCTTAGCTGGTGTTCTTGATGACTTAAAATCTTTATGACCTTCTTCTAAACAGATATCTATCAAAATTTCCATCTGGCTTTTCAGCACATGAACGTCTGGAATATGATTCTTGTATCCAGGAGGAAAAAGTTTGTTTGCTTTTAAGTTTTCAATACTCAAATTATCCTTATATAAAGGAAAACTAAAAATTTTGGTGATAGGGGCAAATACTTCCTTTAATGCTGCCGAGTTTTCTGTTAAACCCATGGCTAGAGAGTCTATGACCTCTTTGAATTCTTTCCGGTAAAAAGCTTTCATCTCCATTGCTATTAATCTATGGTGTCATTCGTAATCATTTTCTGCATCGATGTGTAATTTCCTAGAAAATATTACTGCACTTTCAATCAAATTATTCATAGCATCTGTATCGTTACTGATATTTTGTATGTTCTTGGCAGTACTTTCAATTACATTTATACTGTCAATAACATTGAAGTTTGGACTTTCTAAGATTTCTGTTAATATTTTTATCTTCTCAATGATATTCTTCATGAAGAAAAGAGTAATAATGAAATCAAAAGTTGTTACTTTTTTCAGAAGTCCGATTGCCTTAGTTCTTGTGTTAGTATAAAAAATCTTATTATTTGAGATGCTCTGAAGAAGATCAATAACCTTCTCTAAACACTGATTTAAAGCCTTAATAGATTTTGCTCGTGCGGTCCATCTTATTCTAGACAGGTTTACAAGTTGTAGTGCACTGTCAATGTCTTCCTTTTTTTTTTTTAAATGACTAAATCTTTTTTTGCTTGATGTGAAGAAAACATGCAACTGTTCGAGGACATTAAACAATTCTTGTATTAAAGTATTAACATTGCATGCATGTTCAAGAGCAGTGTTTGTTCTGTGGTATTGACAAGGTATGTAGGGTACATTATGGCCAACGTCTTCTGTTATATACTTTTGTACTCCTTTAAATTGTCCAGACATTGAACTCGCGTAATCATACGACTGAAAAGCCATCTTTGATGTGTCAATGCCTTCTTTATGTAAAGAAGATAAAATTAGCTCAGCCATCCCTTTTCCAGTCTTATCAGTGCATTCAACGGATTTCAAAAGCCTTTCCCGAATCTCACCGTTTTCGCTGGCTGTTCTCACAACTATACTCACTATGTCCTTATGTGACATATCGGGAGTTGTGTCGGCCATCACGGAAAAAAAATCGGAGCTATTAATTTCTTCTATGATCTTTACCTTTAATTCAGTTGCAATTAAACTAATCATTTCATTTTGAGACGATGGACTTGTGTATGTAACTCTATATGGACGAAGGGCTCTATCTTCAATCCAGGCTTTTAGTGTGGGATTGTGGCGAGAGATAAGATTCACTACTGCAACAAAGTTACCTTGATTAGCACTGTCCGATTCCCTAAACGCTAGCCTTTGGCTTCCTAAAGTCTTGCATGTATCAATAAGAATTTCAACAGTTTTTCTATTCTGTACCTCTATTTTTTGCTCTTCTATAAGAGCAAGTCTATTGGATTTATCAATAAGGTGATCTATATGACCTTTTTTCATAAGAAAGTGACAATATTCACTTAATGCAACTTTATGTGCTTGAGAGGTAAAGTGTGCCTGAAGCTTTCCAAGTTTGTCTTTCCCATAGCTTTTCATCTTGGACCAAGATCTTACTCCAACATTTATACCACTGGGGATTAAATCTATTTTTACCGTCACTTGGGAAACTAGCAAGTTTTGGTTGGTGTGGTCCTAACTGGATTAAATACGATTTTTGATTTTCCGTAATTGTATGTGGACGTAATCTTGGGTCATGGCTTATCAATGCTGATGAATCTGATTTGTCAATTATAATACTTTAAGCTTTGATATCGAGTTTTCTTATAAAAGCATTTCCCATTTTCAAAACATTTTTTGACATTTCAACCACAGAACTTGTTGCATTTACAATTTCAATCGCAGCGAATTTTTCGTTTACTAATTCTTCTTTACAATATTTTTTATAAATGTCATTACAATCTTTAAGATTATCTAATAAAACACCCAAATTTCCCATGAGCAAAGTCCAACTTGTTGTTTAACTGCTTACTTCAGAAGTATCCAAGTTAATAATATTCATGTCATCCTTTTCATCTCGGTCAGGAAACTGGTTTAAATGATCTGATTTAGAATTTAGTTCTGTAAGTTTCTCTGCTTGTTCCTGGACCCGAGTTTTCCCCTTTTGCATTATTATCTTGAATATTTGAACTTGCATCCTCTTCAAATTTTTTTATCAGAAGATGTTGATTCTTCTTCTATGGATATACTACATGTTGAAGTCGATGTTTCAATTATTATCAAGTCTAACTTTGTATGTTCACTAATTTGTATTTCATCATCCACTTCGACATCATCACCAGCATTCTGAGGTACCATTTTTCGTTTTTTTGAAGCTAAGGAGGCTAGAAAAGGATTCTCTGGGGCTCCCACTGTTTGTATATGAACCTTTCTACCACAATGAACGGATCTTTCATGACTGGTTTTATAGTCGTTATTAAATACTGGTTTGCATACGCAACATTGTAATTTATATCTTTTGCTTTTCATAGTTAGTGCTGGAAAACAAACGCAGATACTATAATTTACCGTAATTTTTAACTGATTTAATGTTTATAAAAGTTATCACTCTTAATAAGTGTGATAACTTTTATAAACATTAAATAAGACAAATGTTGAAATCAATTCATGGAAATAAATATTCACGTTTCAAAGTAGAAAGTATGAAAAAAAAAAAGAATAACTGCTTTTAGTCAAACATACAGCATAAACTTTCAGCTGCCATTTTTATTGTTGATAACAAAAAAAAAGTAGCGCGAAAAAAAAAAACAACGTGGAAATCAAAAGGACTCTTCTTTATGACTCCACAATTTAATTCGTCTTGTGGAAAACAGCCGTAAGTCGTTTAATAATCATAAAGTTTATTTGTCCAAGTCAAAAAAGAATTAGATCTTTGATGGATTTTTGCAAACATTTTAATTTTATTTAACTAGAAAATATTTTTTGATTTTATCACCGATTTCCCAACTGTCCCAACTCTTGGCAAGGAAATTCCCAACTTTTCTCTTTTTTAGATTCTGGGAGGTGGAGACTACCCCTCCAAGGCGACGCCCCTGACCGCTGGTATAGATAATTTGATAGAATGTTAACTTGATACAACGTAAGTTTCCTAATATTTCTACGTTTTTTCTTTTAAAAAAGTAGTTTTTATGAACACAGATTAAAAGCTTAAATTTGATGAGGAGAAAATCTCACAACAAACATTGAAAGAAAGCGGCTTAAAACGCTTGACAAAGTAACGCTGCAAATCAGGCAAGAAAGAAAGAGTTCTCATTTGTTCATGAGAAAGAATTCGTTGATTCATATGAGTTTTAACATTTATTCTCATTTCCAATTGCTATCATCATTAAAGGAAAACAGTGAAGAAAATTCTAATTTAAGCGCAGTTTTTAAGATCACTTGTATATGTGTACTGAGATCAGCTCGAGGTGAAAATTGGGATTTGTTACAAGTAAATGGTAACCCTTTTAAGTTCTTTTATTTATTTAAAATTCTGTAATTTCTTTAAATGTAACTCTAAAGCATATTTTGTTTTAAAAGACATATAGATCAACCCAACTTGGTTTAAATGATTCTCTACATCATGTAAAGCACTTTTGATTGAAGATCAGTTTTCAAGGATTGAAGCTTTCACACTTGTTGAAAATTAGTTAAGAGCTCCGTCATACCAATGCAGAAATAAAGTGGGTATGAGAGGTAAATTACAGATGTAATTAACATAGTATGATCAAGGTGCTTTAAACTAAATTTACATACTGCCGTCGTAAGAAAAGAAACTAATATTTCGTTTTTTAAATCACTTAAAATATATAAATTATATTGTTTTACTACGCTCACAATGTCATAACTGACTCTTTATAAATATTTTTAAAATAAACTTACGCTCATTTTCAATCTACAAAATTAAAATAAAATATCATAGAAGGCACTTAGTGAACTTCTTGATCAAACAAATATTTTTGGTTCAGCAACATTTGTCCGAACGTAAAGAAGAAATCCAAATATTCTTCCTTTTGAATTTGATTTAAGATTCTTAATTGTTAAAGCAAACGCAAACCCAAAACTTGGTTACTTATTTAGCATACAGAAACCAGAGTCGGTTGACCAATGAAAAAACGAGATTTTGTATAACCAATAACGAACAAGATTTCACTTAAGTATTATATAATCACAATCATTTGTATAATATGGAGTATTGCGGTTAAAGTTTTTATATAATCATCTTCATAACATAAAGTAAAAAGGATATAGTTTTTCCTGAAAGTTTGCACTTCGATTTTGTTAAAAGGAAGCAAGCAATACTCTCTTCCAGCAGCTAAGTAGATTATTTCTCTATTAGATCTTTCACACCAGTGTTAATAGAGCTGATAAACATAATTATCGTGATAGCGAATTTATTATAACTCTCGTGCAAATTTTTTTTCTTTATATATAAAAATAAAATGATTTAATAATCATCTTTTTAAATAAAAATACCTATTTACAAACACTCAACGTAAAGCCTGCTGTTAAAAAATTGCGAAAATATTTTTAAAAAATTCCATGTTTTAATTGGAATGAATCATTTAACAGAATTAATTCACCGTAATTCAAGGTTAGAATCATAGTAAAACTTTAAAATCCTAAAGTTAATATACATATATTTATCTTGAACATCAAATCTGATGATGTTAATATTCTCAATCTTTTTTCTTTTCTATCAAGATTTGAGAGATTTTTTGGTTACAAAACAAGATTTTGATTGAAATTTTAATTACGTATTTTGCGAACAAATTAATTTCTTTGAAGTGATATTGGAGGTGTGTTCTGAAAAGCTATCGAGCATCGAGTCAATGCAGTTAGTATTGATTGGTACTATACTTTTACCTCCCTCTTTTAATTTCATGTGCAACTTTCAAAGACGTAGTTTTTATTCAAGATTGTTTCAACTATGATTAAGAACATTTAAAGCTAATGCTTGTTTATAATGTGACCTTCCACGATAAAACCAACTTGCTTATCTTGTGAAATATCTTTAATTTACCAATTTAACATTCGACTTAAAACTCACCAAACTAATGGGTTCTTTAGAGACAAACAAAGCATTATTTATTCTGATAATATGTTTTATTAATAAATAATTAAAAGCTGAGTCAAACGTGTTGATATTCCGTTACTCCCCCTTTTGCTTTTATAACTGTTTTTAATCTCTATGACTGCTTTTAATAAAACTTTTAGTCAGAGGATTTTCAATCATTTTTTTGAGAATTTAGTTATAATTACAGTGATAGATGATATTTTTAATCAAAAAAGTGTTGCTTATGATTTGCTCATTTAGTATTTCCTTTTCTTTTTATCACATTTTCTGTGTCAATTTTGGATTAATGTTTGTGTTTATAAATTGTAACGAATATTGTTCACGATGTCAAACAGTTTGCTTAAGAATCTTAATTAATATCTCAAATTTTTGTTTTTGGATAGTTTTTGGTTTTCAAAAACTATTTTGTTTAGTATTTTATGACCACACGGTGTAGAACATTTTTTTACCAAATCACCTTTATCATTTTCGTATTAAGTCCTCCATATTAGCTAATATTTTCCAAACGTCTTGGGGAAGCAGCGGAGAAACTTTGCATTTTTTAGCAATATCTTATCGCGAATAACCAGTTTTAACAGAAATACAAATCCAGCTTTTTTTGCGTTGATACACCTTTTTTTTTACTCATATTCACAAATAAAGATTGCTCATTACATATAAAGTTGAATGTTTTTAAAAGACACTTCCTTAATAAGTTATTGCAATTAAGAGAAATGTTGACTACTGAGAAAAATGTTGGCTAAACAGTGTTTTACCTGATTTAGTTTTATATTAAATTATATATTTTGAAACTTTTTAAAAACTTCAAACTGAAATGCTCACCAGCACAACTTCCATATTAGTAGAGAGACGATGTTGCAAAATGGCTTAAAGATAAGGTAGTGCCGCTAACAGCAAAAAAAGTTAATTAACATTAGTGCCAAAAAGTTAAACAAGGTTTCAAATTTAAAAAAAAAAAAAACAACTTTTTTAGTTAAAGTAGGAAGATTTCATCTACTTTTCTCACCTTTAAAATTTTTTAAAAGTCTGAATTTCTCGTTCTTTAAAGATGAAAAGATTTGTAATGGAAAATGCCGGAAAAAGCTGGCTTCGCGTATGAAGATTTGAAGTGGACCTTGACTTCAGCTGCACGTAGCTCAAAAATGCAAACATTAAAACATGTCTATCTTAATATTGCAATTAAGGATTATAAAAAAGTTGGCATAAATTAAGTTAATTAAAATTGATAGGAAAACTAACGCTAAATGTAGTCCGAAGTCGCGGTACAGTTTATCTCAAAAGAGGGGTTGTAATAGCGCGTATAAAACAAAAATTTTAAGAAAAGGATTGTGCAATATTGTATGATTGTAATACATAAGTGACTTTTTTCATCAAAAAAAAAAGAAATTTAAATCATAATAGAAGAAAAAAGTTATTGCAAGAAGGATTCGCTAATGTTTTAGAAAGAATTTTCAAATTACAAGATGATTTGGAGATTGACAGTCGGAGAGAAGCTTTGTCTATTCACATAAACGAATATCCACTTGTTACTCAATAAGTTTCTAAAACATTACGAATAACACACACTATTCGTAAAAAGGGGATGTTCTGATGCATCTGCGTCTTTCAACAGGATTTCGACGTGTTTTCAAAAAAGAAGTAGGCAACCTACCGTCTATGAACACCTTATGTAAAGTAAAGCATCAAATACGCGATAGGTAGAAATGTTACTCGACCGAATCCAACGTACAAAGATTATCTTAAATAGCATGAATATATCTTAACCGCGGACTTTATAGAGTTACAATTGGTTTTAGATATCTATTTAGAGTTGAAATATATTTAACTATTTGTAAAAAAAGCTGCAAGTATCACAGAGCAATATATGTTTCTTATAAATGTAAATGTAACGCAACATAAGTTTGCCGAGGTTTATATTAAACACTTACTCAAGCAAAACAAAGCTTTTCTTTTTCTATATGCTATATAACCAAACCACCCTAAACTAATGGCTCTAAGCTGTTAGATGATTTTAAGACGAACGTACAATTACTTACTTTGAAGTTGCTGTTGACCATTTGCAGCGGATTTTCAATTAAACTTGTAAGTTTCCACAACGCTTTCAAGGTAACTATCAGACAGATGTTTAATTTTTGTGGAACATTAGACAATTGTTTGCATAGAATTTTAAACCGCTAACTGAAATTGAGGAAAATTTCGACGCTTTAACAGCTTTCATTCAAAATAAAAAGTTACTGATTGTTGATTTCTCTAAAGTTACCAATATAGAACTACCATAACATTAAGGAACTGACATCAAAGTCCCTCCATCCACCAATTACACAGAATTATTATGAGTATTTTAAGGATGATTTACCCTGTACCAACAACTTCGTCGGATGTTGATACAGGGGAGGTCATCCCCCAGAGCATTTCTAAGCAATATTACATACCATCAGTCAACTATTTAATATTTCTATCTCCTGGCGAATTTCTTTTTTTAATGCAACAATTAAAGATAAACTCCAAAAATTACTATAAATAAATAAGGGATATTTTTGTATAATAAATTTGTTTGAAATTCAACAACACATCCAATCGCATCAGAAAAACTATCGTTGGCTTTTTACAATGTGACTGTTTTATATGAAGTTTCTTTATTTTTTGTTCCGCTAACTTTTGAATGTTGGTTTGGAGTATTACTAATTCCAGAAAATTTAGCTCCAAGTTAACTAAAATGATTTGCCCATCTGAAACGAATATCACAAATCTTAATTAAATTTTGAACATCAGTGATCGCAACTAAATTTATTTGCACTTTAAACTGTAAAAAGTAATATATCCCGGTTATTTCAAATACTCATTAAAATATTTTATTCTTAGGAGAGCAGAGAGATTTCAGTTGTAATTGTTTCCTAGATGGTAAAAACAAAAATCTTCATTTAAAAAAACGAAATCTGTAAAATAACAAATTACATTTAATAAGAAGACGTATGTGCAGCTATGGAGGTTTTGATTATTTTGTTCTAGGAACTGAGAAGAACAATAACTAGGTGTTCACTAGGTCAATCTGGATACGGCCTAGTTAATATTCCTCTCAAATCACTTTAATCGGCTTTTTTAAAAAAGTTTAGAAATTTCTTCATGTACTCTGTAACCCATTTATGTTAAATCTAGGACTAAAAAACTTCCTTAAATTACTTATTTAAAAGGGTATAAGAATTGGAATATTGTATTAACGTTAATTACATTTTATTGTGGTGATTCTCAGAGTTCTGCATATGAACTATTGCAGTGTTTAGCACAATACTAACGTTTATAGTTAAATTGATAGTTGTTATGATTTTGTGAACAGGTTGCGTCTGTTTTATTTGATGAACGCCTGCCTCTAATTTCGAATTTTTAGTAAAAAGTCTTTTAAATTGTCGCGAACGTTACATATAGAAATATTATCATTTTATAGTGTGATACAACAGAATTTCTTGTTTACTGCGCTAATAATTTTAAAGGGTAGATTGTTTATTTATAAGTTCTTTCACATTGCTATGATTTTAATACAGCTGGTTAGTATAATTCTGGTGATAGCATGTTTGTCATATCTCTCAAGGAAATCTTAACCCTTTATGAATAAAAGTAAATGTTTTTTTTAATCATCTTGTTAAATTCAATGGCCAATTTGCTAACTCTCAGCTGAAGGCCTGCTGTTAGAGTATTGTGTTGAGCATTTTTTGCATTTAAAAAATGTTCTACATATAAAGTCGAGTGACTCAGAAAATGAATCTCTTTGATCCGTAACTTTCCTTTAAAAGCTTATAAACACTTTGTCTTGTTTATTACTATTAATAAACTAAAAAATAAAAATAGAAATTTTTTACAATACTTCAAGGGAAGATCATAGTAAAACTTTAACTTCCTAAAGTTAATATACATTTATTTATCTTGAACATCAAATCTAATCATGTTAATATGCTCAATCGTTTTTCTTTTCTACTAAGATTTGAGAGATTTTTTGGTTACAAAACTAGATTTTGATTGAAATTTTAATTAAGTATTTTGCAAACAGATAAATTTTTTTGATATGATCTTGGAGGTGTGTTTTGAAAAGCTATCGAGCATCGAGTCAATGCAGTTAGTATTGATTGGTACAATACTTTTACCTCCCTCTTTTAATTTCATTTTCAACTTTCAAAGACGTAGTTTTTATTCAAGATTATTTCAACTATGATTAACAAATTGAAGCTAATGCTTGTTTATAATGTGACCATCCATAACAAAACCAACTTGCTAAAATTGTGAAATGTCTTTAAATGAGTTAAAAAATCTTAAATTTATCAATTTAATATTTCGGCAGACACATCTAGATAACTTGTAATTCTCTCTAGCTTGAAAAGATTTGTAAAAAGTAAGTTAAGTGTGCAAAAAATGATTTTTAATATATACAGCCGTGTGAGTATTTGTTATGGCCACCTTACGTTTTTCATAAAAACTTTAGAAAAGAGTTAACCTTGTAATACCTGATTAACATTTTTCGACTTAAAACTCACCAAATATATGAGTTCAGAGACTTTTGTTATAATTCTAGTAATTAAACGATTTTTTCGATAAAAGTAGTGTTATTTATGATATACTCATTTAGTATTTCTCTCTTGAACAATTAAATATTTTGCAATATTTTTCTTGAGCTTTAAAATCTGTTTTTCACGTGGATAAAACCTTTTCGCTAGCTTTGGTCAGTACCCACTAAGAGAAATATTGACTAAACAATACTTTACCTGATTTAAGTTTAATATAAAGTTCTAGATTTAAAAAATTTCTTAAAAACTTCATACTGAAATGCTTACTTGCATAACTTTCATATTTGTAGAAAGACAATTTTACAAAAAGGCTTAAAGTTAATTTAGTGCCGCCAACGACATAAAAAAATACATGAAGCTTCAAAATTAAAAAAAAAATCAAAAAAAAAACTCTTTATGTTAAAGTAAAAGGAATAGGACTACAATTAAAGTTCATTAAATTTATTAGGTGACCATAAAAAGTTTATCAAACGGCTTATTATATAATTAGTTTTCTTGAGTATTGTAGTTTTATAAGATCAATAAGTTGCACCAACAAAATATAATTATATTTATTACTTTGTTTAAAAATAATATGAAGTAAATTTTTTTTTTTTAATCATTTTTATATATGGTAAAAAAAACCAAGAAATATTTAAAACAGGTTAAAAAAAGCTAGTGAAACACTACAGCATTTCAAATAATAAATTGTATTAATTCATTGAATTTATTGTATTAATTTGCATGTAATAGCTTTTATAGAAAGTCATATTTATCGGAAATATTGAATACTGTTGAAGGAATGGTTAATCAAGCTCAGTAAAAAAAAGTTCTAGAAAGAAATTGTTGCCGATATATTAAGTCTGCATATATTTCTCCAGAGGAACTCCAATTTCAATATCCAGTGAACCATCCTTTAAAGTTGAACGTTGAATTTGTAATTTACAGGTTATTCCAAACAGGTTCGCATGCTTTTTCTTGTTCTCAACCAAAAAGTTCCTTTAAATCCGAAGCTTCTCTATTTACACTATTATTCTGTTATTACATTATTAATATTAAAAACTATTATTTACTAGTATTCCTTTTTTTTTTGGTCGTCTTCTTTCCTAAAAAAAAACTTTTAAACTGCAAGTCTGTTTTAAATATTGCCCAAGTCAAGGTAGCGTTTATCTTAATAGAGAGGTTGTAACAGTGCGCAATCATAAAACAGAATGTTCACTAACAAAATTGGCCAATTTTATCAAAAGAACCATTTCACCTGTAATTGTACAACATTAATAACTTTTTTAATGCAATCAAAATTGATTGAAATCCAAAATGAAAATATTAATGCATGAAGGACTCACTAATGTTTTAGAAAGAATTTTCAAATAACAAGATAATTCGGAGATTGACATTTGATGAGAAGATTTGTCTATTCGCATTAACGAATATCCACTTGCTACCCAATAAGTGCCTAAGACTTTGCGGGTTACACATACTATTCGTAATAAGGGGATGTTCTGATGCATCTGCGTCTTTCAACAGCATTTTGGCATGTTTTCAAAAAAGAAGTAGGCAACTTACCGTCTATGAGCAGCTTATGTAAACTAGAGCATCAAATGCGCCATCGGTAAAAAATATTGCTCCACTGAATCCAACGTACAAAGATTATCTAAAATTGCATAAATATATTTTAACCGCGGACTTTATAGAGTTACAATTGGTTTTAGACATTTATTTAAAATTGCAATATATTTAAGCATTTGTAAAAAAAGCTGCAAGTATCAATATCTTTTTTCAAGTATCAATATGTTTTTTCAAGTATCAATATGTCTTTTCAAGTATCAATATGTTTTTTGCAATATGCTTTTTGTGAATATTTCAATATAATACCACTAAAGTTTACCGAAGTTTATAGCATCCAAGCACTCAAGCAGAACAAAGCCTTTCTATTTCCATATGCTGTTTTACCAAACAAACCATAAACTAAAGACACTAGGATGCTAAATGATTTTTGGACAAAAGTACAACAACTTACTTTGATGTAGCTGTTGACCATTAGCAACAGTTTTTCTATTAAATTAGTAATTTTATTCATTTGTGACATTCAGTTTATTGCTACCATTATGCTTTAAAGGTTGCTATCAGAGAGATGTTTACTATACGAAGAACATCAGGATAGATCATCCCAAAAGCATTTCAAAGCAATATTGGCTGCCATCACACGACTTTTCAATCTATTTATCTACTTAAAACTGCAACTTTTTATATAGCAATTAAAGGTAAACTCAACATGAGTGTAATTAATTAAGGAAATGCTTTTGTATAATTATGTTAATTGAAATTATAAACACCTTTAAAGGCGTCAGAAAAACTATAGGTTTTTTTCGATGTGACTGTTTAATATCAAGTGTTTTGATTTTTTATTTTTCTAACTTTTAATGTGGCTGAAAGTTTTTTGAAATGGGTAGCTCATCTTAAATATGACTAACCTAAAAAAATTTTAAAAAGCCGGTGATCACAACAACACTTATTTACGCTATAAAGTGTTAATGGTAATTGTTCCGGTTAATTAAAACATTCATTAAAATATTTTATTCTAAGGAAAGCAGAAAGATTTAAAAAGTGGTCGTTTCCTAGTAAGGTAAAATAAAAATCTTCAGTTAAAAAAAGAAGTGTTTAAATTAAAAAATCACAATAAATAAGCAGAGGTATATGAAGCTATAGAGATTTTGATTCCTGTTTAAACGGATTTTAGAAGAACAACAATTAGGTTGTACACTAGATCAGCCTGGGGTACAGCCTAGTAATTATTCTTCTCAAATCACTTTTATCGACTTTTTAATAAAATTAAAGAAACTTCTTCAACTACTCAGTCACCAATTTGCATTGAGTTAGGAATCAATGAGTTGCTAAAAATCCTTTTCAAAAAAGGTATATGATTGCAAATATTGTATAAGCATTAAATTAAATTTTTGTAAAATACTTCAGTTATCAGGACTTTTTTGTTTCAATTATCAAATTTTTATATGTGAGTAAGCGACGTTTATCACAATACTGTTGTTTAGCGATTAAATTTGTAAGAGATATGGTTCTCTAAACACGCTTTGCCTTTTGATGAAAGTTTGTCTCTCGTTTCGACTTACAAGTAAAAAAACATGAATATATTTAAATTTGATGAGAGTTTTACATTAGTCTCTGGTCCTTATTGCGAAATTAATTTTAAAGTTTAATTGACTCTTACTTTTTAGTAAAAAAGTTTTTTACTTTTTTGTATCTCAAATAAACTTTAAATGCAGTTGCAGTTTTGTGCTCAACTTTCGATTTGGCTCTGTCACACTTTTTGTCAGATAAACAGTAAGGTTTTGTAGTAAAAATAAAAACTTATAATTATATTTTCCTATTATTTTCATTCCTCAGAACTTAGGTTGTTTATTTAGCTGAATTACCGTGATTCTTTATTTGGTTGCAATACAACATGATAAAGGATTTAACAAATAAAAAAACATTATTTGCTCATTCTTTCGAGATTTTGCGCATTTTTCATTAAAACCTCGCATTTCGAATAGCAAATAGAATTAATCTCATAACAACCAGCGCAACGGAAAATCCATGAAAAAAAAAAAGAAAAAAATTTACTTTACGAAAAATGGTAGCCTTTAATAGAGGATTTTTAAAACTTTTGCCACCACTTATATCAACACAGTTGCCATTCCGTTATAAGTTGGTGGGTATATTGATTTCATTTCAAATATTTGATTCAATTTGCTTTATGTACTTTTGTGCAACAGTTGATGACCCCCAGTTTTGGTATTAGTATTATTTTATCTTCGACTTTTTATCTTTTAACAAACTGCTTTAATAATTAAGCATCCAATCGGCGAAAATGGTTTAGATTGGGCAACGGGTTGAGTTGAGACGCTTGAAGCGTATTAGGTGTTGGATAAATTATTAGAACAATATCACCGATAAAGTTGTCACTTTGTTGGCGATATAGCTCTGTTAAGTCAACCAACATAAAAGATAATATTCTATTGCTGTGGTAATAGATTTTGTCAAGCTCTTTTAGGACTATGGTCTTTTAAGGTAAAAACCCTAAAAGACTTTTTTTAAAGCAATTATCGCTGTTAAACTAACTTCCTAAACATAATTTAATTTACAAAATAGCTCTGAATATCATTTTTTTGGATAAAATGGCAACTATAGCCATTGACGAAACAACAAAAATATTGAACGTCCGTTACCAAGGTATCTGAAGATGTACAAGTTTATAAAAAATATTTTTTGCATGCATATTCTTTTATACTTATTTAGCAATATGAGCGGAACGGAATTTTTATATGATTTTTAATCGGCAAATGTATTTTAACCAAGTTTGGGTACAAAAATGGCCGAATTTCTTAACTCTGTTGAAGTAGAGAAGGGCTTGATTTTAGAACACAAAAAAACGCACATTTGCTAAAGTTTTTATCTCTTTTCCACTTTTAGTTTTTTAACTTTTTATTTTATATAAAATAATAATTTATTTTTTATATAGATTTATTCCACAAACAGTAATTATCCAAACCTTGATTCCATTTTTAGATTGCTAATAACCAAATTTTCATTCTTATAGAAACTATGTTTAACCAAGTTCTTTTTAACATAAAATATTTATTTCCTTTCATTTATTTTAGTTTCTTGTTTTACTCTCAAATCTTCGACATATTAGTAAATAAATTTTAAACAACCCAGCCATCGGTTTTTGCGATCGGTTTTTTTAGGTTCTGAAAAAAGAACAATTACTTAATGATTAAATTACTTCTTTTATTCCAAATGTAAAAACAAGAATAAACAAAGAAGAAAATTTTTTGATAAAGGTAAAAAATGCTACCGTTGCTATGAAGTTGTTAAGGTAGCTAAAATTTACTAGAATTTATTAGTCTAAATTTCTAAACGTCTGTTGCAAGTTTTCGTAAATGACTTTTAGATGTACATTTATTACAAATTTTGAATAAGAAAAAGTTTTTTGAATATCATATTTCAGAGGTAGTTTCCATCTAAAAGTTTTAAGTCAACATGGAAAATTATTATCACCGTTAAATGTTTACTAAAGTCCCACTCACTAGGTGAAAAAGTTTGCTAACTCCTGTGCTATATTCCATTTGATGCAGAAAAGTGAAGTTCACCATTCAGAGTTAATTTACCTACTTTAACCATCTTTTGTGTTAAAAAAAAAAGCTAAGTATATACCACAAACATAGTATAGGTTGTCGTGTACTACTGTATGCAATTGACATAGATTTTAACGCCGTTAAGAATGGATTTGACGTTCAACAGGCGTTTATCAGGAGGCGTCAACCACCAAACTGTCGAATAATCACCTTCACACAGCTTTTTAAAACCTCCGACTCATGTTGCACAGAAACAGGTTTTGTTACTCTTGAATCATTGAGGTGTTTTGTTTTCTAATTTTTTTTTGATGTCATGAAAATTTCAAGAATTCTGATTAATTAAAATTTGCGTTTGTAAACAATTTGAATAATTATCAATTGCTTAATTTAACAAATAATTTTTTTTTAGACTTAACAAATTTTTCGCTTTTATAAAGAGATATTTTCATATCAAATAAGTTTATGTATACAATGTAAACTATTTTAAGATTTTTTTTTACAAATATATAAGTAGAAACAAGTGTAATATATATATATAAATAGGTACAAAATGAGCTTAATAGAATAAAATAATTAGCTGCCTAGATGGAGAGGATGGGTTCAATACATGTCAAAAAAGAGATAAGATTGACATTTTAATTGAGGTAAATAATTACTTGTAAGTTTATGTTTTTACTTTTGAAGCAGAAAAAAAGTTTTGCTTTGTTCTATTCTTCCCTTAAACTCACCTTACTTTAGATTGTTTAAGCGCAGCAATTTCAAAAAATTATCAAAGTGATAAGATAATTGAACAATTTCCAAGATTCTAAACGCATCATCCCGCACCAAATAAACGCATTTAAACGCATCATCCCGCACCTTATTACACTTATTTCAAATATTGTATAAATTTTTTTCGTAAATGCATTGTTTTGTAATAGGTGCAAGCACATAGAATTTACTTTCACCATTGAGCTCAAAGTTCACCTTGTTTAACATATGAAGCCGTAAGTTAAAATTTGCAACTCTAAAAATTCTAGCGAGTTTGAATTTTATTTTCAAGTTCGTCAGTATTCTTTATTTCAATCTTTTTAGTCGTGGCGCTCTAAAACAGGTTTTGTTAGTAATAAATTGATTAGAGTATGTTTCTGTTCTTAACTTGTTTGTAAAAATCATAAAATAGTTACAGAATTATATCATGCCTTACTAATTGCACTATTACCATACCAAATAATACCATATCAGTGTAATTACAATTGAATTTCTGGTCGTTATTGTAAAACTCACAAAATCTATTGAGAATTTTAGTTCATTAAATTTTTTTACCAATCATTTCAAATGATTGGAAAAACAATTTAATGAACTAAATCTAATTATTCTATGTGAATCTTAGCTGTAAAAATTGGTAAATGATTTTTACAAGTAATACTTTGATTATAAGTAACATGTTTTACAATATATGACAAAGATCAAAAATATATTCCTTAAAGCGTGAATTGAAAATAGCTGCTCACATTTAACATCTTACACTCACATAATAATATGCCCTTATTATTCACACTTATTTAAAATTGTAAGAAATAAGAATGACTGTTTACCAACAGTTTTAGAAACTGCTAGTTTTAGGATTTACATAACAGTTGATAACTGCGGATTCTCCAAAAGCCCGGTTGGCAAACTTTACGCTCTTTCCAGAACCCTAGTTAAATCGACGATCGATTCTAACCTCTCTCCCCAATACCCCCTCCACTTCTATTGTCTTGAGAGCTCGTATATGTCCCAATTCTTTTTTTTTGTTTTTGCGTACCCAAAAACCAGGCCTGAAGTATTTTCAGATTTTTTTCTTTACATATGCCACTTATTCATTTCATTTATTAATACCTATAATCTATATGAATGACTTTCAGTATTTTGAATATTAAAATAGATTAGTTTTTATTAATTTCAGTTATAATGTTGCAAGAAGAAATCCTTTGCATGATAGAAGATGTATGAAAAATACATGGCGTTTTAACTTTAACTTTCAACCCATTTTAAAATGTCGGCAAGAAAAAGTCCGTTGCTTTTGGAGACAAAGTATGAAGCCGCTGCAGTTTTGGTTGCAGACATTTGATTTCAAACATCTATCATTTAAAATGCTCCAATGGCATTTGAAAAGCATACCGTTGTAAGTCATATTCAACAAAGGAGATTATTGTGATTTGTTTTCGGCAATAACTATCAATTTTTTAATTTAAGAACGCAAATACGTTGAAGCAGTATAGGCACACCTTAAAAATGTGAAATAGAGTAACGGAGGTTTGCAACTTTGAAAGTATGTCAATATCAATGGGTATTCGCAGTGAATCTTTTTCGGGCATTGAATTACGCTGCTGAAAGGTGCATGAAATTTTTTACAGTCCGATATATTGTAATACCAATTAGTTCTGAGATAAAACGATGGGGAATATTTTTTAAACAAATAGTAAAAATATACTTTGATCTGTAACCCAAATGTTCCTAAACTCTTCCAAAATGCTTTATTTTAAAGAGTGGCATCGCCGCAGATAAAGGACTCAAATCCTTTGCAAAAGGACTCAAATCCTTTGATACTTTTTGAAAATAAAAATTTAAATTAATCAAGGTTAATCCAGTTTTGGCTCATACTTTGCATAACGCTATTTGGGAATTACCTTTTCTTTTACTAAAAGCTATTGTCCAGATCTAGAAGAAAAGTTTGCGCATTTTTATTGAAATGCTCTGAAATAAATTGTAAAAATATTTTTGCTATTAGCTTTGTGAAGATTTTTAAATACCGCAGTTGTAAAATAAAAAAGTCTCCGTTGTAATCAACTATGTGAGTTTTAAGTTACGGAATATTTTAAAGTAATAAGTTTGAAAATCATTAAAATGTAAAAAAGGAGCATTTCTTTTTTGAGTTACTTTTTTAATATAATATTTAATAATTATAATATTTTAATATTTCCATTTCAATATAAATTTTCATATTAAAGTTTTTCATGCTAAATCTGCTTCACATTTTACTAAATATCGTATTACTCAGTTAGTTTTTGAATAATCAGCTTTTTTCATATCTCAATCTGATCAAAGTACGTTTAATCAGAAAGTATGTTAGAGTTCTTTACAAAAGTAACATCAAGTTATAGGCAAGTTAAAATTTCTTCATGAACTTTACTTAGGGGAGAAACAATTTTGCATGAAAACAAAATTAAGATATGAGTTGATTTCCGCAGTGTCGGTTATCTGTTCATCATTAACAAAGTTTAAATAAAAAATTTAAAACAAACAAAATAAAGTGACCAAGCAATCATTTTTCTATTAACAATAGGTATTGAATGTACTAAGTCGAATACATCGTGCTGAAATTTCTGATACGAGCAATAGACAGCTTGGTTTATTTAAAGTGATATTAGCAATGTTTGCTCTACTAATTGGAGTACTTCTTCTTTCCTTGTGGATCTAAAAAGGAAGTAGCATAAGTAGTTAACTAGAAACTGATATATTTTATTGGGAACATTTCCTAATTTTAGATAAATGGGATAGGACTTAATCCGAATTAGTAGTTGAGTACACTATTCCCCAATACTACATTTAGCTCTAATCTCATGACCCTAAATTATCCTTTAGGTTGTTGAAATAGTACAACTTGTAGTTAACAAAAATGTAAACTTGAAAACTAGGTATTAAAGTATACTAGAGAAAACTGAATTTAAAATTTCACTTAAAGTTAGGTGTTTTTATGGCCTCAATGAAAATTCAGTTTTGCATTTTTACAGTATGCAATATTTAAATTAATCATTTTGATGGAAGAAAAATGAAATTTATATTAAAATTATATTGTGGTATTTTGGAACATGGAGGGACATGCCGGTCAGAACTTAAAAATATAAATTAAGATACATAATCGTTATTTTTGTGTTCACGTTCGAATGACATTTTATAGAAATTTTTTGTGCTGTAGATTGAATCTAAATTGTATTATTATTTGCATTTAAGAATTAGGGAAAATATATAATCAATCTGGCAGTAACTTTAGGGGATTAACAAGTTGATTACAGTACTTTGATTTTTAAGGCAAATAATTATGAATTTTGAACAAAAATGTATCATTCATAAAAATGTCTATGATAAATGTAATTCCGGAAAGTTCTAGAATATTTTATGACATTAGGGTTTTAATAGCTTTAATAGTTTTTACCAATAAGAATTGTAAATTTGTGTTTGCGGTGATTTATGACGGTGTTTTGAAGGATATTTAAGGAAAAGCGTAGGGTATATATGAAGGAGAATATTTGTAAAAAGAGACTTTTGGTTAGGAGAGACAATTATTGCCATTTATTAATTTGTTTACTGCGAGAAAAAACTACAAGCAAACCGAGCCAAGAAACCAAGTATGAGATAATTTGATATGTTTCAAACGTATGATAGTACTTCAGATGCGGCTGTCTAGATTTAACGAACGAAAGTGATTGCTGAAATTCAGAACTTAAAGCTTGAACTACTTTTTCCGATTCTTCTCAGAGAAGCTGCTTATACAGTGTACGATGCTTTAACCACGAAAGATAAAAAAGATGAAGTAGAAGTCGAGCGTGTGTTATTAGCGGCGTTTTCTGTAGATGCCTACACTGCATATGAACTGTTTACCAAACGAAAATTATGTGACGGAGAAAAAGACGATGTGTTTTTGGCTGATATAAGACGATTAGCCTATCTTACTAAATTACCAGAGGAGTCTGTGTGTTTGGCGTTTGTTGTGGGTTTGCCAGAAGTCTTATTATCAAGATTTCGAGCTGCAATGGACCCAATTGAAATGTTACCCAGTGTGAGAGCCGCTTTGAACTGTGCAAATGTGATTGACAGTGATGCTGTTGGTGCTGTATCTAGAAGCCATGCTACAAAAACTGCGTGAGTGTGTTACAACTGCAAAGGTTTGAACCACATTGCAAATAACTGTTCGCTTGCGAAGAACTTGTCTCCGAAGACCGTTAGATATTTTAAATGTGGTGAGGAAGGACACATTGCATCAAAATGCTGGAAGCTGCAGGGAAACGATTGCAGGAGTGTGGAATCTGCGCTGCTAAAGACTTCATTTAGGCATACACAAGAGATGCAGATGTGTGTGTCAAAAAGCTTAGAGAATAGTGAAGAATTCGTAACAAACCAGCAATCATTAATATACGCTAGGCTTATCTTCAACTAAAAACTGATAAATCTCTTTGGCGGTTCCAAATCGTGGTGTTTCGAAATAAAAGGTATTGTTTGACACGACTTGGTTTCGGATTCAATGTTGCGCTAATGATCGTGAAATCCGGTGTGAGTGCCGTCATTGATCAAGACTAATTAGTGAAGAGTGGAACGTCCGCTTATGTAGACGACATTTTTGTAGGCAAAAGTGTGGTGAGTCTTGATTATGTCAAGAGGTATTTTTTGAAATATGGTTTAGAGAGTAAAGAAGTTGAGCAGATTGGTGATGAAGGTTGGTAAGAAATTGATGTGGTCCAAACATATGTTTTCCAAAAAAATTTAAAGTTAAAAAGTAAAATTAAAACAACTAAATAAAAACATTTTTCTAATGCTAAAACATATATTTCTTTCTGAGGAATATTTGCAGATATTAATTTGCAATATTGTCTGACTACTTGTAGGATATTTTGTCGTTGTTCTTCATATTGAGAAGAACTAACAAATTGCTGAATTATTCCGCACAATAATTTGTGACACTTAAGTTTTTAATAAAAAAAACAAAGTTGTTGTAGGATTCAAGATCCTCGATGTTGTATTTTGTGTGAGTGATAACCAAATCTTAATCTCACCAACTAAAACCAGTTTGATGAAAATAAACCAGCTTTCCTCTGTAATCAAGTCTTTAGTTTAGTGATATTAAGAACAACAACTATTGGCTTTTCTAAATTTATAAGTTCTATTTCAGGTACTTTATGTAAAAAAAAAGTTTCTAAAATGGCTGATTTAGTTTGAAGATTAAGAGTGAATCAGCAAAGTAAGTAGAATGAGCATGCATACTCTTCAATAGTGCATTACCTGACTTTATGGTTCATTCTTTCTGTAACATTTTTGCGTTATTGAAAGCTCTAAAGTTATTTAAAACAGGATGCTCAGCAAGAAGAAATTTCAAAAACATGGGTGCATGGAACGTTGCGATTATGAAATACATTATTGAAACGTGTTCTTTTTGTTATTCATGTTGATGATTAATAACTTGTGATGAAGTTTCAATTACCAAGTGATATATACAATCCGCCATAAAACGAGCTGCATGACAGGTACCGGGCTAATAAATCAGAGTTGATGTTAAAATAAAATGCCAGATATTCTACAAGATGCTTTTAATCATCCCTTGAATGATTAAAAGCATCTTGTAGAATATCGGGCTCCATAAAACTCTTTGCTTCAAAATACAAACTGTATATGCCTAAACTAAAAGTGAGTGAATTCTCAGAAAACCTTTTAAATCTATATTCAGCATCAGGAACAGAAACTAATGGCAAGTATTCCTCCCATCAATCCTAAAGTTGGAATTAAGTGTAATATTTAGGCCTTTGCCTTTAATCCCAGTTATTGGTTTACGCACATGGGTAATGTGCAGTTCATAAACATGATGTAAACATATTAACCAAAGCAGTAGTTTTATTAAAGTTCTAATTAAAATCATATTTGTTCCTTCAAATCTACCCGTATTTGTAGCAATAATGTCAGCACAAACTGCAAAACACTGGTCGGGTAGTTCAAAATACTCCAATATATTTTGTATAACTAAAACCTGATCATGTGCTTTTCTAGCGCTACTTTGTACAACTCTAAGAAGAAGATCATCTTTATTCCAAAAATCTGGACTTGAAACAGAAACAGCAGTTCGATCTCGTGTAATTTTTTCTTCAATGTGGCTAACTGCATTATTATCAAAATTTAGAACAAGTTTTTTTGCAATTGGGTTCCACTTCTAGACCATAATCAGGTAAGAGACACATACTGACTTCAAGGTATACATCAATATTTTCTTCAATTTCTGTCATGGATTTAAAAAGGCAATCTGCCACCATTTTCTCCTTGTATTTAAGATACCTTACATATCTCTCCATTCTTCTTTCAACTCTTGCTTCTAATTCCTTACCTCTAATGTGATTAATGAACTGAACTCTTTCATTCCTCTGATCTTCAATGAATTAAATATCTTCCATTATCGATACTCTGACGGATTACTACTTCTATGTTTGCTTTTCCAATATCAGAAAGACCTTCTATTATACCCTAAAAAAAAACAACTAATGCTATATAGCAAAATATCATTATACAGATCTACATATATTACATGATAATGTTTAATGTCTTTATTTGAAACTCTATGATTTTTTGTTCTCTGATGTCTATCTTTCAAGTAGGTGTTTTTTGTTGTGCTATAAGTTATCATTTCTTTTTAAAGTTTTACTAATTTGTCAATAATTTTTGATTCAGAAATTACATATTTGCCAAATCCGCAGAGTTTTCAGAGGTTTACAATTTTTCGGAGCAGACGAAAGTTTTCATTTTCTCGCTGACATGAAGGGTTTCCTTTGCATATGATGTCAACACTTTTGCCAGTTAAACATGCAAAGTTTGTTTGTATGCTTTTAAATCAATTTGAATTAGAATAAATAAGGTATTGGTAATTGTAGTAGATGCAATTTAAAAAAAGTAGCACCAATGGTCTTGTGACATTTGTATTTAAGTTATATAAAGAACTGTTTTTTATTTTTTTGCTTTTCCCATTCTCAACTGTAAATTCAATCTTTAATTAGTTTTCTAAAATCATACATGTGTTAGAAATATACATTTTATTAGTTCACAACAAAGAATAATTAAGCCTAATGTTAACAAAAAATAAAAAAGAAAACAGAAAAAATGACAAATATCATAAAAATCCACTTTTACATAAAGAACTTAGAGTGGTAAAAAAGGACTTTCTCAGACCTTTTTAAATTCGTAATGAGATGGAAAACAGCTTTAAAGGTGATGGTAATTTTTGAAAAAAAATTATCAAAAAATAGTCACCCTAATATACGAATACAACGATTGCATTCTTTGTGAATCTAAAGACCGAAGAGTGTTCTGGACAGTTTTTATTGAGAAGTCCCAGTAAACACGCTTTAGTTGGTCCAACTCAAGGGCCAGTATTGGCTACAGTTGGCTAACTGTTGGCATTTCTCGCCAACCATTAACCGACTGTATACCGCGTGTTTTTGAATCGTAAAAGTTCCCCGTAAGTTTGTAAATGTATATTATAAATATATTCCACTTAGACCATGCGACTAATTATTAAAATTATTCAAATAGATTCATTCATTGATTAAAACTATTCAATAGAGTTAGTTTAGTATGAAGCTTTTTATCATTTTTTTTTTTTTTCAAACGCTTTTTCTACCCTTTAATTAAACTTTTAAACTCAAACTCTCGTACACCTCTTAATATAACCGTTACGCTGGTAAGTAGAAATATTTTACATTTATCCATTAGTGACACATTCAGATATAATTTTTGACATTGGTTGAGTTTTTAATTTATTTTTATGATGACACCATTGTTGTATTTGTATAAGACATTTTAGCTCTATTTTAACTGTTATCAAAAGTTGAAATACAGCTAAAATGTATATGTGCGTGTATAGTAGTATGTTTATGTGTGTATTTCTGTATGTATATGTATGTATGTTTGTATGTATCTATATATATATATATATATATATATATATATATATATATATATATATATATATATATATATATATATATACAGAGTGTCTGCCAGATCAGGGGAATTCAGGGAAAAGTCAGGGAAATCAGATATCTGCAAAAAATCTAGGATAATCAAGAAAATTAGGTTGAATTTTAAAAAAATCAGGGAGAAATCAGGGGAAATGGCTCTTCATCAAACTTACATAACTTAAATAAGTTGTACATAGTACATGTAATATAAAAGTTTATTTGGCAGATAGTTTTATGAACTTCACTTGCATCAAGCGAATCTTGAATCTTCACTTGCAAAAATGTAAACAATTATACAACCCATATTAAATGTATCAATACTTGATACATTTAGTGTGGGTTGTATTATTGTTTACATTTTTGCAGTTGAAGAGCATTTTTCTAAACAAATCTAGGTCTATTTTTGTGAAGCTGAATTTGGGTAACTTTAAATTAAATCAAGGAAAACAGGTAGAAGATCAGGAAAATATCAGGGAAAAGTTAGAGAAATCCACCTAAAAATATTGGCAGACATCCCTATGTATTTTGTATATATTGCATATAATATATGCCATATACAATATTGACATAATATATGCATTATATAAAAAAAATGGTATATGCAATTGCATATACAATATGACATATACATTTCATATTAAGCATATATAACATTTATATTACTTAGGTCGTTAGAAAAGTTCGTAGAACTCCCCTCTAAAAAAAAAAAAAGAAGAGTTTTTTTTAATTTTGTTTTATCAAATGTTCAAAATAATGTCCATCGTTATCTATACAAAGTTGCATCCTTTCAAGCCATTTGTCAAACATTTTTTTATACTCTTCTTTGGGTATACTTTGAAGTAGCTTCGTTATGCGAGTTTTTTGACTTTCGACGTCAGTATCGTCATCAAGATTTTTTTTTATCAAGTCGAATAGCCAATAATCGGATGGAGCTAAGTCTGGTGAGTATGGTGGGTGGCGAATTATTGTAATTCCAGCTTGGTTTAGACAATTTGTGACGGTTTCAGTCACATGGGGTCGAGCGTTATCATGGAGAAATTTGAAATTTTGAGTGCCTGTTTTAGGTCTTTGCTTATTTATTTCGCATATAAGAGGTTTCAAACAATTTTTTATATAATATTCGCTAGTAATGGTGTCTCCCTTTTCAACATAACCCAAATGAACAACACCTGTTGTTTTGAAGAAGATGTAGAACATGTTTTTCGGCTGAAACCTGTCGCATCTTACTATAGTTCTTGGACTTTCACCTTCACCGACCCAACTAGCGTTAGCCGAGTTGTGTCCAACTTGTCTCAAATAAAACCACGACTCATCCCCTGTAATAATATCACATAGTCTCCATGGACCGTTTCTGAAAAGAGCTAAATTTTCCTTACATGCCTCAACTCTATTCTTGCGATTTTGATCGGTTAACTCGTGGGGTATCCAACGTGATGTTAATTTTCTTTTTTTAAGTGCGTTGTGAATGATTTCGTTGATTGTAAAGCGATTAATCGATGTCAGGGCTTCAATTATATCATGTGTTGCATGAGGATTTTCTTCAATAATGGCTCGCACACGTTCAATATTCTCAGCTGTATACGTGGTTTGAGGGTGCCCTGAGCGAGGATCATCTTCGAGACTCTCTCTACCATCTTTAAATAAAGTAGCCTACTTGGCAACTCTACTATATTTTGGAGCTTAGTCACCATGAACTAAAATCAACTCATCGGTTATGGCTTGTGCTAAAACTCCAAGTAGAGCACGGGTTTTAATATAAGCTCGATATTCAAATTTATCCATTTTTAAATTTTTTCTTGAAAACGTATATAGTAAAATTTAAATAACTTTTTTAATAAACATTCAAAATACTTCAACAAGTACTTAAAATGTTCATAATTAAACGCAGTTTAAAGTGATATATAAATATTTAATTATTTCCTGTCTCATTGTATCTTTATAGATGAAGTTCTACGAACTTTCCTAACGACCTAAGTATATATATATATATATATATATATATATATATATTAGGGTGGGTCGAATTTTTTTATCTTTCCTGTACATGAATAAAAAGTTGTCTTGGCATCAGTACAGTATGAAAATAATATTTAAAGATTTTTTATGAAACGTTTAGGGGTCCCAACTTTTGATTAAAGCCTTACCTTATTTGATGTATTTTAACCATTTCCTTGGTACAGTCTAAATACGTACCAACTATAAATCATGGACTAAATAGCGTTGGCAAATGGTTTAGCACCTAACTACAAGTGCTAAAAAAGAAATGGAATAAATTTTATAACGTTATTTACATGTGACGTCACCAACATTAGCAACAAACCATGTGCTGGATTTTTTAGAAACAAGCAAAATATCTAATATATTATTTTGTAATTTTATTTTCTTCTTTGCAATAATAGATCTATAGTAAAATTCAAGTAGGCTAATATAGATGTATACTACAGTAGGCTATAGTTTAGACTGTAGAAATATCACTTCGTTTAACATGTAGGCCTATTTATGAGAGGGCTAAACATATTATAGCCTGTATAAATATTGGAATATTTATTGACTAAATTCTTATGAAAAATTGTTTTAACAGCTTTTATTTATTGTAACCATAACTTGTTGTAGTTTTTTTTATTATTTTAGACAAATATATTAAATATCTATATTTATGTGTACACGAAGTGCAACTAAGCATCCATTGTTTGGACAGTTAGTTGATCTTCCTGAAAATCAAATCCCATCATATGAAGACGTTATTAAGGCGTTCTATTATAATCAGAAAACAGTATTAGAAATTAGCTTGCAAGAAAGATATTCAATTTTAGCAGACAGAGTGAAATGTATTTATTCAAAAGCAAGTATTCCCACAATAGAAGTGAATATCACAATCATTAGGATTATAAGACTTATGGATAAAGTACATACACTTGAAAAGTATTCAGATGCAAAAAGAAAATCAGACACGTTCACTGAGAAGTTGAATTCTTTTAAGCAGTTATTTGACATTTGGACCTGCAAATGCTTTGATTCGGGCATTAGAGATAGGAACTTATGCACGTGCCCACTGCCAAATAAAATTCCATTGATAGAGTGGGATTTCTGGGTTGACCAGAAAACTGTTAGAAATATGATAGTTGGTGGAGTAGACAAAGAAACGACAGCAACACTGGAAAATAGACAAAAATGCAAGTTTATGAAATTAGTGTGTGATGAAGCACAGTCAAAAGAGGTTGAATATGAAACTGAGGAAGATATTGATGAGGATGAGCGTAACACATCTGAAAGTAATTATACATCAGAGGAAGAGACAGTATCAGTGCAGAACAGAAACAAGTACAAGGAATTATTTAAAGCAGTTGATCGATGCAAAATTAGCAACAGAGATACATGTCTTATTGTTAATGTTGTTTTAAAAGACCTCAGTATGTTGTCTTCAGCAACAATTCTTGATCCTTCAAAGCTACGTTGACAAAGGAAGTTCTGGAGAGATACTCTGGTTGAAGAACATATGCAGAGCAATAAGGAATTGTGCTGTGTAGGCTTTGATGGAAAACAAGACGTTACTTTAGTTGAGAGTTTTGGTTGTAGAAGAAGTAAAAAAGAAGAACACTATAGTATTGTCTTGTATCCAGGAAACATATACATCGACCATGTAGTTCCTGAAAGTAGTAAAGCTGCTGATATAACAAAGGAGTTAATGTCAGTTATTATAGAGACAAACTCCGTAGAAAGCATTCAAGGTGTTGTGTGTGATGGCACCAATAATAATACAGGTAAAAGCAACGGAATCATAAGAAAATTGGAGGAGAACTTAGGTAGACCATTACAGTGGTTGGTATGCCTTCTACACTGTAACGAGCTGCCATTTAGAAGGTTTTTGGCAGGCGTGGATTTTGCTCGAACTACAGGACCTTCCACATCGACAGGTACAATTAGCTCAGCTCTAGAATATGATCCGAATGAATTGCCTGTCATTAATTATTTGCCCATTACTGGTAAGGTGACTGATTGTGATGAAGCTGTCAAGAAGGATCTTTGCACAGACCAACTGTACTTTTTGAAAGCATGTCTAGCAGTACAGCGTGGACGTCAGGCTTCTACAGATATTGATTTCCTCGAGAAGAGTTTACCTGGAAATATAAGTCATGCTCGGTGGTTGACGAAAGCCAACAGGATTTTGCGTCTCTACATGTCTAGAGAGGTGGCATCTGAACCTCTCAGAAGAGTAGCGCATTTCATTTTGAACTTTTACGGACCCTCTTGGTTCAAAATCAAATCAAATTCTTCTTGCCAAAATGGTGCTAACAACTTCTTTTACTTAGTTCAGTTGTTTCAGGAACTTGATGCATTAGATCAGGCTGTGGTTCGTCCTGTTCTCGAAAATAACTGCTACTTTGCACATGCTGAAAACATTCTGTTAGCTGCAGTTAGTGATAGTGATATGGAAGTCCGTCGTTTTTCAGTAGAACAAATAATAAGAGCAAGAGAGAAGCAGACTAATAGTAACATACCGGTTCGCGTCTTTGATAAGAAGGATATAACATTAAATTTGGCTGCGACATCGTTCATTAACATGATTGACTGGGACCAGAGTAATGTTACATCTCCTCCGATGCTATCACATCTTTCAAATGATCAACTTACTTACACACATCCAATACTACTGCCCGATGTTCCATGTCATTCACAGACAGTAGAGAGAACAATTAAAGACGTTAGCGCTGCGAGCTGTAAAGTTTATGGGAGAAAGTCCCGTCATGGCATGATGTTACAGAGTAAGAAATCCAGATTAGAGATACCAAAAATAGACAGCAAGAAAGATTTTATTAACAGTTAGGTTAAACAACTTTGTATTGTTGCTGTTTTACATTGATTCGTTACAGTTTACATTATTTTTAATTTGTAATACATTACAATACATTACACTTACATTGGGTATTTATGTAGTCTTTCTAGTCAGAGTTGGGACCTGTAGACACTGTCCATAAAATAAAAAGTGAGGTTTTTTCAAACGCGTACATCAAAAAGCAACTTTTTAGACATGTACAGGATCTCCAACTTAATATTTTTTACATTTCGACCCACCTTAATATATATATATGTATATATATATATATATATATATATATATATATATATATATATATATATTCATATAATGCATATAATTATAGCATTTTATTAAAAGGGACTTCGACTTCTGAAAACTATGAGAAAATGTTCAAAATTTTGGGGATCAGGAAAGTAAGGTTTTGGATAAACTATTTGTTTTTTGTTTTTTTTTTGTTTTACTACTTGTTATACATTGTATGTGTTACGCATACATACATTGATTAAGATGCTGACATATTGACAAAGGAAAACTATTTATATTTTTTGTAAAAAAAAATAATTTGTGTTTTAACTAAAGTCATAAATGGATGAAGGCTTAAAAAAAATACATATTTCATTTTACAAAAATACACATTTCTACTTTTTTATGCAGATAAAGGTTTTAAATAACGCTCTTTTCCATGGCCTTAATAACACAGCACAAAAATGTGCTAGAATACCATTTTTACAGCAATCAATTCACCTACAGGGATAAATAACATGAATGTTTAAAATTTTAACTCCAAATATTTGAGTTCCATAACACCTTTATCCATGTATGTCTTCAATTTAAAAACTAGATTGTGTTTTTGAAACCAGTTTTCCAATAAGATTCAAATGCAATCAAATACTATTTAATTATTTATGTATGTTTACAGAGAAGTTAGCAGCTTTGGAGTTAAGATTAACAAAACTGGAGCAAAAAAATAAGTTTTTAGAAGTTCAAAGTTTTTTGGATAATGAAGATATTGTTGTTCCCCCTGGCCTTCCAATGGAAAGTAAGGAAGATTTGGAGAGGTTTAACCTTATGATACAGATGAAATCTGAGATGGCTCTCTATAAAGTTTGAAATTATTTTTTGTATTATAATGTTTCTAGCAGTCTTCAGGTTGCGTTTAAACTAGTAACTATTAATTTATAAGATCAAAGATAAGTTTTTTTATAAGTCTTATAATTGTAATTTATCAAAGATAATTTAATAATACCTTAGTTATATTATACCGCATTACATTTTCATTTACCTTTGAAAAAATAGTTTAAATAAAAAAAGTTGTAATATGTAGCATTATTTGTTTTTAGGTCGAATATCTGCGTTCTATTGGCGGTAAAGTTGAACGTCCAAAATACATATCATGTGTGTTGGGAGCCATGTTTTCCAAAATTTTAGCGTTTTATGTAATCTAAATGGATCTTCAAGTAAGATGATAGCTACTGGAATGGGCAAGGTTAAGTTGCGATGTTATCATTTTGTGTTAAAGTGCTTACTATGTAAGTATTACTAGTTATGTAAATTTTTACTCTATTAAAGTCAACTGTATTTTTATATTTACAAAAATATGTTTACAACACTAAGAAAGAATATAATATGTTAGTACTTATGACAATTGCCAGTGTTGTCATTAGTTGTGACCCAGCAAACATGTCAGCGTTGAATCAACGTTGAAAACCGGTCGCAAAAGATGTTGCGAAAACGTTGACAAAGTAATCGATTTTGCAAAGATATGTAACGTTGTTAAAGACTCGTTGATTAAACGTTGTTGCGTAACGTTGAAAAAATGTTACTAAAAGACATTACAAAAATGTCGCAACTAAACGTTGAAAAAACGTTACTAAAAAAGCGTTGCTTAAACGTTGTTAAAGCACTCGATTTGGTAAGGATTTGTAACGATGATAGTAAAACGTCGATTTAACGTTACTCAAAGACGTCGAGTAAAGGTTGAAATATAACGTTGAAACAACGCTTATATATATATGTATATATATATACATATATATATATATATATATATATATATATATATATATATATATATATATATATATATATATATATATATATATATATATATATATATATCTTGAATTGGCAAATAAAACAAAATTTTTTGTTGAACTCTACACTTGCAATATTTCCAAAATCGATTTTTAACACAACAGTAATATAGAATGATAAATATAAAAAAAGCCTAAAATAAACAATTCATAGATATATATAAAAATATAAATATTTTTTTAAAGATTTATGTGTGTGAGTGTCTGTATATATATTTATACAATATATAAAAAAAATACAATTTACAGGATATCGTATCGATAGGCCAGGATATCATTGAGATACAGAATCTAAACCAAAAAATAAAACTTTTATCATTAGTGATCTGAGAGCAAATGTAAAAAAAAAATATTAATGAACTAGTATGATTATTAATAAATTTATAAAGTAAAAATAAATATATATATAAATATAAATATATAAATATATAAATATATATATATATGTATGTATATATATATATATATATATATATATATATATATATATATATATATATATATATATATATATATATATATATATATATATATATATATATATATATATATATAAAACAAACTTTTACTATCATCAGTTTCTCTGAAGCAATCTAATTAGCCAACTGTAGTTGCTTAAATTTGAAAAGCTTGAATAAAATAATTTATGATACAATGAAAGATTAAATAAATAAACGTATATTTTAGAAAAAGCGCTTTACACATGACACAAACAAAATCATATCACATATCCTAAAATGTCATTAAAAAACTCTAAACTTTGGATTTCTGCTTTCTACAAAAATTTATTGGCGAATATTTCAGAATTGATTTTACAGCTTCATAAATCCCTGCTTCATCTGGGTATGTTTTTGAGACACTCTTTAAAATATAAAATTCAAACTTCTTGCTTAAATGCTATTAGTAAAAATCTGCATACTTAAAAAGTTTAAACAAAACATATTACCAACTAAAACACGCTCCAATTTTGTCTTTGAAAAAGCAAACTTTTGTTTGGTTTTGTTTGTGGAATTGGTTTGCCCCTTCATGTTTAACAAACAGCGCAACTCAATCGTTAACAGCCTAAAAAGTTAGTAATTATTTGAATCAATATTTACAATATTGTACAATACAACATTCATGCTACAGGAAAGAAAGCATATAATAATATGCTTAAAAAAGCGTATGATTATTTTTAATATAATAAATATATTTCGCAAACACTTTTTAAATTATCCATTAAAAACCATTGCCATTTCAGCTTGGAAATAACACGTTTTACATTATCAATAACACATTTTAAATTATCTTTTAAGTTAACTCCACCAATTTTCGCTATTTGCGATACCTGCTTTCAAAAAAATCTTTAATCAATGTTTAAATAATAATATAATTAAAGGCAATCTTTTATAAAATCCCTTACATTTTTAAACAAACTAAAAAACATTGAAAGTTGAAAAAAGCAAAAAGCAATTATGTATAGAATGAGAAATTATAATAAATAAAATAAAATTATATTGTTTAATCAACTTTTCAGTTAATAATATTAATGAATTTACCATGACAACATAAAGAAAAATTCAAAAAATTAAACTAGCAATAGCAACAGGGCAACTTACCCATTTAGAAAAAATTACACTGTCATTTAATGTAGTATCTAGCTCAATAAGTTGTTCTATTGAACTCAATGCATTTATTTGTAGATCTTCGCATACAACTGAAGAAACATTTTGAAGATCCTTTACCATATTTTCAATTTCTCAAAGTTGTTTAAAAACCTTTTTCTGAAATTCTAAAAAAAAAATGCAATTTATTAAGCAAGTATGTACGTTTTTTTTTTTAAATACATACAACTCTTTTTTTTTTTATTCTTTACCATATAAAAAACGAAGAAAAGACAAATCCAAAAAGAAACACAATTATTCACAAACATAATTACTCACATTCTTCTTCAGATTCCTCTGTAGTCATGAAATTAAATCCTTCACATACTTCTTTATCTATTAGTAACTATTTAGTAAAATAAATATAAACAAGAAATGTAAAAAATGTAGAATAAGTGTAAACAGATTACAATATATATCTAGGCAATAATAATAAAATAAACAGATTAAATATTACTTATCCCAAATTAGAAAGAAAAAAGTTTATTTGATATTGCACTTCACTATTAATATAAAACATTAATAATAGTTTTTTTTATTCATATTTAACAATTAAAATAGCAATGAATACAGTAAAAATAACCAACCATCTTTTACCCAACAAGATGGAACAACTGCCTCTGTTTCAATCTTATTTTAAAAAATAAACAACTTAAGCCCAAGATTGTGAAGCCATTATAATAGATTATTTAAATGGATATCATTTTTTTATTTATATATATATATATATATATATATATAAAATTTATGTGTATATATACAAATAGCTGTCATGTTTTGAAAATGCTTGAGGCAGAATTTGAAAAACTTTTCTACCACAGGATGTTTGCCCACTAAAATACCTCCTCCGACCAAAAGTTTTTTAATAGTTTATTACTCCAACAACTAATTTAAAAATGTCCAAAGTTTGCTACTGACTGAGCTGAAATTCATTTTGTATAGATATTTATATACATTTACGTGAAATTTTAAAAAAAGCATGAATATATAATACAGAGATACAAACACACAATATGTCTTTTGACTTATTATATTTTATTAGCTTTGATATTACTATGTACATCTGAACATTATTAAAATAAAGTACTATTTCTAAATAAGAAATAACTTTTTTTAAAAAGTTGAGCATTTTATTAAAATGGTCAACTTAAAATAAAATAAAAATACAGACAAAAATAACCTGAATAAATCGAATTTACCCTGATATTTATGTATATTATATACACTTTGATATAAAATCTAAAAGTTTTAAATTAGTCGCAATAAAAATAGGTTATAAAATGTAACTTTAAAATATTTTTTATACCATCTGCATGCATTCTATTAAGTTTTCCTTGCCTTTCCATTACGGCAAATTATTTTTGTAATGGCTTCATCAATGAGACAAAAATTGTCAATGTACTACTTCCTCAACGTTGCAAAAGCAACGTTTTAATAATGTTGGCAAAAAAACACTTTTTCAACGTTTTTTAATTACCACATTTTTAACGTTGGTATACGTAACGTTGAATAAACGTTGTTTTATAAATAGCTTAAATACGTTGAAAAAGCAGCTAGTGTGTAACGTTGATAAACCTTAAACTTAGAGACGTTTTTACTGTGATTATTTGCGTACTTTTATTCAACGTTGAATAAACGCGATTTTTTTAGAAGATAGTATACGTTGAAATTTATACGCTTTTTCAACGTTGAAAATGTAACGTTTAAAAAGCGGTTTATTTTTAACGTCGCAAAGTTTAAGGTTTATCAACGTTACACATTAGCTGCTTTTTCAACGTATTTAAGCTATTTATAAAACAACGTTGATAAAGCATAAATTTTTAAACGTTTTTAAAGTGGCTTTTTGCGTAAAGTGATTCCACGTTAAATAAACGTTTTATTTTGAGAAGCTAAATTACGTTACAATTTCAACGCTTATTCAACGTTTCAATTTACCGCGATTTGGTATACAAAAAACGGACATTGATTCAACGTTGAAAAGACGTTGTTTTTGTCACTGTAACGCTTTTTCTACGCTGCGACCGGTTTTCAACGTTGATTCAACGCTGACATGTTTGCTGGGGAATTTGTAAGATATTATATTCTCCCTTGGTGACTTGAACTTATTATCATATGCACATATTTTTAAAACTGCTAACCAGTTAATGTAATTCTTGATTTGCAAAGTATACGTATAAGAGCTTAAAAATAACTTAAAAATAATTTATATTTAAACAAAAAATAAATTGAGTTTTTAAATTTATTTTCATTTTAATCTTTTAGCAGCAGTAAGAATTCAGTATCTTAATTCTAAGGATAAAGATATTTACCCGATGGTTTCAAGATGGTTTCAGGGCGCAAATGATCAAGGAGATGGGTAGGGGTGGTAATCGATTAACGATTAATCGATTAATCGATTAAAAAAAGTTAATCGTTAATCGATTAATTCTAAACGATTAATCGAATAATTTTAAAAATCATTTTAAGTGTTTTAATTTTTAAAGCCGTTTTAAAAATCAAAAAGATTTGGCGTTTTTTGACGACAAACTTTTATCTCGTACCGCTGTGAAATGTAAACAAATAGTATACAGTAAAATCTCTCTAATTCGAATCTCCATAATTCGAAAACCTCTATAATGCGATTAAATGTTAAGTCACCATGAAATGCTTCAGACGCTTAAGAAGAGTCAACATTCTATAATTCGAAAATCTCTCTAATTCGAACTTTTCCCCGTAAATTTCGAATTAGAGAGATTATACTGTATTTTCAGTGCAGTAGTACAAATAGCCTATTCGCCATTTACGATGTCTAAAAAATCTCATTCCGAAGTTCGGAATCATTTTTTATCAGAAAATAAAGACAATTCAATATTCAAGTGCAAATATTGTTCAGTTGAACTTAAATTCCATTCATCAACTTCAAGTTTTTCGTATCATTTAGAGCACAAACATAAAATTTTGCCAACCAAAGTCGTTTCATAAAATAGGTAACAAAGCTGAAGGGGTATTAGCTCGTTTAACAGCTGTAGATCGTATCTCTTTTGCAACTTTGGCGATTAGTAAAGATATTAAAAATGGCTGGAAAGCTCAAGGACTAAAAATCTTAACGATCGACATGCTGTAAAGGCAATTGTTATGAACTATGCAAACTCAATGAAATTAAAAATTACTCACGAGCTTCAGCAAAAAAAATTAAACGGAGAAAGATTTTCAATTTCTCTTGATTAGTGGACTTCAGGTGGAACTAGAAGATACTTGTGTCTTAGTGTACATAGTTCAGACAAAAGTCACTATGGTCTTGGAATGATTAGAATAAATGGTTCATTTCCTTCAGAAAGAGTAGTTATCATTGTTACTGACAAAGTGAAAGAATTCGGATTGAATTTGAACATTGATATCTTCGGATGTGTCACTGATTGTGCCTCAGTTATGAAGAAAATGGGACGAGAAATGGGGGTTATTCACCAACTTTGCCATTGCCATGGGATTCATCTTGCAGTATGTGATATTCTTTATAAGAAAAACAGTTCAGCAATGGAAACAACTCAAGAAGATGAGGATGATGAAAATGATGAAGCTGAATCTGACTCTGATGATGATGATGATGATGATGATGATGATGATGATGATCATGATGATGATGATGATGATGATGATCATGATGATGATCATGATGATGATGATGATGATGATGATGATGATCATGATGATCATGATGATGATCATGATGATGATCATGATGATGATGATGATGATCATGATGATGATCATGATGATCATGATGATGAATGCTGGAATGAAGAAAATAATAGTTTTGTTGATAAGGGAATCCAATTTAATGAGGACTATGGTATTCTTATATCAAAGGTTCGTAAAACAGTCAAGATGTTTAGAAAATCACCACTTAAAAAAGGTATTCTTCAAAACATTTGTAAAGCCGATTTAGGAAAAGAGCTTAAACTTATTCTGGATATCAAAACAAGACGGAATTCTCTAATCAGCGTGTTAAAACGATTCTTGGAATTAAAAAGTGTTATTAGAAAAGCTCTTGTGGTATATATCCAGAACTGATTTGATTTTAAAAGAAGAAGAAATAAAACAGATCTCTGATATTGTTCAGGCTCTTCATATTGTAGAGCTAAATGTTATAGCATTGGGAAATAGAGACTGTAATCTGATAAAATCTGAAAAAATTATTTTGCTTTTACTACAAAATCTTAAAGAGCAAAATACTAATATAGGTCAAAATTTATTTACTGTTGTTTTTGAGAGAATTAATGAAAGAAGAAATTGTAATATTGTTGGTTTACTTTGGTACTTAGATAATCCGGGTGACTATAAGTCAGATTCAGAATCACCAGGTAATCTTTTAAAGTACCCAAACAAAAATGAAATTGCTAAAACAACAAGAGAAATATAAGTACGCTTATTTCTACATGAGGATAACCAAAGGGATAGTAAATTAGAAGTAACATCTGAGTTTAAATCCACTTCTAATATGGAACCAATGAGAAAAAAAATGAAAGCTGAAAAACTAGCAGAAATTCTATTACCTAGAACTTCATCAATAGGAAGAGCTAAAAGACTAACTTGTAATTCATCCCCTCTAGAATTTTTGAGTTGTATTAAACGTGAAATGACAGTACTAGAAAGCACTGGAAAAAGGCCATGCTCTTTAGAAAAGTTTTACAACGCCATGCTAAGCCTTCCCCCATCTTCTATAGAAGCAGAAAGAAGTTTTAGTGCTGCTAGTTTGTTTATTAATAGGTTACGAACTAGTTTAAATGATGATACTGTTAATAACTTATGTTTTTTAAGATCACATCTGACGAAAAAAGAGAAATAAAACCTTTTTCAATAGCAATATACTTTTTGTAACTCGCCAAAATTCATTTTTTAAAATTAATCGAAAATTAATCGATTAATCGATTAATTTAGCTAAAATTAATCGTTAATCGATTAATTCAAAATACCGATTAATTTACCACCCCTAGAGATGGGCGAATAAATAGACAGACGAAAAGCAAGGTTATAAAAAATCAGTTGCAGTTAATCAATGAAAAGAATATTTAGTTATTATTTTCTTTTGAAAATTTATAAAAGCTTATTTTTCTTGATTTTATTTATAAATCTAATTTTTTTTATTATTATTAATAATTATCTAATAAATCGCCACGTTTTTAAATATTAGCGTTTTACAATATTGTTTTTAATTAAAGTTGCCAATATTAATTTCAAACCTTTAATAATATTAACTACAATAATAGAATATTTTTAGTTCTTTATTTGTAAATATTTTTCTTTAATGGTCTGGAAATAAAAGTGTAATGATAAAAAATTTGTTCTTTTTTT
Source organism: Hydra viridissima (assembly GCF_058129835.1). Classification (NCBI taxonomy): domain Eukaryota; kingdom Metazoa; phylum Cnidaria; class Hydrozoa; order Anthoathecata; family Hydridae; genus Hydra; species Hydra viridissima. Next base: position 14,147,039 of record NW_028324311.1, read on the forward strand.
TGTATTCAACTAAGTTATCTATAAATAATACAATATTTTGTGTCGACAGTAGTACTGTTTGGTAAAGTCTGATATACAAACAATCACTATTAGATAGAAAATTAAATATTAAAAAGCAAAGTTATACTTTGTTATTAAGCAATATTCAAAACATGATTTATAACTTTTGTACTTTCAATTTAAGCGCAAAAGTGAATTTAAGAAATCGCGAAAAAAAATCATATAGTTGGGCCGGTAATGGTACCAACTGTTAGCCAACTGTTTTATTACTGTTGGGCCGTTAATGGCAAACAATTGTTTAAAAACAGTTGGCTAAGTGTTGGTAAAAGCGTTACGTTTTTTTCACGGTACCAACTAAATAGCCGACTGTTGGCCCAACTGTAGCTAATAGTTGGTTATTAGGATCGGGCCAACTACTTACCAACTGTTCGATGTTTACTGGGGTAGCTTTGGAAACATGAATGCTTTATTCTTGCGAACCCTTTAAACAAGTATGAGACTTTGAGATAGCAGTGACTATGCCATGTCAAATCTGTAAAGTAGTTATAACAGGTATCATTCCGGTTGCTTCATTCATTGGGTTCCACTAAAAATTAGACCATATACCTCCGTAAACATACAGCTCTTGACTTTTCTTTAAAAACATACGGATACCATTCAAAGGGTAAAAAATTTTAAAACCGCATAGCCACCACTTTTTTGGGAAGTACTTCTCTGGCTTAGACGGCATATTTTACCGGAAAGGACATCGGTTTATTTTGTTTTCGGCGCGTTTTATGAGACATGTACCTTATCATTAAATTGGACAAAACGCGTAAAATAAACAAATAGTGACTTGAACCAATTCCTACCAATTGTTGCGCCAAAATTTGATGGATCGTTGATATCATTCTACAAAAAGTTTAAATAATTTGATTGCAGGTATCCTGCAGTCACGAGGAATCCTATAAAAGCCTTGAATTTTCGACGTCGCACAGTTCCCACTGTTTCTGGATCTGTTTCTCCAATCAAAATTTTAAGTGTCTTGGTTTGTATATTTCACAACTGCTTCAAAAATATTATTGTCAATAAACAAACTAAATACATCGGGTATATCTTCAGCAACTTTTTCCGGTAGAAGAATAATTGATTGCATTTTGCCATGAATAATGTTGCGGATGCAAGTTTTTTAAATGGATAATGGCTGACGGTTCTATGTCTGCTCGTTTTTGGTTGTGTAATTTACTGAGCTTTTGCCGTCCCCATGACAACCATTGCCATTATCAGAAACAATTTAAGCATCACTAACTTCTGAAACTTCAATTTTATGTTTCCCATCTGTGTCATTGTCAACATAATTGTCGTCATTTACCGGCAACTCCAGATTGTCACCGGGTCCGAACTATGATCATCAAAAATCTGTATTACCTGTTGCAGCTTTTTTTGCGTCCGTGATCTTAAGGAAACCATCAATAAATAATACAAGTTGCGATAAATGTAAGACATAAAGTAAATCTTCGGATAAAATCCAGGCCGGTATTTTTTTGGAATTTGGACTTTATTCAAAGATTTACGGTAAATAAATCCTGAAAATGCAGGCAGGTTATTACAATTGAAATAATTTAAGCTAAAGGTTAAACCAAAGTATCACCATTACAAACGCCAAAAAAAATTAAGTAACTTTTACTTTATTGAAACAAAATTTTATAGCACTCCTGGATTAATAATTACGCAATAGGTATGCAATACACAAAACCGGGAAGATAAAGAAGTAGAAAGAAAACGCGTAACGTAATTTTACATCCTAGGAACAACGAGATCCTGTTGGCTGACTCCGTCGCTAAACGTAAAATAGCATTTAAACCCATGTATACAGCTTGATTGAAAACTCCTCATACACTAAAAATGTATATTATAATATCGCTGTAGAAGTCTAACTTTTTAAAAAATTTTACTTAACAAGAATATACTACAATATTGTAATACATCTCAGGAGGAGTCCATTGGACCCCTGCAGGCCGGATAAAGTTTAAAACTAACTGTTTAAAAAACTTATCTCTTTTTCGTAGTGATATTTTAATTTTTTGATTTTTTTTTATATGAGTTGCAACTGCATACTCTTTGTTTCAGCTTACTGCTGAAATAACAGGATTGTATTTGTCTCTCTCTATAATGCAATTCATATGCTATAAATTTTAAATCGAAAGCAAGAATTATTTGCTAAAGAGCAAAAGAAATATTGCACATTATTAGCAATATATTGCTTACATTTTCAGTCACAAATGGCTGACCACACGAACCTTGTTAATTACAGCAAAAGGTTCAAGATATTCTTGGGCAAAAGGAAGCGAACTGTTTCTTATAGTAAAAGTTTCAATTTGCAAAACTTTACTTGCAATTGAAAATACCAAAAAAAAGAATTTTCCACCAGTTTTTAAATAAAGTATTCCATGATTTTCTGATGTTGCATCTATTGTACATCTTCTGTAAGCAAATTTTACGATGAGTTCCATTACGCATTTAATAAATGCTTGCCTATGTGCATTAAAAATACCTGAACGAACACAAAATGACAAGTCAGTATCATTAATAGAAATTCCATGCTGGTGCATATAATAATACTGGCTTCATTTTCAAAGTCAGTTTGAAGTTGATCAAAATGAGAAAGGCAAAGCGACCACAATCGGCAGGTCAATAAATTATACCAAGAATTCTAAATGAAATTAGCCAAATTTTAACTTAGATGATTTATATACAGTAAGTCGTCAATTTTACGTCAACTTCAGCAGACCTAACATCTGTAGCGCTTCTATGAACAATATCTAAATTAATTCTTTGGAACATCTACTTCATGTAAATGACCTCTAACTTGTATTAGGTTTATTAACTCATCAAAACACTCTCTTTGGAGTTTGCGTTTTTACTGCCCGTTTGCTAAGATCTGATAAAAATTTATGCACAGTTTGCTTAACTACGCATGTATCTTCATTTTCTGAGCTTGAACTTTTAAAAGGATCTATTTCTTCTGATGAATCAGAATAAGAATCAGTACTTGAATTTACATAACATGATGAAGATAAATTGAACGCACAGACCAGAGAAAAATTTCCAGCTACGGCTTGATACTTTTTCATACACTCTGTCATATACGATACTGAACTCTCTCCCTTCATTTTTGTAAAATAAATTGTTAGATCTAGAGCTTTAATTACTAAAACTTGTAAAATGTTTAATTATAGGAAACAAATTTAATTACAACATCATGAATATGAAAAATATTCTTTACAGATCATAGTTGTTATGTATAAAACTAGTATATATAAACTTATAAAAACTAGTATATATAAACTTATAAAAAATATTCTGGCTATTTCACGTTCTTTATCTCAGCCCTTATAGCATTTCACAGCACTTTTTTATGCAATCAGTGACACATGAACTTTTAATTTGCTCCAATCCCTGAACAAAAAATTGAAAAGAGAAATTGAGAAAATAAAACAATTTCTTGTGTATTAAACATTTTATACTTGAAATGCAAACGTTTAGTGTTTGAAGAACTCGGAAGTTTTTTAAAAATCGCATGCTAATACTTTTATTTTGAGTATGTTAACTAAGAAGCAAAAAATTTATATCCAAAAATACGTAACAATAAAGTGTTTATAAAAATAAATTACGGTTGTGAAAACGACGCACTTCCTGCTGAGGGGACGTACCGTCAATCAAGTAATCTGAAACACATCATAATCCAGTTAATCATACAAGTTAATATGAAAATCTTTCTTTCGTTAAAGTTACTTGAGTTAAACGCTGTTGAGTTTGAATGAGAGCTTTTGTTTTGTTGAAGTGATTTTTTTAACAAAATGCCTTTGAGTTTACCTTCAATAGTTATATTCAACCTGGTGGTATTGTTTAAATGTAACTGATATTTATTTGTTCTATTTCAATTTTTTTTGTTAAGTAATTTCCTGAAAAATTCGCAGTATGCTAAAAATTTGTATTTTAAATGACCAGTGAGCCTAATGGTTATGTAACGTATGGTCTTCTGTTTTGTTTTTACTAAAGGCTTAAGTGCGAAATATAAAAATTGGCTATCAGCTTTTTTGGAAATTGGCTTCAGAAGTTTGCTACACTGTATTGAGATTCCGTTTCTATTTTTTATGATATAAAACAACTTTTTGAAATCATTACTCTACAGAAACAACTGTCTTTCCACCATTCCATTTTAAGTTAGTTTTTGTAAAACAATTTAGGAATGGCCTTAATTAGGAAAATCATTTTTTTGACTTCATTTATAAAACTTTTTTGGAGGCCAGCAATTGAAATTGAAAATCCGATATTTTTTATCAATTTTTTCATTTAAAGTGATTGTCAATTTCCAATACGCTTAAGAGGTACAACAAAAATTGACAATTTTTTGTAAATAGAAGTTCCCTAATTGGCTTTTTATACTCATTTATTGTATGTTTAAAACAATTTACAATAACAATACTGAGTTTATAGTTTAATGAGAGCAATCCAGAAACTTTCTTCTGTTGACTAGTCTTCAACATTTTTATTTAGAAATGATGATGAAATTTCTAATTTGTTTAAAAAAGACATTGTGTTTAATATTAATAAATCTGCAAGCTCTTTTCTTTACTAGAATCAATTTCTTTTTATGATTTTTTCGTGTTTCTGGATATGATAGTTTTGTGAGGGCTATACCATCTTTCAATTCATCTCACCATTGTGATTAAAGAAAGGCAATGCAATTAGTTCTCCTGATAGTTACCAACAATGATTTTTAAACTTTCTATGATTGTAAAGCTATATTTACTAAGTTTTCTTTAGCAGTTTTGCATTTCTCAAGGTTCTGTACAAGACAAAGATAATTGTTAAGTGCAAAAGTTGCAAAAGGAGCTGAAAACCAATATTTGATTTAAATTTTTACATTCAACCGAAAAATTTTTAGCGTTCAATTATCTGTTTTGCAGGTATGGCAGTCATCTGATCCTTTTCTTTTTGACGGTAATATTCTAATTGGCGATATAAAGTTGCACTAAGACTGAAATTATTTAAGAAATGAAATATCAGTCTTTAATGATGCTTGTAATGATGGTGAAAAAATTGCTATTAAGACGCTTTCAGTTCTATGATGTCAGCAGGGGAAACATAACAAATGTTTTTAGAACTTCTGTTCAATTAAAACACAGGTTCCTTATCTATACCCGGTTTTTGATATATTTTATCTAGGACACATTCTCTTAACCTTATTTATTGATGGCATTCAGTAATAATTTGATGAAAATAATCTGCTATTTCTCTACCTGCCGCATGATCCAGTTTGGGCACTCCAATTATTTGGCTAATTCTACTTCCAGATATTACTACAGTACCATCACTCTTATTCGAATTTTATGGGGGAAAATATAGGTTTTAATTAGAGAAATTTTCGAATTAAAGAAAGTTGTCCTTTTTTCAGCGCATTTCACGGTGACTTTACATTTAATCAAATAACGGAAATTTTCGAATTAAGAAGATTCGAATTAGAGAGATTGTACTGTACTAATTGGCAACAAACAACTTAATTGTCTCTAACATCTTCTAAAAGTTTACGATTTAAATGAACAAGCAATTGAGTGTCTGGAACAAAACTTTTAAACTTATGTATTTTCTACCTTTTTGAGTAAAGGAATGCCTAACTCTATTGCTCTCTTGATCTTTCGCTACATTTCTAATCATAAGCATCAGTATTAAAAAAGCTGAATAATCGCTTACCTTTGCCATATCTAATGACGAAATAAAATTCATATTCACAAAGTTCATTTTTTGTTGATACTTTTTACATTGATGATTGTTAAAAGTGTTTATGTGAACTTTGTGTTTGACAATCAGAACTACTACTACTGATCGAAAAAGCTACAATTTCATTTAAGTTTTCAAATTGAAATATTTCATTTTTCTCCAATAAGACTCTTTTCTTTTCCGCATATCTCTTTTGATTTGCTTCTATTTATTTTTCTCCGCTGTTCTTAGAAAAAAAAGTTTTATATATTTATCGTTTTTCCGATTGATATTTTGATGTATGCAATTGTTTTTCTTTAAACATTTTATTTTGCATTATTTTTTTATTAGTTTACTTAATTGTACTTTTGAGTAGTTGGTTTGTGTCTATTCTACTACTCTAAAAATATATCATTCTTGCTGAAGTTGACACCTCTAAGGTTGTTTGCTTTTTGTCATATTTGTAATTCAGAAGTAAAAGATCATCATTAATAATAAGAAGGATGTATATACGTATTATTATAAGTGTATATATATATATATATATATATATATATATATATATATATATATATATATATATATATATATATATATATATATATATATATATATGTATATTAAGGTGGGTCGAAATGTAAAAAATATTAAGTTGGAGATCCTGTACATGTCCAAAAAGTTGCTTTTTGATGTACTCGTTTGAAAAAACCTCACTTTTTATTTTATGGACAGTGTCTACAGGTCCCAACTCTGACTAGAAAGACTACATAAATACTCAATGTTAGTGTAATGTATTGCAATGTATTACAAATTAAAAATAATGTAAACTGTAACGAATCAATGTTAAACAGCAACAATACAAAGTTGTTTAACCTAACTGTTAATAAAATCTTTCTTGCTGTCTATTTTTGGTATCTCTAATATGGATTTCTTACTCTGTAACACCATGCCATGACGGGACTTTCTCCCATAAACTTTACAGCTCGCAGCGCTAACGAATGACATGGAACATCGGGCAGTAGTATTGGATGTGTGTAAGTAAGTTGATCATTTGAAAGATGTGATAGCATCGGAGGAGATGTAACATTACTCTGGTCCCAGTCAATCATGTTAATGAACGATGTCGCAGCCAAATTTAATGTTATATCCTTCTTATCAAAGACGCGAACCGGTATGTTACTATTAGTCTGCTTCTCTCTTGCTCTTATTATTTGTTCTACTGAAAAACGACGGACTTCCATATCACTATCACTAACTGCAGCTAACAGAATGTTTTCAGCATGTGCAAAGTAGCAGTTATTTTCGAGAACAGGACGAACCACAGCCTGATCTAATGCATCAAGTTCCTGAAACAACTGAACTAAGTAAAAGAAGTTGTTAGCACCATTTTGGCAAGAAGAATTTGATTTGATTTTGAACCAAGAGGGTCCGTAAAAGTTCAAAATGAAATGCGCTACTCTTCTGAGAGGTTCAGATGCCACCTCTCTAGACATGTAGAGACGCAAAATCCTGTTGGCTTTCGTCAACCACCGAGCATGACTTATATTTCCAGGTAAACTCTTCTCGAGGAAATCAATATCTGTAGAAGCCTGACGTCCACGCTGTACTGCTAGACATGCTTTCAAAAAGTACAGTTGGTCTGTGCTAAGATCCTTCTTGACAGCTTCATCACAATCAGTCACCTTACCAGTAATGGGCAAATAATTAACGACAGGCAATTCACTCGGATCATATTCTAGAGCTGAGCTAATTGTACCTGTCGATGTGGAAGGTCCTGTAGTTCGAGCAAAATCCACGCCTGCCAAAAACCTTCTAAATGGCAGCTCGTTACAGTGTAGAAGGCATACCAACCACTGTAACGGTCAACCTAAGTTCTCCTCCAATTTTCTTATGATTCCGTTGCTTTTACCTGTATTATTATTTGTGATCGATGTATATGTTTCCTGGATACAAGACAATACTATAGTGTTCTTCTTTTTTACTTCTTCTACAACCAAAACTCTCAACTAATGTAACGTCTTGTTTTCCATCAAAGCCTATACAGCACAATTCCTTATTGCTCTGCATATGTTCTTCAACCAGAGTATCTCTCCAGAAATTCCTTTGTCGACGTAGCTTTGAAGGATCAAGAATTGTTGCTGAAGACAACATACTGAGGTCTTTTAAAACAGCATTAACAATAAGACATGTATCTCTGTTGCTAATTTTGCATCGATCAACTGCTTTACATAATTCCTTGTACTTGTTTCTGTTCTGCACTGATACTGTCTCTTCCTCTGATGTATAATTACTTTCAGATGTGTTACGCTCATCCTCATCAATATCTTCCTCAGTTTCATATTCAACCTCTTTTGACTGTGCTTCATCACACACTAATTTCATAAACTTGCGTTTTTGTCTCTTTTCCAGTGTTGCTGTCGTTTCTTTGTCTACTCCACCAATTATCATATTTCTAACCGTTTTCTGGTCAAACCAGAAATCCCACTCTATCAATGGAATTTTATTTGGTAGTGGGCACGTGCATAAGTTACTATCTCTAATGCCCGAATCAAAGCATTTGCAGGTGCAAATGTCAAATAACTGCTGAAAAGAATTCAACTTCTCAGTGAACGTGTCTGATGTTCTTTTTGCATCTGAATACTTTTCAAGTGTATGTACTTTATCCATAAGTCTTCTAATCCTAATGATTGTGCTATTCACTTCTATTGTGGGAATACTTGCTTTTGAATAAATACATTTCACTCTGTCTGCTAAAATTGAATATCTTTCTTGCAAGCTAATTTCTAATACTGTTTTCTGATTATAATAAAGCGTCTTAATAACGTCTTCATATGATGGGATTTGATTTTCAGGAAGATCAACTAACTGTCCAAACAATGGATGCTTAGTTGCACTTCGTGTACACATAAATATAGATATTTAATATATTTGTCTAAAATAATAAAAAAAACTACAACAAGTTATGGTTACAATAAATAAAAGCTGTTAAAACAATTTTTCATAAGAATTTAGTCAATAAATATTCCAATATTTATACAGGCTATAATATGTTTAGCCCTCTCATAAATAGGCCTACATGTTAAACGAAGTGATATTTCTACAGTCTAAACTATAGCCTACTGTAGTATACATCTATATTAGCCTACTTGAATTTTACTATAGATCTATTATTGCAAAGAAGAAAATAAAATTACAAAATAATATATTAGATATTTTGCTTGTTTCTAAAAAATCCAGCACATGGTTTGTTGCTAATGTTGGTGACGTCACATGTAAATAACGTTATAAAATTTATTCCATTTCTTTTTTAGCACTTGTAGTTAGGTGCTAAACCATTTGCCAACGCTATTTAGTCCATGATTTATAGTTGGTACGTATTTAGACTGTACCAAGGAAATGGTTAAAATACATCAAATAAGGTAAGGCTTTAATCAAAAGTTGGGACCCCTAAACGTTTCATAAAAAATCTTTAAATATTATTTTCATACTGTACTGATGCCAAGACAACTTTTTATTCATGTACAGGAAAGATAAAAAAATTCCACCCACCCTAATGTATATATACAAATAAATATATAATAATAATAATAATAATAATAATAACAATAATAATAATAATAATAATAATAATAATAATAATAATAATAATAATAATAATAATAATAACAATAATAATAATAATAATAATAATGATAATAATAATAATAATAATAATAATAATAATAATAATAATAATAACAACAATAATAATAATAACAATAATAATGATAACAATAATATTAATAATGATAATAATAATAATAATAATAATAATAATAATAATAATAATAATAATAATAATAATAACAATAATAATAATAATAATAATAATAATAATAATAATAATAATAATAATAATAATAATAATAATAATAATAATAATAATAATAATAATAATAATAATAATAATAATAATAATAATAAAAAGAATAATAATAATAGCAATAATAATAATAATAATAATACCAACATTATAATAATAATAACATTATTTAAAGTTTCACGCTATCATCAGATGTTATAAACCGTAAAAAGCGATCATCAGATGTTACAAACCGTAAAAAGCGATCATCAGATGTTATAAACCGTAAAAAGACATAACGACAAAAAGATACAAAAAAAGTGCTATGGAGTGTCTGCTATGATGCCATTAAAGTGTTTTAATTAAAAAATTTTTTTCATAGCGGTACTTTGATGTTAGCTCGCTTCGTTTGTTAAGCGAGCCTAGTTTCGACGTTACAATGTGGTACTTTTCGGTTTAGCACAATTTACAGTAATTGCCATCAGGCTTAAATGGTTTTACCTGATCGAGAATGTTTCACGCAAGGATGGGTTCTTAACCTTAACTTTACACTAGTGATGTTCAAAACCAATATTTTAAATTCGAAACGATTTGAAACGAAACTAAGCCTCTTTCGTTCGAATTCGATTTGATTTGAAAGTACGCTGCACTGATATAGAAATTTGGTATTTAAATAGTAATAATTTATAGTGTGTGACAGAACACAGAACAGAAACGACACATAATATATTTTGTATTCAATAACCAATCATATTCCAGTTTTACAATCTAAACAAAATACTAAGCAACACAGACTAGACTCTAAAGTCAAATAAAAGTGAACGAAATCAAATGAGACTTGTATCATGCAATACAATTACAATGTGTAATAATTCAAGATAAAAAAATTAAGTCAAGTGCTTGCAATGCAGTGCATAGAATAAAGACTAGGACTAGTATCACATTAACAGTTATAGTTTAACAGATAATGCAATACAAATAAAAGTAAAATCCTATAATGAATGCAAATGCTATACAGTTAAATAAAGTAGTGGAACATGCATAGGAAATGGTTCCAGAGTCAGAGACCTAAATCTACAGTGTACTGTACTGGCTGTGGCTGGAAGGGCAGTCTGGCTTCGGTTCGCTACTGCGAGTCAAATTATCATTTTTTTCACTTATTGGTAGCTCCACAGATAAAGTATCTTTTTTTTTTGCATAATCTCCTAAGCATAAAGCAATCCGAGCTCCACCTAGTAGCAACATTGATTATCAGTTTTCGTTCTGTTTATCCTAATCGCTTCTGCTCTCTGTGCAAGTTCTGTGTAGCCTGGGAGCTGTGGTGATAATGTGACACAATACGACGGCTTTTGGAAAGGATAGCCTGCATTCCATCAATTTCACTCACGGCATCATTGATGGTAAATTGTAATGTGTGATCAAAACAAGAAAGATCATAAAATGATTGTGAGAGATTCATGGCGCTCTTCATATTACTGCAACGCATTAATTGGCACAGTCCGAGGAAGTTTCCAATTATCAATAGTCTTTTCAATAGATTCTAGAATGCTTTCGCCTGTATGTTCTCCTGAAAACGGCTTGTTTTCTAATGCAAATGTGTTTAGCTCAAATTCAGGACTTACATATGACAGACAGAAATAAATAAATAACTTCGAGGACTTGCGCCCTCGAAGTCTACAGGTCAGTCTTGAATAAATATGAAGGAATATCTTCAAAATCTCGATAAATTTCGTTAGTGGTTTTCTGTTTTACACTACAATATAACGCAGGTACAGTGGTGGCCAAAAGTCTTGGAACAACATATTTTATGTTATGATAAATTTTTACACTAAAAATAATAAATGATAACAGTAAAATAAATAAAAAAATAAATAAGTTCTAAGTATTTTTTTAAACAACATTATCTTTAAAAATATACCTCAAACCTTCAAAATTTATACTTTAGATCAAAAATAAATTTTTTTGGTCGTTAAATGTTTTGTTCCAAGACTTTTGGCCACCACTGTACAACTGATCTTGAAAACGTACTCATGCTTGGCACCAGATATTGTGGTTTCATTAATTTCATCAGTTCTTTGAATCCTCTGCCTTCTACAAAGTCGTATGGCAACATGTCTAGAGCAAGCATGTGACCAATCGAATTCGCTATAGCGATGGCATTTTGATGACTAGACGACCAATGTGCTTTCTTATTAAAAAGGTCATCAACTTTACTTTGCTTCTTATTATCATTTTTCAGTTGTTGTTCTGCAAGTTTTCTTTTACGATTCTCTTCATTTCTCGCTACACACTCTTTATGCGCTTCGGATGAGCAGCACGTAAGTGAAAAGATCTGTTGTTGCTCCGGTTGGACACTGAACAGGTAACTTGCATGCTCCTACTTTGCAAGTTCTATTGCCATTCGTTTTTTGCCAACTAAAAAATTCAATTTTTAAAAAAGACAATTCTTCGACAATTACCATCGTTACTACCCGTTCGACAATTACCATCGTTACTATCATTGTGGTACTGTATAACTTTTTTCTTTCACTTTTAAACGATAAAATTCGATTAACTTTGGGTACGCTTCAAAAAAAAGATATTTTACTTCAAAAATTCGAATGTTTCGAAACTAAAAAAAAGTTCGATTCGAAACGAAACTAAAACTCAGTTTCGAGTTTGCAATCGAAGTTTCGAATTTCGCACATCACTACTTTACACTCCCATACAAATTTAGAAAGTTCAGTGGAGTTTGAATTACTTTTAAAACGAAAAGAATTCCTATGCTTATAACATCTGTCTTTAAAGGTTTTTTCAGTGAGCCCAATTTATAATAATATAATTATACCCCTTTTTCTGATATATATATATATATATATATTTGTAATTAGTAAAAGATTTCTTCACTGAAGAGTGCTCAATAGCCTGCTGGCAAGAGCAATTACATAGAAGATACAGCGAAGGATAACATCTTTGTTGGAACTTAAAGTTTCATTCCGGAGTACCAACAATCATCAGCCAAAATACATAATGAAAAAAACGTTACAAAGAGAAAACATTTAAGAAAACGAAAAAACCGTTAAAAATGTCGTTAAAAAAGAATTGTTCTTATTAATGGCTTCAAACTAGTCTTCACTGTCAAATGACGCAAGCATGTATTCATTTATTTGCCTTCACTTATTTACCAGCTCTTGCTTTTTTATTTAATTAGATTGCGCCTCTATAGTTGGCGATTTCAGTTTTTTCAGTTAAACATAGGGCGCATCTTTTTGTGTTTGGTTGATAAGGTTGGCATATCTTTATAATGCTTCATTAAACTAATGGTTATCCGTTTTTTTTATTTTATGCGCCACACTTCCTTGGATATTTCGGTGTTGTTTTTGTATCTTACGGTATTAAACGACTTAATGTGGTTTGCATAACGCAATTTAAAAGGTGGTTCTCTTATAACAATATATACCTTATCTAAATAGTTCGAAAGGTTGGAAGAAATAGCAGCTTTGTGAAGTATGTTTTCTGATAGGCAAAGTTGATTTAGAGGACAATACAACCTGTTGATACAATTGCAGGATTTCTTATTTTAATTTTCAATATCGTCGACGATTTTTTGGTTATGCCAGTTTATAAAAGATTTTAAATTCGGCATGCAGCTGTAACTCACTTTTAAAGTGTTTTTATTGAATATCTTGTTCAAAATTTTGTTTTGGAAATTTTTCTTGTTCAAAATTTTGTTCAAAACTTTGTTGGAAAATGTTTGTCTACGAAATCAAGAAATGATTTACCAACTTTTATGATGACATTTTTGGTAAATGGTGGGTTGAACCATATAATAATACGCTTTCGATTATATTTTTTTCATGTATTATTTGGAGTATTATTATATTTTAATTTATAACTATATCCTGCTTTACTTTATGCTTCCTCATAACACTTAATCGCTTTGCCGAATAATTTCTTACTTGATGAAAGTCTTGATAATCTGCGTTCCGATGAAATGGGTATTTGCTTAATAATATGCGGAGGATGGTTTGATTCCTTATGTATATAGTTTATTTGATTCCCTGGCTTGCTATAGGGTTGGTAAGTAAAACCGTTTAGGTTCAAAGTAATGTCTAGCGACTTTAAGGTTGCATTTAATCGTAATACTTAATCCATATTCTTTAAACATTTTTTTCAAATTGTTTTCTGAACTCTTTCTAATTCTGGGCCACTTAGATTTTTAAAAACCGTCAAACCAATATGGTTGCGTCATTTGACAAACAAGACTAATTTGAAGCCATTAATAAGAACAGTTCTTTTTAAACGATATTTTTAACGGTTTTTTCGTTTTTTTTAATGTTTTCTTTTTGTAACGTTTTTTTCATTATGTATTTTGGCTGATGATTGCCGGTACTCCGGTATGAGACTTTAAGTTCCCACAAAGATGTCAACCTTTGCTGTATCTTATATATATATATATATATATATATATATATATATATATATATATATATATATATATATATATATGATTAAATATTTTTAACTGAAGTTATAACCAACTTTTTATGTATTTTAATTCTTATTTTGTTAGTGCCATTCAGTAACAGCTGCATCGCTGGTTGGCATGAATTTGAAGGCTCTTGCTATCATTTTAACAAAGATAAGTCATTTCTTAACATGAGTAAGGCACGAGATTATTGCCAAAAGTTTGGTGGTGATTTAGTTATTATATCAAGTGAAAGAGAAAAAGATTTTATAGAGAGTCAAAGAATTCTTGCTAATAGTTTACGCTCTTGGATTGGTATGCATAGATTTTTCATTTTTATATACATTTAACCGCAAAGTTAACGCACCACATATCAATTCCAATCTATTTCAAAAAATTTTTTGTATTGCCGAAATTATCAATTACATAGATGATCATAATGTTTATTGTTACGGCTTTCGTAGGTTTTATTCCTTTTTCCTTATGAAAGTTCGAAATTATAGCAGCTTTTAATAAGTAAAATGTTTTGCAGTAGTTAAACCTCACATCTAAAAGAAAACTGTTTAAGTAGAAAAGATACATGTCATTTGAGCAACACATCTGTTCGCAAAGCAGCATTCTAGACAAAATTTAAGTTGTGATGAATGTGTTGCGACTGTTACTTTATCCAATGAAGGATCAACAAATCGCATACATGGTGGAAGATTTGTCTGATACAAAAATCGGTAGGATTCTACAAAGGTTTGTAGAGACCAATGTTCATGTTAGTCGACTTGGCCATGGTTGACCACGAGCTACCAATCCCGTGGAGGACTAATTGTTATTGCTTCGAACACTGAGAGAACCGTTTACTACTGCATGAAGTCTCAAAACTTCATGCAGTAGTAAACGGTTAGTACAACTTGCTGAGGTTTATGGAGCTGCTGTTACTCAAGATGCCATAAGAAGTAGATTTCTTGCTTTAAATTTACGACCTCGGGCAGCAACTACTGGTTCCAGATTGTCGGTAGACCAACAGAAGAAACAGACTGGCTTTTGCAAGAAGGCATGTGAATTGGGAAATGGATGATTGGGGACAGGTCTTATTTACAGATGAGTTAAGGTTTGGCCTTGTAAGTTCTGATCGCCACCCAAGAGTGTACAGAAGACCAGATGAAAGATATTTCACTTGTAAAATTCGAGAAAGAACTTCATATGGAGGTGGGTCATTGATGGTATTGCGCGCAATATCTTTAATAACTCCCACAGCTTTTTACTGTTGACGGTAGACATCTGACTTCTCAACGATACATAGCAGACATTTTAGAACCTTTTAAGGTACCTTATGCACTGCATATTGGAGATGGATTCCTTCTTTTGAAGGATAATGCTAGACCACATTCGGTACATATTGTTACTGAATACTTAAGTAACGTTAGCTTTCAAGTTTTGGAGCGGCTAGCTTGCAGACAAGCTGCGACAAAATCTTATTCACATGTGAGAAGATATCGCTCAAGAAACGATTAAATCTCTAATTGAAAGGATGCCACGGTGCTGTCAGGCTGTAATGATATCAACAGGTGGTAACACTAGTTACTGATAAGTCAAAACTTTTTCAATTTAAACTGTATTAGTGTGCATAACAATAATAATCATTTTAATTTATTTTGTTAAACGAACAATGTTTTTGGTTTTAGTTTTTTTTTTTACCATCCTCAAAGTCAAAATTATTATTATCTAAATAATTGTGTTCATATGTTCTTTTCTTAATATTGAAAATATTGACGACAATTAAAATAAACCGAAATGTATAAATGGTGCGTTAATTTTGCGGCTAAAAATAATTTTGTATGCGTATTTGATGAGTTCAAGGAGTATAGTTTTAAAAAATTAATGCATTATTATTATTATTGACTGTTTAAATCTTAAACATTTACTTCACTTTAAAAATTTGAACATCAGAAGCCGTTGCATCAATCAAATGTGGCTTTTTGGGTGTTCAGTTAAAAAAGATAGAGTTTTTAAAAAACTTTTTCTGGTTTTCTGGTTACCAGTCTTGTCTCTACAATGTTACTTTTATAAAATACTTTGTTGCATTTGTATGCTAATGAAAATGGTTTGGCTTATTGGAATACTTTTGATTTATCTATTACTTAATATATTGCTTTTATAAAACTTAAAAAACTCATTTCATATATGACAAATATCATAAGTTCAAGTACAATAAACTACCCAGTCGGCACAACTCGGCGATATGTTACGCGTGGTTTCTGTTACATGTTTAAAACCCGCTAAAACATAGAGAATAACACGTTTCAAGAATCGGTTTTCAATCCGAGAAATAAACTTGCTCTTTTTACCGAAACACCAATTATAATTGTGATGTATTTTAAAAAATATTCTGTTTTTACGGATGGTTTCACCGTTGCAGAATCGTAGTATGATTTTGTAATAGGTTTTTGTAATGGTTGTGAAACCAGTGATGAAAACACGCGAATATTTAAAAGTTGATTTACGCGCAGAAGCAATTACGGAAAGTGGATACTGACGTAGTTTCCTTAAAATCCTATAAATATAGATTTAGCGGTTTTTTTTTATGAAATTATTTGAAAACTTTTGTAGAGCAGTTTTTAATGAGTAAAGAAGATTTAAAATTGCAAAGTTGTGCTCCCTGCAACAGCTGCTTCATTTTATATTTTCTTGAAGATTCAACAGTATACTTAGAGTACATTTGGGGAAAGATTTGTCAAAAGAATGTTATTAAATATATATCTATATGTTAAGTAATTACAGTTTTTGTATGTATTAGACTTTAATGTTTCTGCTTTTCATACATTTGTTGCCTTATGTAGAGTTTAGACCAAGCCTATGCAATATATTAGATATATCTATATTTCTGGTAAATATTTTTTGTTGTTGTTGCCATAATGTTCATTAATTTGTTGGATATAAGCAAAAAAAATGTTGGATGTTATAACAATAGTTGGATGTTATCATATTATCAATAAAATGATAATGTGTATATTGGTAATATGGCAATATTATGGATATATACCTATATTTATATTTTTTCTAATAACTAGGTTTGTTTCCTATATTTTAACATTTTACAAGTTTTAGTAGTTAACGCTGTAAAATTAGCAGTTTAACAAAAATGAAGACAGCAAATTCAACATCATATATAAAAGAGTATATGAAGAAATGTCAAGCAGCTTTAGCTGGAAATATATCTTTGGCTTATGCTTTCAATTTATCTTCATCAAGCTCTCATTCTCAAACTGATTTCTTAGAAGAAATATCAGAAGATAGTGAGAGTAATATTTCAAAGTGTTCTCACAATGATTCCCTAACGATAGCTTTCAAGTAGTCATTCTCATTTAGATTCCTCAGAAGAAACTGATCCTTTTAAAAGTTCAAGCTCAGAAAATGAAGATACATGTTTAATTAAGCAAACTGTGCATGAACTTTTATCAGTTCTAACCGATTGGGTAGTAAAATACAAACTCCAAAGAGAGTATTTTGATGAGTTGTTAAACTTGAAACAAATTAGTGGTTGTTTTTATCAAGAAGACAATCCAAAAGATTCTCACACTTCACTGCGTATGCCTTGTAATGTAGGCGTTGATAAATGTAATTGACAGTACGTTTACCTTGGATTATGAAAGGGTATTTTATCAATTTTTCAAAGAAGCACTAAAGAAATTAGGTCTGTTGAAGTGGGCATAAATATTGACAACTTACCTGTACATAAATCATAAATTTTCAGTTTTGGCTGATGGAATTTGGCAGCGTGGAATTTCTATTAATAACATTGAATTGCCATTTCGTGTTCTCTCATTTCTTTATGATGCACCTGCACAAGGATTTATTAAATGTTTAGTGGGACACACTGCAAAGTTTGGTTGTGAAAGATGCTCAATAGAGACAACACTAGAAAATCATACAATAGTTTATTTAAAAACTGGTAAAAAATTGAGAACTGATATAGTTTCGTAAAGGATGTTATCCAAATAACAAACTTGTTGATAGTCCTCTTTTTCAGCTAAATGGCATTTACATCATTAAAGATTTGCACTTGAAGTGACATTTGAACATGTTACCTCAATAAATGAGTTAGTAAAATTTGAAAATGCCTTTAGGACAATGAAAGAAAAGTTTAAGTGAAAATTTGATGCAAATGAAACTGTGTGTAAGGATGCAAAAGCGCATTGTTATGCAATTTTAGACTCTGGTGACGAAAGAAATACAATCAAAAATTAACCTTATGTATGGTAACCATGTGTCAAACAAGCATTATACTGACCATTTGTCATCAACACATGACTTACCTTTGATTTTGTTGACAGTTTTATTGTCATTAGTGACATGGAAGAATCCTGAAAAACAGTTAAAGACTTATTTGAGTGAAAGGTTAAAGCAAGGAATGAAAAGAGCGCCTTCTGCCAAGAGACTGATCAATTTATGCATTTTCTTTTATTTCCCGTTTTTTGAATTTGTATATATCTTTATATATATATATATATATATATATATATATATATATATATATATATATATATATATATATATATATATATATATATATATATAAGGTAAGTATGGGTATTAAGGCCCGGCGGGTAATAAGGCCCACTAATCCAAAGTGAGGGAAATAATAAATTGTGAAACTTTTTTTCGACATTAAAATATTAGAGTTATCTGGTTTTATCACCGGCAGCAAAAAAAAATCAGCATTTCTTTACCGCGCGTTCGACAAAGCAAGTTTACTTTGTTAGTTTCGTCAAAAATTGCTTAAGTCTAATTTTTAAGATATGTGTTTTTACATTTTAAAATATTTTATAAAGCTTCTATTTTTTTCAATTGCATTTATTTGCATTAAGTACTTATTCTTTATCATTACTCATCATGTAATATTTATGCAAGTGTTGAAACAAAAGGATACATTATCGATAAACGTAACAGGTTCAAAGCGGGTAATAAGGCCCACTAAATATCACCAGCTTCAGTCACCCAACCCAGTCCCTCAACAGTTTCAGTCGATCAACCTGAAACTAATCTTTATGCAAGTTTCAATGATTTAATGCCGAGTCCTGCTAAAAAGAAAAATATGGCTATGGTCGGTCACAAAAAAAGTTTTAACTATGTTGCTAAAGCCCTAACGAAAGAAGATTTTCAATCTTCTACTTCTAAATCTGTTAATAGTAAGAATAAGGGCAAAGGAAAAGCAAATGTTTCTAAAGACCTGAAAAAAGATTATTCTCAATCTTCCACTTCTAAAGCTGTTAATAAAAAGAATAAAGGCAAAGGAAAACCAAGTGCAAAGAAAAGTAAGTCTGTAAGTGTGGATGTGAATGATTGGTTTTGTTTGTTATGCCAGCAAAAGTCTGTAGAAAGTATGCGACAATGTTGTAAATGTAAAGTATGGTACCACGAGGGGTGCATGGGGTATGATTCTGAAGATGAGGAAGAATTAGTATGTCCATTCTGCGAAGAATAATGTTTTTCTTTGTAACATTTCTTTATTGAATTTTTTAATTTTCTGTTGTTATTCACTGTTGTATAAAAAAATTGATTCTTTTAAAGTATATAAATATGCAAGATTACTTATTATTTTATAAATGTGAGATAAACTATGCATTAAAAGAATGTTTCCAAACCTTTTTCTGGTTTTTATTTATTTATTTTTGGTATTTTTTACATGGGCCTTATTACCCCCATAAGGGGGTAATAAGGCCCAAATAAGGTATGCTACAAAAACATGAATAACTTTTGTTATAATTATTTCCTCAATATGCAGATAAGATTTTTACATCAAGGAATGATTAATCTTAAGCAGCAATCGAAAATATTTTTTTAAACTTAATTTTTAAAGCCTAAATGACCAAAAGTCTGTTAGGTGGGCCTTAATACCCATACTTACCTTATATATATAAATCTTTTTTTTTTTTTTTAAGTAAAATTTTTGAAGAAATATAGCTACGTTAAATTTTTGGCTTGGAGAAAATAAAGGAAAGTAGAATTATGTTATAAATAAAATGTAGTAAATAATGAAAGGAACATTAATGTTCCTTTATTAAGATTATTTATTTTCTTTGTAATAATATAAGTTGTACGTTGAAAATGATTATCTAAAACGAACAAGTTGTTCTAATAAATTAAAATGATTTTAAAAGTTTCCTTGATTAAAACTTTAGTATAAACACGTGACAGAATTAGTAAAACTCACGTAAAATTTACGTATTTTTGGTTACGCTTAACCCGTCACGTACACGTGTTTGATCAAGATTTAAGTTCCAAACCGAAACTTCATTTAATACGTGCTTGAAACCTTATAAGACACGTATTTAAAACCTCAATAAACACGTGTTTGAAACTTCATAAAATACGTGTCAAACACCAGTAAAATTTCCGTGAAATCTACGTGTTCTTGGTTTACGCTAGGGTTGTTCGCCGTTTTACGCTAGGATTGTTCGCCGAAAACAAAAACTTACGAAAATTTCGCGTTTTTATCTTCCGTATTTCAAGTTGCTATTGCGGTAGTTGTTCTTACGCAAATTCACCTTCCGTAATGCGTTATGCGAAAAAAATAAAAAATAATTATTTCGTAATAAGTCTTTACGAAAAGAAACTTGCGAAACAAATCATTTCGAAAGAATACTTGCGAAACAGTTCCTTACGGAAGGAGCGTTTCGGAATGTGCGCTTACGGAATAGACTCGAAAGCATTCATTAAACAAAAAAATATTATTATTTATTATTTAAATAATGTTGTTAAATGATTCTTCAATAGTTTTTGCATATATATCTGTATATATATATATATATATATATATATATATATATATATATATATATATATATATATATATATATATATATATATATATATATATATATATATATATATATATATATATTAGGCCGGATCATAAAAATTAATTTTTTTTAGAATTTGTGAAAAGTGGCGTGATATAGTGTTGTTTAATATTTACAAAAAAAATATTTCTAAAGAATTGATTATACTTTGCATTTTTAAGTTTTAAGGTTTTATATGCTAAGTATATTTACTTTAGTACATGCATTAACTGAAACATGCATTTAACCCTAATACTAGATATAATCCCAAGGTTATGAAATTGAACCAAACCTATACCTACCTAACTAAATTAACCCTAATGATATGATTAACTCCAACGCTATTATAACTTTATATTATTATATTATTATTATTATATTATTCTATTTTTATATGATTTTTTATTAATTTCTGCTTTTATCAACTGATTGCAGAATTTATCCGTCTCATCTTGTATTTTTAGAAATAACCTGAAATTCTGATATGTTATAAAATTGTAAAACAATAATGATTTCAAGATCTAAAGTTTCAAAGAATCGTCATATACTTTTTGGAGAAGGTCGTGAATTACCCAACTTTTGCTTGCCAACCCACAAGCAAGTAGGCAAAGCATACTTGTCTGAGAAGAATTATGAAACTGAACCACTACGGTCTGTTTGTAAGAGACTAGCAGAGAAACTTTCTCAGATATGGATTAAAGCATCAGTTCCTACTATAAGTCTTCGAGGCATAGAATTACAGCTGGAGAAGTACATAGGCAATGTTCAGAAAGTGATTCGATCAAAGTCTGCAACAGTCAAACAAGATGAAATAGAAAAAGATCTTGACACATTATTTGACATTTGTTCGTGTAAATGCAAAGAACTTTCGTCTTGTTGCTGTCCAATGGTTCTGAAGGTGCCAGCAATTGAGCATGACTTTCTAACTGATCAACGCACTATACGTGTTGGCAGAATAGCTGGAATCGACAAGAAGGAATCCGCACGTGCTGAGAGGCGTTTAAAACGAAAATCTGTTTCATTATCAAAGGAAGAGACTGCAGTTAAGTGTGCCAGAGTCGTTGAAGCATCTGATAATGAATCAGATAATGAAACAGACAACAATTCTGACACCGAAACTTATTCCCCTTCCGTATCAGATGTCGATACCGAAGTCACATCTACTCGTCTGAAAAGCCGTTGTTTAAAAAATATTGCTCTACAAGCAGATGGTTTTGGCATATCAGATAGAGCAGTTGCCGCGATTGTATCAGCAACTCTGGTTGATTTTGGTATAGAACATATGGGGCCAGTGGATCAGAATAAAATTCGCAGAGAATGAAAACTACTGAGAACATCCTGTAAAAATGCTGATTGTAGAATTACTGGATTGTATTTTAATGGAAGGAAAGATCAGACTTTAAAACTTGAGGGGGATAGGCAGACTTTGATTTCTGAGGAACATATTTCCATTTTATCAGAGCCAAATTCAAAGTATGTTGATCATTGTACGCCAACAAGTGGATCAGCCAAATCCATTGCAGATTCAATAATTGATACTGCTGACTGCACGAACCTTGTTTGTATTGGTTCTGATTCAACTAACATTAATACTGGTTTAAACAATGGAGTTATACGCAGAGTGGAAATTGAACTTGGTCGACCACTGCACTGGTCCATTTGTCTTTTACATCTGAACGAGCTTCCTTTGCGACATCTTTTTCACTCCTTAGATGGTGCAACAACTGGACCCCATTCATTTAATGGACCAATTGGCAAGTCTATTTTAATGTCTGTTAAGAAACCCATAGTCAGCTTGTTGGTGAACCTATTATATGCAATAAGCAGTTGTTAAGCAGTGATCAACTTTACTTTTTCGAAATTGTTAATGCAGTGAAGACAGGTGTTGTACCAGATAGATTTAATTCTAGAACACCTGGGCGACTAAACCATGCAAGGTGGTCGACACTAGCAAACCGTGTTCTACGCCTCTATATATCTACTGAAGATCCATCAAATGAACTAATACTTTTGGCTAAATTTATTGTGAATTCATATGCGGTTGTTTGGTTTGACATTAAGAGACATTCAAACTGCTGGAATGCTGCTCCACACTATTATAAAATGATAGAAACATCACGATTTCTTCCTGTGCGTTATCAAACAATTGTTCAGCAAGTTTTGAAGCGCAATAGCTACCCGGCTCATATCGAGAGCATTATTCTGGCTATGCTCAAAGACAACCGTCAAGTGATCCGTAAGCTTGCGTTGAAGAGAATTCTTCGTGCTCGTGAAGATGACATACCAAATCGAAAATTTCAACTCCCTGAGATATGATTTCAAGCGACTAGTTATGAAGAACTGATTAACTGGCAAACACAGCCCCACTTGGAACCTGTTCTGACAAAACATATTACAAGTATTGGCATGGCTTTCGTCAGTTGAAGACATAGTTATTGACATTGAGCCATTTCCATGTCACAATCAAAGTGTTGAACGTGTGATTAAAATTGTGACTGAATCAGCATCTAAAGTTTATGGTCATGAAAATCGTGATGGCTATATTCGCGTTCAACTGGAGCGCCGCAAGTTGATGCCTCACTTTGACACAAAATCTGAATTTAAGAACATTTAAGTATAGCTTCTAATCAACGTTTGCTAATGATATATTGTTTTGACTGTTCAAATAATTTGAATTTCATTATAATTTCAATCAATAAATTATGTAACAAATGAGCGTTTTTAAGTTAATTTATTTGAAAACTTCAAAGGTAAAAATACAAAGTATAGCAAAGTTGTAGCGAAAAACGGTTTGCAGCATTGCATTCAGCGTATTTGAGAGCCAATTACTGGAAATTCCCGAAGAAATTTTCCAAATTTTTTTAAGCTATGATCCGGCCTAATATACATATATATATATATATATATATATATATATATATATATATATATATATATATATATATATATATATATATTATATATATATATATATATATATTTATATATATATATATATATATAAATATATATATATATATATATATATAAATAAATATATATATAAATATATATATATATATATATATATATATAAATATATATATATATTTATATATATATAAATATATATATTTATATATATATAAATATATATATATATATATATATATATAAATATATATATATGTATATATATATATACATATATATATATATATTTATATATATATATATATATATAGATATATATACATATATATATATATATATATATATATATATATATATATATATATATACATACAGTGACCTAGAAATATTAAGAAAGTTAGGACGGGGTGGGGTTGCTGAAACAAAATATAAGGAGGCCTAACGCAGCTAAAGTTTTTAATTTTTGTCTGCGTTAGGCCCCGTTATATTCTGTTTCAGTTTTTTCTATTTAAAAATAGAGAAACTGAAACTTTGAGTTTTGAAGGAAAGGACAACGCTCCCTCCGCAACATGTCTCTATGCCATTGTTTATACGCATTAATATTTATCAAGTACCGACTTTGGTTCACTTCCGACGTTCTGTTGTTTACTATCTTTGGCTTTGCAGAAATGGAGGTTTACTATTTATATTCTCATATAAAAAATCTTAAAAAAATATTTGGTTCCATTACATTTTTTATTTATTTATAACTACTTTTCAGACTAGTTACAGCTCTAAAACTTTCAGTGCTTGTAGAGTCCTGGTGAGCTTCTATATTAAAATTGTTTCCAGGGGCGAAGACCCGGGAAAGGGTTGTATTGTACGTACCCGCTCTTTTGCTGCAAAGTCTTGCAATTAATTTTTTACTGCTCTTCAAATTAGCTAGAGCTTTAAAACTTTCAGCGGTTATATAGTCCCAATAACGTTGGGATGTTGAAAATTGCGGGGAAGGGAAGGATCAAAATTAAAGCGTACGTACTTTATGGAGTACTTATTTTTTAGAATTGATTACTTAATATATGTCTTCGTTTTGATTTCAACAAAAGCATTGTTTCCTAATCACGCAGTTTTATTCGTATAAAACCGTCTCTTTTTTTCCATCAACTTACTGACTCAGGGACTAATTAACTGCTCTCTCACAACTTCAGGTAAGTAATGAAAATAAAGAAAGGAACAGGAGAAAAACTGCTTTGAGTTTAACTAACGACAAGTTTATAGTAAAAATTAGTTCGATAATGACCTCTTTTTTTTTATCTGACTCATTTAAAACAACTCAATTTCTGCCATAAAAAACTCTTTTATTAAAATTTAAGATTTGGTTATTTAATGCTATCATGTTAGTAAAAGTTTAATTATTGCGTTATTAAGATAATTATTTCGATAAAAAGATAATTATTTGACAAATATAATAAAAAGTGTTGCTAAAATCAATGTATAAAAATCGTTTATATTATTAATAGTTAATTGAAAGTTGAAACTAATATTTCTGCATGATATTAAACTTTATAAAATTAAGCATACTCAAAAGTATGGGATGTAACCGGTTTCTTTGTTCATCTTGTATAATTCCTGCTACACTAAATAAACTTTCGGATGCAACTGAAGTTGCACTTAAGCACAAAATCATTTTACAAGCTAACGTTATAAGTTTATAGGTGTCACCTTCTGTTTGATAAAAAGCCATACACCCATTTTCTTCTATAGCTAATTTGTTTCTCTCATTAACGATCATAAAATGTCCATCATACTTTTCGAATTCCAAGTTTATTTGATCCGCAAGTAGATTTGCACATGGTTTTATGAAAAATTTATCCGTTAATTGCGAAATAAAAGTAATATTTTTATGCCTTGGTGCATTTCCATTACTCGGATTATTTGACAATTGGTTTGATGGAACTGATGGTGCTAAATGAATGGCATCTTGCGATAACAAACTGACTTGTTGCATCTGCGGTGTTAATATTTTTTGAATAAAATTTTTTGCTCGAATTATTAAACCAAGACGTTGGGTTATATCTTCTACAAATTCAAATTTTTTATATCGAAAATCAAGATAAGTAGCTGCCACAAAAATATCGTCAGTTAAAATATAGTTTAGGCGACTTTTTAAAGAATTTAGTAACGGAAATTTTAATGCTTCTATCAGGTTTGCAGAGAATTCCATATTAGTTATTTTACTATTCAATAAACTGTAAACAGCTGGAAATAATAAAGAAACTGTAGGATAATTTCGACCACTTAAGCTTATTGTCAAATCTTTTAGTGATTCAAACAAATTGCAAAAATCATTTATTATTACAAACTCGTCTTCTGAAGGCACATATTGAAAAATGCATTCAGCACCATTTTCATATTTCATAGATAATAAAGCATCTTTATTTGAAAAAATTGAATCAAGCATATCGTATGTTGAATTCCATCTTGCTTTAACATCTTGCACTAATTTTATCTTTACGTCATATTGTAATATGTCTTGTTTTTCTTTAAGTCTTTTCGTTAATCCTATATTTAAATTGTTATCAATATATATATATATATATATATATATATATATATATATATATATATATATATATATAGGGCCGCCCACAGGATTTTTTGATGTTTCAGATATAGCACTTTCACGTATTGTGCTAACTTCAAACTTAAGTATGTTCATGTATATGACAAGTTAGGAGACTTTGCAAATAATCTCGAAGATGGAGGCCTGGAAACAAAAATGTGCTAAAATTTTAGCCACCCCCTAAAGGTTAGGGCAGTTATGTGGTAAAATCTTCAACTTTACTATTTTATACTAAACTTAAATTCATCTACAGGTTTTTAATTTCATTTAATAAGTTTGTAAATTACCCAAAGTTATTACCATGCAAATTTACAACCCCCACAGGGGGGGGGGGGGGAGCAAAAGTTTGCATAGTAATACTTTTTGTAATTTACAACTTTAAATTAAATAAATTTTGTAATTTGCATGGCAATAAGTTTTGTAATTTAAATGAAATTTAAAACCCGTCGATGAATTTAAATTTAGTATAAAATTGAAAAGTTAAATACTTTAGGGTAATTTTGTTCCCAGGCCTCCATCATCACATTTTTTTGCAAAGCCTCGTCGTTTGTTATAGACATGAACATACTTAAGTTTGGAGTTTGAAGTTAGCACAATAAGTGAAGTGTGATATCTGAAATATCAAAAAACCTGGGTGGCTCTGTAAAAAAAATGTATATATATATACACATATATATATATATATTGTTAATACACTGAGGCAACGACATTGGGGGGCCGGGGAGCACGTGCTTCTCCACCTTTTTTTTAAAATCACCTTTTTTTTCTCAGAAAACTCTATAGCACCCCCCCCCCCCCCCGTCGGCTCTGATACTATCATTATTTAATATAGAGATATTAAATAATAATAAATAATGAACTGAATAATGTAATCAATAATTTATGCTCTAACAATATCAAAAACATTAATTCTGAAAAGTTTTTAAAAAATAATTACCTTCACTATGTCTAAATAAACCAACTAATGATTTGCACTTTGCAATCAAGCTATTAAGTTTATCTTTAAGTAAATTAATTTCTTCGTATTTTCGAGCTTCAGCTTCTGTTATCTCGATTGTTCGTAATTCGTCATCTTTATTAAACTTTTTTATATTTATGATATTTCTCCCTATGACATTACAATATTTATTTATAATAATAACAAACATAATATTAAAAATAGTTTAAAAAAGTACATACCTTTACAGTTTGTATATCGTTTGATATTAAATTTTTTTAAAAAATCGACTACGCATAAGTTTATTTTATGACCAACGCATAGAAAATATTTTAATAGAGGATCTAAATCTGTTAAAGCTTTTTTCATGTTAAATCCAGAGTCTGCTACAGCGTATAGAGCCTAAATTTAAAAAAAATTGTATAATCCACTTTCTTCTTGTGATATATTTGAAAAAATGTAGATTTCTACAAGCCTTCACTGCATTTGTAATCTATGGGTTAATTTTCTATAATTGTGTACCTTATTTTCGATATTCCATTCTTGTAATATTTCTTTGATTTTTGAAGTGATGTATGGAGATTTATGTGATTCGGTCAAGTGATATAAACCCAGAACTCGACTACAAAGACCATAATTTTGATCAACATAATGAAAAGTTGCACTTAAATAGGCTTCTTGCGAAATTGATGTCCAATTATTGTGTGTGAGCGAACCATATGATAAATCGTTCATATCTTTTTGTACATTTATCTTTATTCTTTCATACTTAAAACAACACAGTTTATATATATATATATATATATATATATTTGTATAAAATACTTACCATTTTCGGAACTAAAGTAACTGATATTGTTTGTCGTTGAGGCAGTTTGTAATCTTGATTTAAACTTTTAACAAGATCAATAAATGATTGGTGATTTACAAGGCACATCGGCATATTGGCTTTCAGAAGGAAATCAAGCTATTTCTCAGTTATAACTTCTTGTCTTTTTAATGTTAACTTTTTATTAATGTATCTGTTTTCATCAACTTGTATTTCTTCATTTTTTTCCAAATCTAAATCGTAAAGAACATCTAGTTCTTGTCTTTTGATATTAGATGCCAAATGATGTTGCTTGTGGGATTGCCGGACCATTTTATTTTCCATTTATTATTGCCCTCGGGACACTTTATTTTACAATGTTGACATTACAAATGTAATATTTTTTTGAGGCAAATCTACATGATCCCAAACAAATGACTTACATGCTCTAAATTTTCTTTTTTCCCCAAAAATGGTGTTCAAGTTTATGATGTTCAAGTTTTGTTCATTACTTAACTCTTGTTCATTGAAAGACATTTTTAGAATATGTTATGAAAGTCTAGGTTTATTCATAAAAATTTACTAACTGAAAGTTATCAATGTCATTATACTTATAATAATTAGTATTTTAGTTACTTAGTTAATTATACTTATTTGATTCATAAAACGTAATTAAATATTTATAATTAGCCGCGTTTCGTAAGTGTTTTTCTGTTAAGAGCCGTTTCGCAAGTTGCGGTGCGAAAGAGTTTCCTTTCGAAAGAAATTTGGTTTTTTATCATTATTTCAAAAAATAATACCTTAAAATGTTCATATGTAGCAATACTGAAAATAAAATTTTATTATAAACATTTTGGTATATAAAAATTTTATTTTTTACAATTATATCCGTTTGGCCAACAAAATTTTTTTATAAGACTTCAAAACGTCGTTTAGCAAAAGAGCTCGTTCCGCAAGTGCGACTTCCGTAAGCGCTACTTTCGTATGTAGCAAAATAGTTTTATTTCGCGATTCAACTTGCGAAAGGCGACATTTTGTAAGTAGCATTTGCGAAATGAACATCGGCGGTTTTTTTTGTTTCGTAAAATTTGGTATGAAAAAAAAAAAATTCCTGATTATGAATTTCCTTCCGAAAGAATTCTATTTTTCCGGAATTGTACGAAATATTGCGGTTAACAACTCTAGTTTACGCCTGGATCGTGACGAATACGTGTTTATAAGGGTTTTAATTCCGAAATTGAAACTAGATGTGCCGACTGGGTAGTTAAACAATTATAATAAATTAGTAAACAAATGAAACTTTAATAAAAAAGTTTTTCTTGAAGTAAATTAATATTAAAAAAATGAACAAAGCAATTTGTAAAAATTTGTGAAGTTTTAAAGTTTCTCAAGTTTATGTTTATGATTTTTTCATTATTTCATATCATTTAGTTGCAGTTATTCATAAATATTGGCTTTATTAAAAATTAGTTTTGTATTTCTAACGCACTTTATTTAAGTTTTAATAAAATATTGCTGACTTTAGAAATGTCCGGTTCAGAAAATTTTATATACCACCACTTACCGGCAATCGGACCTTTAGCTCCTCTTTGATGTTGGATGAACCTTAGCTGATATAAAATATCGGCTAAAAAAAAAGTTTGAAGCCATTTTGTCAATTTCTGCCTAGCTGGCAATTTCACACAAAGGGTTTTCTAAACCTTATTTTTTTTTAAGAGATCTCACATTCCAATTGAAAATCATTCCTTTAATAGCTGAGTATTACTCAAAAAATCATCTAAGAAAAATCTAGTAGTACCACGAAAATGCCAAAAGCATGGTAATGTAACTTGATGAGAAACATTTGTTCTAAAAGGGGATAATTTACGAAATAATTCTGAAGTCACATGAGTAAATGTCTTTGGCTAGCAATATTTTTTTTTTTTTTTTCACTATTCTATTAAAGAAAAACTTCATCTATAAAGTTGGTCTAAATAGATGCATTTGTTTTGGTAAAAAAAGTAAAGAATTATCCCCTTTTTAACAAACTTAAGTTATACATTAGTTGTTTAATTTTCTTTCTAACTTCATTATTTTCATTATGATAATTCATACATTAATTTAAACGATTCTAAATCATCATCATCATTATGATAACAATAATATTTTAGCTTTAGTTAAGACACAGCCCAAATCAAAAGAAAGGAACTGTCATAATAACATAAATTGAAATATGAAGATCTGCATTTTTCAAGATTTAAATTAAGCCAATAAGACATCTAAATATTTTTTGGTTTTAGAATTAAAATAATAAACTTTTAAGCATGAATTTAAAACGCTATAAGTTTGAACATTTCAATTTTATAATTCAAAACTTGAAATCAACTTGTTTTAGCTGCCTAAAATTACCTAACAAATTAATATAATTTGAAGCTCATTCTTCGATTAGCTAGTGCTTTCTGTAAGCAGCTTACATAAGTTAGCTTCTTACAGAATGCCATGGAGAATAAAAGTATGTTATGAAACTTTCTAATTATATTTGACCTGGAAAAAGATTACGCTCAAGATTCTCAAACCATTTGTTTAAATGAATTTTATAAGTAATTTATTTTAAATTTTTTAATATTTGCTATTTCAGAATACAACTCTTCTGAGAAACTTTTCTTTGAACTAAGTTTTATACAGTAGCGTGCAAAAGTAATCGGACAAGCACATAACCGGAGAAAACTTTTAGACGAAAAGTCAAATTTCATTCAAATTTTCACTGGAATGTCAGAATATTGATTGCAATTCTAAAAACATAAGAATTTTTACTGAATTTAAGCAATCTAATCTTAAAAGTTCATTTTATTGAAATATGCGTGTGCAAAAATATCCGTGCTAAAAAAAATCTTAAATAAAACTTATTTTTAAACATTTTTTTTAACTAAATATATTGTAATTTAAACTAAATTTCTTTAATACTTTGTCGGGAATCCATAGAATTTGATTACTACTTGACAGCGACAAAACATTGAGTCCACCAGGTTCATCATCACATTATTGTCAATTTTTTCCCATTCTTGTTCCAGAGTTTTAAATAAATCACTTTTACTAGTTGGTTTTCGACCTAAAATTTGTCGATCAAGGTGTTATTATAGATTTTTTAAGTGGATTAAGGTGAGGACTTGCAAAGGCCATTCCATATATTGAATTTTTTTGGTCTCGAAAAAGTCTTTTATGAGGGTTGAAGTCTGCTTTGGGTCATTGTCCTACTGAAATATCCATCGTTGGGGGATTTTGTCTTTAGCATGTGGTAGCATAACATCCTTCATGGTATCCTAGGTTATATTTTTGTCCATTATGCAATTTTTCTTTATAGAAATAAAAAGTTTATTTGCAGGATTTCTTCCAAATAGATTTCAGACCTCAAAAAATACTTGGTTGTGTCAAAATTACATTTTGCATTATAAAATTCTTTCATTTCAGCGTTTAACAAGACAGCATTTTTGCGTGGATCATTTTTTATCGGACGAACTAAAATTTTATCTTGCCTTCCTGACTTTAGAGAGATTATATTGTTATTTCTTTCCTTATATCTTTTATTTATGTCCGCTGCTGTTGACTTTCCTATATCAAGCTCAACCGGTATGCCTCTTGCAATTCTTCTTTGTTCAATTGCACGCATTGCTGCTTCTTTGACAGCTGAACTTGTATATCTTCGCTTTGTCATTTTTAAAATTTATTAAAAACCATCATCTTTTTAATAAAAAATACTTAAGTTTTATTTACCATCTTCAAAGATTAAATAAAAGCTAACAAAAGTATTAGAGTTTTATTATCTTAGGTCTGTCCGGATACTTTTGTAAGCGCATATTTCAATAAAACGAGCTTTTAAAAAGAGATTGCTTAAATTTATTAAAATTTCATTTGTTGTAAAAACTTTCTGACATCCCAATTAAAACTTGAAAGAAATTGGACTTTTCATTCAAAAGTTATCTCCGGTTATGCGCTTGTCCGGTTACTATTGCACACCACTGTGTATAGAATGATAGATAAAATCTTCTCAATTCAATTCAATGCCTAATACAATATAGTTCACTGAGGATTAGCTTCAAAAGCAAATTTGATAGGGTATCTTCTTCCAAAGTAATCTTTTCAAAGGCAATCATTATCTATATCATACTTGTCTCGTTCATGATTTTGTTTGCAACATAACTCTAAAATAAGAACCTTTTTTAAAAGAATGTAATTTAAAAAAATCGCTATTTGTTATGGAAAATGGAATGATTTTGATAATTATAAACAATGATTTTTCTAACTGCTTCTCAATTCAAATTAGGGATTTGAACATGAACAGACGTTTCCAGGTTAGCTAACATCAGCAGCATAAAGAACCTTATTTTAAAAAAATTATCTTTAAGTACAAAACTTGGTATACAAAAAGCTAATGTTTGTATAACTACCCGCCTTAAAAAAACGTCAGGGCTGCATAAGGTCATTCCCTTAAGGGGCCCTGATGAAAATGTCCGCGCCAAATATCAGGGTCTTTTTAGAACTAACCCTAAAGCGGCAAAAAAAAACCAACACTTTTTTACTCACGCAGGATGAGTAATAAAGAGGGTTTGTCTTTTTAAACCAATTGTATCCAATAGTTAAACATGAAATATTTGATAATATTTATATAAACTATCATAACATGCAATCTTTATTTATAAAAGTTATCTCCTTTGCATTTTTTTGTCGAGGATCTTTATTTTCATTATTGCTTTCATTTCCTTCTTCATAGTTTCCGTCTTTACTTTCTTCTTTAATCAAAACTTTGATAATTCAAATTTCTTTCTTGCAGCGCCGCAGATGACCATCGGAGCGATCTTTAGTGTAATTAAAAAATTGTGCTACTTCCAATTCTCTTTAGACTTAGCGCCAGGAAAAAAGTGAGTAGTTGAAACTATAATTATTCAAATAAATACTCATAAAAGAAATATGTAAATAAACGCTCATTTTAATTTATATTTACATAATAAATCTACTAGAGATTGAATTATGTTTGATATAATCATTTTGACAAAATTAATATTTGTATGTAAAAAGATGTAACTTGTTTACATTATTTATTATCTCAAGTCAAACAACACGCGTCAAACTGTTGACTCACAGTCAGACGGATTTATATTTGCACAATTGTTCACAGTAGATGTAGATTAAACTCAATTTTTATCTGATTTTCCAAGCTATCACAAAACTTTGGCTTCCATGTGTTTGAGACCTATTGATCTTCCACTAAAAAATATCGGTTAACAACTTAAATATATAATGCCTTCATACATACTATCTTCCCTTGCCATGGGCAACACATCATGGCTATACTTTCATAACAAAAATTGATAAAAATTTAACATATTATATGGGTGTTTTTTAATCTCAGAATGTTTGGATCCTTTTCAATCTCAGAATATTGATACATAGAAGTAAAGATAGAAAATTGCTTTTGACCGACATTCTGATCAACAAAATTTCTAGCAACTCATGCTTCCAATCTTCCCTGTTGTTGCTCAAGATTGGTCAACTTAGACTGGATCGGATTCAGTTAAGGAAGAATGTACACATCCATAAGAAACTATCTTGTTATGTTAACCACAGTAAACAATATACTAGATATGTATAGTTAATTTTAATACTACAACCATTCATTTTATGTCAAAACATTTTATAAAATAATTACTTAGCCCTAGTAATAAAAAACATGCAAACCTTTGCCCTAAATAGCTAAGCTTTAGGCCGAGTGGAATACCAACCTTACTATCATGCATACGTAATAAACTTGAATCTGAGGGATCACGGCGACTTAACAAATTTAAAATAAATTTTATCTTCGATAGTTTAAATAACTTTAACAATTTACAAATACCCTATGAAATGTAAAGTCACTAGCAGTTTTATACCATATAAAACTAATATTTGGCTAATATAAAAGTACATTTCTAGTTTAATTTAATAAGTGGGATATGCACACCAAGACATTTTTTTATATGTTATCCTTGGGCCTTAAGTACTCCTCCATATGGACCCTGAGATTCACATCGAATCTCATCATTATTTATTTCCTACGGTTTTAGAGCATGGTGGCTTTATATACTCAAATTTAAGTAGTGTCACTGTAAATGCTGTTAAGATTAAGAGAAGGCCTATATCTGACTGTGGAACGTTTGAAAGCTATAAGAAGTCATTAAAAAATTAAAAAATACAATTTTTGTGTACCTGAAATATATAATTGATCACAATTATCAAAAACTTACAATTGGCTCGATAGGTTAAACAGGTTGTTGAAAACTGGGAACCTTCAAAAAAAAAATTTATCAAAAAACACATTCATATAAAAATAAATAAATCATCTCATTCACAATAAATAGCAGAAATTTAACTTTTACTTACATCAGATAAATTAAGAGATGTTCTTATGTAATTAGGATAGGATTAAATGAAATTAAAATTATTAAATGATATTTACTTTAAATATGAAATCTGCTGCAATTTTTTGAAAATATATCATTTAAATAATACATTTAATTTAGGAAACTTAACAAATACGTTCAGTGTACCTGGAAAAAATGTAGTTGTAAGAGTTTAAAGCTAATGATTTATCATGAATATATGGCACCTGAAAAATGAAAATGTCATACAAAGAATAGAATACTGAAAAAACAATGTCATTAACATTAGTTATTAAAATTACCATTGACTTAGAAATAAGATCTATATCAATCTATATGAGTTTTCAGAGGCTGTATAAAGAGGCAAAATAAAAAAGCTTTAAAACTTGAAAGATATTAAAGATGATAATT
Organism: Hydra viridissima; assembly: GCF_058129835.1. Classification (NCBI taxonomy): domain Eukaryota; kingdom Metazoa; phylum Cnidaria; class Hydrozoa; order Anthoathecata; family Hydridae; genus Hydra; species Hydra viridissima. The sequence continues at coordinate 14,181,965 of NW_028324311.1, forward strand.
AAAAATATACTAGTATGCCTACAAAAAAGGTTTTGTCTTTTATACTTAGATAAACTGGAGGTAGTCTTTGTTTGCTTAAACCACAGACCGGATTAAAATCGGTTTGTATGAAAGTTATTCTTTGCTTCTCTCTTTTCTTTTCCTTTTTCTTTTTCTTTTCTTGGTTCTTAATGGATCTTATTAAAACAGTGTTCAATTAGTTTGGCCATTAACACTTAGTAAAACCACTGTGTGGTGAGTAACAGTGTCAAAAATTAATAATTTAGATTAATAAAAGGTTTTCCTTATTTAAATTCATTACTTGCCTGCTCTTTTAAATCAGATATTTCACATCATCAAATATTGTAAGCACACTTCTATGAAAGTTATATTCACCAGTGATATTTTTCCATAATAGGCTCATCCTCATCATGTAATTGGAGCACTCTCTTAAAACAAATATGTTTGAGCAAAAATATGTAACAAAAGTTACAAATTAGACGTTTTAAAAGTTTAGATAAATAAAACGCAATCATAAATTTGTCTAACATTCTATAAATAAGATAATATAATAACAGCAATATAAAGTTAATAGCGACTTTTTCTTCTTTTAGTTCTTGAAGCCATTTTTACTTAATGCAAATATTTTGTTGCTATGGCAGAATTATAACTTTATTTCATTTAATAATTCATTAAAAATAGTCTAAATAACATCTATTAACTTTTATCGATACTTAAAAGCTATATGAATGTGCTAAAATCTTTGAATCATATCTATTTTCTAACCATTTTCATAAAGCATGCTTTTGGAAGGGTGATAAGCTCTTCCGTAAAATCGTTTTTTTTTGGGTATTAAAATTCTAGAAAAATGGAGCTGACTTCGGGCTTGCCCGAATTAAGCTCAAATCCGCCCTTTATAAGGATCTGCCTTGAACACACTAATTTTAAATTAATAAAAACCATCTACTGTTCATTTTTTAAAAACAACACAGATATTAATCCAACTTGATTAGGATTCCCGACATTGACTCAAAATCCTTTACTATCATTGAACAACAATCATGATTTTCAGTTTCCTTCCCTGAAGTTTTTTTCTACTTCGACAATTAAAATTTTCACATTCGTTTTTCTTATTTGGGATGCCTGGCCATATTTATTCTGACAGAGATAGCTGAACTAATATCAAATGAAATCAAATTCAATTTGAATTATCAAATATCAGATCTTATGAAAGCCGAAGAAAAAGAGAAATTTGAATATTTCAATTATGGTCTGTTAAAATTGAGGGAATAAGAACTTTACTTAAAACTTTTGAATGAAATTATTTGCTGTGTTTTTCTAATTTAAGGTAAGAATTTACTTTTATTTTTCTGATATAATTGAAATGAAAGTTTCTGCAAGATATGGTTTTTTTTCCGATTTATGAGTCTAAGAAAGAATATTGCGCCTTTTCATTTTCTTTTTAAAGTAATGTGTATTATAATTTAGCTTGAAGAAAGTTTGCTTGATTAGTTATTCAAAGTTTTTACAACCATTTACTTCTCATTAGACTTTACAATTGTAAATAAGAAAGTTTTTACTTTAATCCCTCAATAACTACTCATTTTGTGGGTTAAAAAATGTGCTAGAAAAAATCAAGAAATGGCTAACCTCCTTTTTTTGACCATGAACCAACTGTAAAAACCCATCCCCAGAAATAAATTTTGAAATGGTTCGAAATTTGAGCGTCAAATTTTCACACACTTGCAATAGAGTAATGATCAAATGATTGACTATTAAAGCAACCATAATCAATTGGATACAATTTGACAATAACAACAAAAGTATTCATTTTCTCTATTGAGAATGCATTTGTAACAATTGTCATTAAGCAACTATCAGCAAGTGGTACAATTTTGAGCGCTTCAACAACTTAGTGATATTATTTTTTATTAAATAAAAATCGGTAATTAGCTCGGAATGATATACAAATCATTATTATTAATCGATGAGTTAAATGAGTCTGGATAACCAATCCATTTAACTAAAGACTTTGAATAAGAGGTAAAGCATTTCCATTTTTTTCTTTCATTCTACCATTCTGAGAGAACATAGAGACAATAAGACTTTTAAAGATTTAAATCTTAGAAAAGAAAAAGTATTTATGACATTTGACCTATGTGAGGCATTAATACAAAATTTTTAAATGTCTAAATGATTTAAAAATTTCTTTCATAATAAAAATACCAGTTCACAAATTTGGAAAAGAAAAAGTTTTATTTGATGCAAATATGAACAAAACTTTCGATATCTTAATGAACTTTAAGCTAGGACTAAAATAATTGAAAATTTAAGCTCTTTAGGAAAAACCCAAGATCAAGTTAAGCAACTCATTACTGACAAACAAAAGCTTTCAATTACGAAATATATATTAGAGCTTGAATTAAATTGCGAAATGAGAAAGATAATCTACTCTGCGAGCAATCATAAATAAAAAAGGAAAAGATTATTTTGACGCTTATCCGATGTTAACCACAGGTAGGGTGGTATGTGCGTAAAAAATGATAATAAAATTGTTAGTAGAGTTGCTGAACTTAAAGTGAATGACGAAGTATGGAATATCACTGATAAAAGTCCTATCACTTTTAATAGCAGATACCATCTTAATATGGGCGATACTATAAATTTTAGTCTTGTTGGACACCAGTTGTAGGAACTGTAAATTCACTGTTAGAAATAGATTTGTGACTCCTTGTCGAGTGTTTGATAGCATATATTTTACAAAAATAACTATTGTTAAATAAATTGATGTTGATAAATTCAGAGGTGGTCCGTGCGCAACAAATTCAAGTGCAGTTAGTGTAACACAAGTAGGGTAAAGGAAGGTATGTTCGTGATATATGTAATTTCGTGATATTTCGCTCGGCATTTGTAGCGAACATACCTATTAGTCAAAAACATCGAAATTGCGTCAAATGGTACCCCGGGGTACTACTGTCGATTCACAAATAGTCGTTGGGTGCGTGTGATACGTCAATTGTTTACTATCAGTTTGTACATTCTTTAGCATTATTTAACGTGCGTTTAGCACATTTGTTTGGAGTACTTGTCCAACATTTTTATTTCCAGACTTGTGTTTTAAGGTAAGTAAATTATTTTTATTAAATATTAAACTAGAAAAGATGCTTGATTTAATGGTAAAACTTTTGTTTTTTTATTAACTTCCTATAACTTATGATTCCTTATCGCAATTACACATTTTCTTAACGTTTTCACCTCAATTAGAATCAATTTTTTATTGATTCTATTCCAAGTGAACGACCTGTGATATTATTCATGGATTCACATGCATCACACATTAACATGGATGTTATATTACTTGCAAAAGAAAATGAAATGTATTTATTTACATTTCCAGCTATGTATAGCTATATACATTCCAGCTATATACATTCCAGCTAAATATAAAGTAATGAAAGTATTATTATAATTTTGTTAACTTATAAGCCTGACTATATTTATATTTTATGAACTTAAAGTCTGATTGAATAGTTATGAATTCAAAACAAGTGTTGATATTTTTTGTTATATTATACCAGATGTTATACTTAATTAATAAAGAAAAATTTAAATATTATTGTGTATTCACGAAATTACCTAACCACTATCACGAAATTAAATATCATATCACAAAATTACCTAACTTTTCTCAATGACTTTTGAGCTTTTATAAAAACTTATCAAAGGACTTAAAATCCCAAAGCTGCATAGATTCTAGTAACTTTACTCTATGTACATCAAACAATTTAAGTAATTAAGTAAAATTACTGAAATTGACTTTGTAATTACACATCTAGTTAATTTATCACGAACATACCTTCCTTTACCCTATACATCCAACAAATCAGTGTGAAACAAGCTGGTGATGCTATGAATGGATAGTTAAACTTGTGTACCCATAAAAAATTGGCTGTTACAGATCCAACTAATTCTCAAGATGCAGCTACCAAATACTATGTTTACACGTCATAAAATAAAAGGGTTAGCATATCCTGCTGATTATCAAAATGTAAATCATAAATCCTAAGTAAATGGTATTTTTATGAAAAGAGTTGGTGATGTTATGATGAGAGTTAAATATTGGTATTATTTTGATGAAAATAACTTCAAATTCTTCTTATAGAGACAATGTGGCTGTAGCATTCTTGTATAGTAATGATTCTTTTAGGATTTATCCAATTGATTATCAGACTATAGGTAAACATTGGTTGTGCGTTGAAAAGGTCTAAGTGCAAAGCACATGTTTTAAAAGTGATGATATATTATTCAATACAAATATTACATCACAAATATAGCTCAGATTTTGCGCTGAAAGCGCCATTGTGCAAAACACTAATGACAAATTTCGGAACGAATTTACAATAATTCCATCATACTTTACCATGCTCAAATATACTAGTTCGACCACATTTAACACATGTCCATCGTAATATTTTATGTTCACATACACCTGCACCTTTACATTATTTACTAGTATTTTTAGCCCTACGGTGAATGCAAAAAATCCTTTTGTAGTTTTACCTTCACTTTAGCATAGTCTACACTGCAATTTTCTACCATGCTCAAATCTAAAGAGGTTTTTTGTTGATGTTATATGAATCAGTGTTTATTAAAAGGGCTGATTTGCTCAAAACCCGTGTTTGAAAAAACTAAAAAAAACTCTTTATATCTTTTAATATTAAATATACAGAATTTGTGTAATATATTTTTTAAGAATATATGCAGGAGTAACATCTTAGTACGCTTTGATGATTGCAATAACATTTCGTTTATTAATAATTAATTTGTGAAATTTCAAAAAATTGGATATTTCAGGAAGGAAAACAAATTAAAACTCCGTAAGAACTACAACTATTTAATTTAAAACAATGTTTTAACGTCCCAGAAACAAACATAATACATATATATAACTAAATTAGCTATCAGTAAGAATTAATCTAGTTCCCCCTCAAAGTCACTATCAGGGAGATTCTCACATTCATTAGTTGGCCAGGCGTACAACTCGTTATAAAACTCGTAGAATTCTTCAGGAATGAATTGCTTTAATTTGTTAAGGTTTTCCAACTTCGCTTCTTTCAGTGTAACTTTTCCACTTGGATGACCCAAACTATCCACCTATAGTACAGTACTCGTATATTTGGACATAAAAAAAGTACGAAAGGCCACACCATTAATATTGGTGAATGCCTCTATGTAGCCTTTTTTATCATTCTTATATACAAAATGAAGCAAGTTACTAATTGAAAAGTGATCTTTCTTTTCTTTTGGGGTAATTTTACCCTTGGTTTCTGAAGAAATGCAAGATTTTTTGTAATGTTTTTGGCTCCAAGCTTTAAAATCAAAAAATTCAGTTGTATCTTTAATTTTCTTTCACCGTAAACGTTTTTGATCTGGAGGTGTTAATAATAAGCTCGGTGAGTTGACGCATTTGATAAAGATGGTCATGTGTTTTTAAAACATTTGAAATTATACCAAAGTCCCTATCACAAGGGAGGAAACCATGCCCTCTCATTGGAAAGAACTGTTCGACTTTATCAAATCTACCGCTGTCAGTTAAGTATAAACAAAAATGTGATGAGGTTTTATTTTTATTTTATCCACCACAGTTGTCACAAAATAAAGGTAATGCAACGCTTTACAGAACGTTAGCAACTACTTTTGTGGAAATGAGATCAAATAATCATTTAAAAAAGTCGCAACTTCATCAGGCCCTTTTCTTCCTTGACCTTCATGGTATATATATATATATATATATATATATATATATATATATATATATATATATATATATATATATATATATATATATATGACTTTTTTCTTCTTTAGTGTTGTGTATAGAAAAACATTGACTGATAGCTGTCTCATGTAATAAAGTTGTTGGACAGGTATTTTTGGCAAGCTTATCATCTTCATATAATCAAATGCCAATGATTGAATGTGCTCCTCCTTTGAGCCATCTTCTGATGTTTCATGTTTTAAGGAATTGTAAATTTTTTTTTCCTGAGCTTATGAGCATATAAATTGGTCTGCCCTGCTCTTTAAGCTAGATCATTGAGATGTGGTGATTTCAATCTAAGATTTCATTTTTCGCACGTGCAACAAGTGTCCACTTGTGGGCGCCCAAACCGTAAGTTAAAATTTGTTTTAAAACGGTCCCAGTAAAAGGACTTGCTCACTTTTAAATCTGGATTTTTACCACAATAAAATTGCCACATTAAGTTTACATTTTAAACTTGTATTGTGGCAATATACTTTTTTCCCTGAATAATGTGATTCCTTGAGCGGAAATGATCTTATGTGATTACTAACGTATTTTTCAGAATGTTCATGACATTACTTCTGTCATGAACATTCTGAAAAAGACAATTAGTAATAGCTTTTCCTCTTTTATCTTTAGGGGTTATTCCAATAACCTTAAGATTCCTTAATCTCCGTAATAGTTTTTCACTAATACCTAAGACAGATAGAAGTGCACTGCAATGCGTATTTCTACGCGTATATTACCAAAAATCACATGATAGGAGAAGCTTTTAGGCTGCTTCGGTTTTTCAAGATTCTTTTGATGTGGCACTCTTCTTTTAACTTTAGTGACATCAATCAATCCTGGATTATAAAAATCTTGTTTGTCTTTGTTTTTTATATCATAAAACTTGGAAAAGAAATCCACACAGTTAGCCTCTCCTAAGTTTTCCAAACACTTTTTATTGCAACATAAAAAAGAAATCAGAAAAATTAATATACAATTAATACAAGCTAGAAAACGATTTTATTAAAATACACTGCATCATTTATAACCTTAAACAAAGAACAACATTGCCACCAAATCATATTAAGAGTATTTGACTTTTTTATGCTTCCACCTATATTATACTCTCAAGAGCTATACAGATCAAGGCTTACTGTAACAAGATTTAACTACTCAGTGTATGTTAACTATCTGAAAAAAAAATCACAATAAAACTTAGGCATATCAAACTACTATTCAAGAAAGGTTTAATATGTAAAACATGTAAATTATTTACTTTAAAGTCATTTTACTCATCATACCTGTATAAAACAGGTATACCCATATCTTAGTAGAATAGCTGGTTTAGACTTAGGGTTCGATTTTAGGGTTAAAATATTTTGAAGTATGCTATTCTATAAATTTTAGACATATAAACATGTAATATATTTAAATTATTTTAAACTTATGCTTTCATTAAATTTGATTAATGCTTCAAAATCTTACAGAATAGTATTTTTTATAATTTTAGTATAGTTTCATGTAAACATTAAATTTATGATAAGTTTGAAATGATTTAAATATAATATATATAAATGTATATATAGTGTATATATATATAGTGTGTGTGTGTATATATATATATATATATATATATATATATATATATATGTATTACATTGGATGTTTGAAACTTACCTCCAAGTAAACTTAGGGTACTTTGGTGGAACTTCATTTCCTTTATGATTTATGTATGACTGTCCCATTAAACGTGTTTGGTTTTTTTGTTATGTTTGTAATTACAAGGATAACTTTCTTTCCTCTTTCTAGGACTTGGAATTACAAGATCCATGAAAATTTTTATAATAACAATAAAATAAAAGGTACTGTTTACATTTTCCGTGTATTGCACCTAAAAATACGATTCAGCTTGAGAGTGATTTTTTTATAAAAGGCGTATTTGAAGCAAGTTTGCCTTTTTAAAAAAATATCAAAAACTTTCAGGCGGCTTTATTTGTGTAAGAAGATAAAATTTAAATACAATTTTAACATAAACTGATGAAGCTATTATAGAAGGATACAAAACACACAAAAAATAAATTTAAAAAAAAATGTCAAACGAGCCGTTTTAAAAAACACTGATTTATATAAGGAGTGTATGTTCTTCATTTCTTTCTAATCTAACATGAGTTGTTCGATTTATAACAAAAATTGTTTAAATGATGTATTTCAAAATCTCTCTGTAAGTAAAATGCTTAAAAGTTTACCACTTGTCGATGGTTACTTAAAGGACATCATTATAAAATGCATTCACAATATAGAAATTTGATAATTCTTTTGCAATAATTAAGCCCACGACGTCACACGGATTAAACAGTAAAACTGTATCCGTGTGTTTAGGATTGGTCACATAGAGGAAATTTGATAGTTCTGCTTTGATCACAAATAAATGCTATTCACATTTTTATAACTAGTGACAATTATTTGACTTCACATTTTTATAATAATTGAAGTATAAGTCAGTTATTGAGTCATTCTACTGCATGCCTATATAAATTTGACGATCGAATTTTTACAGAGCTCAAAAATTGCATATTTTTTCGATGCCCTACTTATGGTGCATGATTTGATTATTTAAGCATGAAACTGTTTTTCCATTTAAATTTAAATCACTTTTTAAAGTCTTGATTATCTCAGTTCAGTAGCATTTAAAATAACTGAACCCATTTTAAAATAACTAAACCCATTTCTAATTTTTTTTTACTTCACCTGAAATGTTTTTTCAACAAATGTAGTAAACCTATGGTACTTAGAAAGCTGGTCTAAAATCCTTTTAGTTTTATAAATTTTGCGAATTATTGCTCACTTTTCTCTTGGTATGCTACTTATTTGCAATAAATGCATCATTTATGCACAATGGTCTTAGAATCTACCAATAATTAGTGCAATAAAAATAATTTACAAGAGTGATATTATAAAATTGGCAGTTAAAGGTAAAACATTTTAAATATAATTTTAAAAAACTTAATAGATATGTTATAGAGATTAATGGAGAAAAAGTTGTTGAAATAAGTTTAATACCTTTTTTAAATTGCTTTCAAATACAAATTTTTTCCTTTATTGATTTATTTACAATAGTTGTAATGGTTTTTGCTTGTGTTGAAAACAATAAATAGATCTTAAACTTTGTAAAAAGTAGCTTTCGGAAAAAAAGTAGCACAAAAATAACAATCTTCAGATAAGAATAGCTTACAAGGTTGATATTGAAGTATCAATTTTTCCTTTTCTAAATACATGAAGCAAATCGTCAAATGGTGGGATATATTGATAAATTTTCGCCATGTAATTTTTCAGTTTGTTTCAATTTAGCTATCTATATTTTATTCAATTTGTTTCAATTTAACTTTCTATCATTTTAGATTTATTATCTAGTTCTTATAAGGGCATTAAATAGTGCTTGTTCTCTCTAAACTTGATTTTCCTATTTTAATACTTTTTAAATTAAATAAAATATTAAGTTGAAATGCAATTTTGTAAAATAGGACCATTGACAAATCATCATTTTTTATTTTCGAATTGATTCTTAAATACAGATTGCAAGTCATAATTTTTAAATTTTATGCAGAGAAAAGTGTTTCATTTGCTGATACCTGATGCTTAACTTCTCTATCAGACAGCTTGAAAAGTACATATAGTATGATTTTAAGTTTTAAAAGAAATATTGTTTAGGTTTGAATTACATAAAAGACGAAGGTACGTTTGAATGGATTGATGGCTCCAAGCTAAAGTTTTCTAATTGGTATACTTTGGAACCAAATAACCAAGGTGGTATCGAACACTGTGCTGCTATCTTTTTTGGTGACAAATGGAACGACGAGAATTGTAATAGTGAATTATCATATATTTGCGAAACCAAAATAGGTATATGATTACTTACCTGATAGATTCATACTATTGCCAGTTTTAACAGAATTGAAATATTTCAATTCTTTATGTGCAGTCTGAATATCCATTTAGCTGAGCCGTTCATTATGAGCTAAAAAGACTGCGAGGTTTTATGCTGTTATTAAACACAACTATTAAAATCTTTATTAATAGCTTTAGTGTTATTTTTTATTGAAAAGTTTAAAAAATATTTAAAGTTGGAGTTGCGTGTTAAAATGTAACTAATGATGATAAAAATCCTTGAATAAATAGTTAAAAATGATGGTTACCAAAAAATCAGCAAAAACTCATCTTAGTAACAACTTTGAAATCATGGGTAATTAAAATCATGCAATATATGCAAAAGTCTGAAAACGATCTCCTACTTCAAGTGATGCAGTTAGCTTTTAAAAATGCTATTTTAAAGGAAAAACGTAAAACATATTAGGATTTTGAAACAGCTTTTTCTAAAATTACATTTTAAATAACTTTTTCTCAAACTCTTATATTTTACCTAACCAACTTCTAGAAGGTATCTCTTTTAAAGCATCTCTTTTGAAGCATCTCTTAAATGTTAAAATAGATACAGAACTGTAGTCAAATTGCGTGGAAGAACTTATGTTTAGCGGATTTGATTAAAATAGTTTCCTTGAAAAGTTGTTAAAGTAATTTGAGCGGGTTTTTTAATGAGAGTATTTGAGGTGAATTGTAAAGTGTAAATTGAAGGCGAAATTTTTGTAAAGAAGAGTTTCTAATGAGTAAAAAGATTTATAATTTCAACGTTGTGTTCTGTGCGAGAAAGCTATAAACTAACCTGACAAAATGGAGTCATTTTTGAAATTTTCGGATGTCTTAGAAAGATGCAATGGTACGCCCAATGCCGCAAGTTGGTTGCAGCGAACCAAAGTGATTGCAAAGATGCAAGACTTTGAGTTGACAGTGCTCTTTCCTGCCATGTTGTAAAGTGATGCTTAAGCAGTCTACGACAGCTAGGGAGTTGAAGTCACGAAAAATGCAATTAAAATTGATGATAACTTGTTGCAAGCCCTTACATTAGATATGAGTTGTTTACAAAGCGGAAAATGAGAGATGAGGAACGAATTATAACTTTTTTGGCAGAACTGAAACGCTTGGCGTCTCTAGCAAGATCACCAGACGAGGCAATAGGGCTTCCGTTTGTTGTCGGATTGTCGCAAGCATTATCTTCAAGACATAGGGCTACGAAAGAGATGATTGACGTGATACTGCCAAAAGTAAGAGCCGCTTTTAATTGTAAGAGTGCAAATAAGTTGAATATAATCGCTGCCAACACACCGCCGGAAAGTTCTGAGAAAGACGTCACCCGAGTCTATTGTATGCTATAACTATCGAGGGTTAAATCACATCGCAAGGAACTACGCAGCCCCTAAAATTGAATGTCTGATGTTTCAAACGCGGAGAGATGGGACACGCAATGGGCAAAATGCACAAAGCAGAGGAGAAAGAGGAGTAAAGAGAGATGTATGCGCTAGCTCGCTCTCAAATGCCTGTGGATTAAGCGCACATTTTCTATAGCTGGTATCGAACGACCGATTGGAGCGTTCGACTGATGTAAAGAGGTTACAACTTTCGAGTTCGAAGTTCAAAAATGTGTTGGAGCGGCAACAGTCTCCCTTGAAGTTGGCAGTGTCTGCATGCGTGATCAGCCTTTTGTGGCGAGTTTCGACTCTTTGGAGCTGATCTGATTCTTGGAATAGCTCAATATACTTGCTAGTAGAGCTGACCGTTCTTCCATCAGGTAAAGCAAGTTTTGGGGCTGTGTGTGCGATGGTAAAAACTGTAGTGAAAATACAAAGTGAAATAAAGACCTGTGACTAAAAAGCAGTGTTTGATGTAGTGGTCTGAACAGTTAAGTGGATATAGAAAAACGATGATAATCTCGAGTTCTCTACGAATACAGTACTAACTACGCGGTTCCGGAAGACATTAAGCAGGAGTATGAGAACCAATTACGGGAATGGATTAAGCAAAGGATGGTTAATGAAGTATGATAATCATACAATGGGACCGCCAAAGGGCCAGTTACCTCTATAGGGAGTGTTTCAACGCAAGAAAAACAAAGTTCCACCGGTGTTAGACTGAAGAGAAACTAATGGGTTCTTCATCGAGGCATTCATGAGAGATTCGGACATCCGTGCTGAGAAGTTGAGGCAGTTAAGATGAATGGGTAACAAACCAGCAGTTATCGACTTGTGCAAAGCATATCTCGCAAACGGTATTATTTTACGCAAATTGGTTTTGGACTTAATGTGGTACCAATTATCATAAAATCCCCAGTGAGCCCTATCGTTGAACAAGATGACAAAGTGAAAAAAGAGGTATTTAAAAAATTAAAGGATTGATGGTAGTGGGATATGAGTGCTCGAAATGGCTGTGAAGAAGGTTGGCGTAAACTTAATGTGGTCGAGAGGCTATTGGTTGGAAAAAGTTGTGCGGAAATCATCGAGGAGGACGGTTTTCTCCGTTTGTGGGGAGTTCGTCATTCACAGCAATGCTGCGCGTTGTCTGCAACATTATTAGATTGAAGGTGGTTTCTCTGACAAATGGGTAGGATGATAAGATTCATTATATGGGGGTGAGGTCTGTGGTGGAAGAAGTGTTAAAGAGGGTGGGAGAAAATAACCCTGGTCGTAGAGAAAAGGAAGTGCGTAGTGATTAGAGTAAAGTATGGGTTTATGCTAGCTCTTCAGCAACTGGAGCTCTTCATCAACTAGGAGGAGTCACACTGCAGACTCAGCATGTCTGCGTAAAGGCAGATCTGAAGTTTGCATAAATAAAGATAAGGTGGACATCGTCTCGCGCGGTGTTAACATGATTTTGGCATGAAAGCTCAACAAGCTCTTGTTGTTCATAGACTCCGTAACGGTTTCGCACTTGATTTCTGATGATTTAACCAGGATGTCTAGGCTGAGGTCAAAAGCGTCACCGGAACTGCATATACGTCAAAAAGTGAACTTGTTCTGGGAGTCAGTTGACAACTATATTTGAGATCAACTTTCATCTGATATCGTCGAAAAAAAATTTAGCCGACTCATTAACTATAATACCCGGACAGTGGGTGAGAATGTTAAAACTTAACAATCTTGTGAATCGTGCCGAAAATGCGTTGGAAGATGGAGAATCAATTTCGCTAATACACAAGCGGACTGGACATTTTGGAGTCAAATGAACTTTGCACTTTGTCTGGAAGAAGATCCCGAGTGCATCAAAGGATGATGTGCAAAAAGCAATTCGGAAGTGCTAACCATGGCAATCAATAGATCCAGCACCCTTTGCAAAGACGCTCGGAAGGTGACAAATTAACAAAAATTGGAAAAGATAAGGCATGGGTATCACTCATTACAGAGGGAAAAGTTATATGAGCTTTAATGACTGTGGGCTTTCAAGATTCTCACTGTGGCGTCATCTGCCACACTTGCAGGGAAGCATCGGTGTTATTCGACACTTCCAGCCCATATTATGCGAAAGAGGAGCACCAGAAAAAATATTGACAGACAATGACACTGCATTTAGAGAAGAAGAGACAAGATGACTTCTTGAAACCCGTTGGGTGCGTTTTAAGCTTAGAGCCTTTCACTTTCTATTGGGGAATGGTATCATTAAGAGAAACCACCAAGCTGTCATGAGAGTGATAAAGCAATCAAATATTTCCATATCGAAGGCTATCTATTGGTACAAGGTCTCAATTAACAAAGGGGATGTGAGCCCAATGGATATTGCACAATTATACCGAAAGGGTCAAAAGGAGTTGAAGGAAAGACTGAGTTTTCAATGAACGTACTTGAAAACTCACGAATTAGTTAGAATGTGAGGCTGAAGCCACCCAAAGGCACGTTGTTTGACAAAATGGCGTCCAGGGAACGTTACTAAGGAAGAATCGGAGTAAGTGGTTGAGATAAACGAGATGCCGCGCTAAGTATATCACATAATAACAAGTGTTGAATTAGAGGTTTATAAAATCGATGCAAGTTGTGGTGAAAAAATGAAAACTGCACTGGCAATCGAGGATGCGAATCATTTGGAGCAACAGCAGATTCACCAAGAAAAACATATCAGCTATTGTTTATCCAGACTGTTGTGTGCCTCTCATGAAATTCTCATATTTACAGAATTGTTTAATTCTAAAAGTTTTAAAAAATTGTTTAAAAGATTTAAAGACGAAAATGCTGAAAAAATACATCGCTTTCTATATTTACTGAAAATGATGATTTTTTTGCATCATTTTTTATATTGGATTTGACATGTCAATGTGCCCAAGACCTTCATTCTGGGTTTTTGTGAATTTCAATGGTTGGAAGTGGGTTCTATAATAAATTTACAGTCTATGTTAAATGTAAGTGAAATTACAGCTTACCTTTTACAATCATTGCAGTTTTGGTGCTGTCAACGTCTTGAGTTGAAGAAACTCCTTAGTCAAACCATGAAAAAAAGTATATTAGAAAAATTCACTTTTTCACTAGAAAATTCACTCATTCACTAGAAAAATTCACAAAAATTTGAAAAATTCACTTGACAAGTCATTACAGCATTTGTTGGAACAAAAATAATGGAATGAATAATGAACTCTTTAAGAAACTTCAATATGAATCAATATATGCAAGTGATAAATCCAAGTATATTTAGACTGACTGATGACTGGCTGAAAATAAGAGGGTTACAAAGTTGAGATTGGGATGTAAATATTTACAACAAGATCTTGAAAAACCTGGTTGAAGTTAATAAAGTGGGAGCATCTCAGTTCCTCAAATTTGATGAAATTCATTGTGTAAATTCAAAATAGTTAAGGTTTCTTGTTTTAAGAAAAATGTTGAGTTAGAATATAAGCTAGCATTATCCTAACTACCCAAGACCTTGCACAGTATTTAGGGAAAAAACTTTCAGTGAATTAAAAGTTGCTCATTTTGCTGTGTTATATTTAGCTTACGTATTAGATTCAATTATGTAGAAGTGTATACTCAACATGGAGAATGACTGCTATCCTCTGTATTTAATATAAAAAGAAAAAGTGTTTAATTAACTATGACAAAAAAATACCAGGAAGGTTATTATATGTCGTGTCAAAACTGTTAATTTTACAGCTACAAATCGTTTTTTAAAACATCGCAATTATGTTGTTTTATAATATCTTAAAAGCTTTAAATGACGAAAACAGTTTTTATTTTAGATTATAATATGCCATAAAGTCCATTCAAAACATAAGAGAAGGCATGTGAAAAAGTCAGTTATTGTACTTACAAAGAAACTTTTTCAAACCATCCTAAAAAAGCTGCTAAAAAATAGTTCAGAAAAAAGCAAGTGGTTTTAATTGAAGAAGAGTTTAATTATATATACTGTTTTTCAAACCTTAGCACACAAACCAGATTTTAAAATTATTTTTTAAATACCTATGGCATTCATATTATATTCTTATTGAAGAATATAATATGAATGCCAATGGTAATTAAAAAAATATTCAGGGTAGCTTCCGTTTTGTTATGCATAACAAAACGGAAGCTTCCCTGCTTTTGTTCACAAAGCAATATAACTCCCATTTTTTATTTATTTGAATTTAACTTTTATTTTGAAGTATTTCTTTTATAAATAGCATAACTTTTCAAAATAACAAAACTTTAATTTTCAAGTTTCTTTTTACAGAAATTTTTTCTTACAACAAAAGTAAGAAAATTGGAGATATTTTTATTAAATGAGAATGTAATTGTGAATTGGGAAGCAATACAAAATGGCAATTGTACTTTTGCTCATAATGTTGAAGGGGTGGATGTTTATCAGAATGTTGTTCGTAAAGTTTGCATAGAAAATGGAACAAACGGTCGTCTTTCATCGTTGAAAAATGAAAGTGCAATAGTTGCTGTTAGAGTCTATCTGACAAGTTCATGTACAAAACATCAACAGTTATGTTTTGTACAAGGAGAAGAAAGTGAAAACTTAACTGTGGTATTTACAGAACCAAAGTCTGATGCAATAACAGGTTATCTTCTTACAATTTTCAAGTGTTTAGATACCTTTTTAAGTATTTGCATAATCATTGTTTTTATAATTTGATTTCTGACCTTGGATTAAAATGAAACTTTGATAATAAATTAAACTTATAAACTTTAAATGTAGCCATTTCTATAATCAACTGCAAAATGGTTAATAAATAAACCCCATGCTTAGTTCAGAAGTTCAAAGCCCCAAATTTCAGAAACATTCTGAAATTCTGGGACTTTGTGTCAACATACAGTGCTTCCAGAAAGTATTAGCGCACTCGTAATTTTATTATTAAAGGCAACTTCAAATCAATATAAATTGTCAAATAATTTTAATTTTGAAATAGTTTATTTTTTAAATGAAAGGTGAAACCAATTGAATTAATTGTAATGTTAAATATTGTCAACCTGCTTGTTTTTTTTATGAGTTAATTAGAAGTTTAATGAATATTAGGAAAAATGCCTGAAGTTAAGCGTGCAAAAGTATTAGCGCTCTCATTTAAAATGTATTAGCACACTCGTTTATTTCCTTTGAGAAAAACTTTTTTGGTTAATTTTTCTTAAAAATTGCAACAACAAAAATATGGGTTTAAGGAGCATATCAATTGCCACAAAGTGGCAAGTTGTTGTCCTGAACAAAAGTGGTCTCAGCAATCCAAAAATCGGACTTCAACTTGAAATCAGTGAATGCAGCGTTGGAAGAACACTCAAAAACTATAATAAGTTTGGAACAGTCAAAGACAAAAGCCGTTCTGGTCGTCCCAAAAAAATGTCATAAAGAGATGAAAATAAAGCAATTATGCTCGCTAGACACAACCCAAACATGAGCATGGCCAAAATCGCCTCAAAACTGAATACAGCGTTAGGTGCACATCAAGTTAGCCGATCAACAATTAGCAAGCTTATGAAGAAAAAACATCTCTATTCAAACCTTGCAACAAAGAAGCAACTATCAAGTATCAAAGACGGTCTCAAGCGGAGAAAGTGGTGCAAAGAGAGAGCTGCATGGACTGTAGAGCAATGGAGAAAAGTAATTTTTTCGGACGAGTCAAACTTTAAACTTAATTATTGCAAGAGAAGCATAATCCTCGTTTTATCATGTCAAGAAATCAAGGAGGAGGAGGTTTATTTGGCATTAGGGGCTGCATTGCTGGATCTAGCAATAGACTGGGGCATCTTTAACTAATTGTTTTAATCAACACCAATATAGAGAGATATTAGAAGATTATATAAAGCCATCAATGTAGGTATTCAAGGCTAACTCCACCTTGTAATTTCGACAAGATAACAAATTAGTAATTCTGCTATATTTTATGATTAAGTTAAAAAATAATTATCAATCAGCCTTTTATTGTTTTTGAACTAAATTCAATTGAAGTTCACTTCGGTAAAAAGAATATGAGTGCGGTAATACTTTCCGGAAGCACTGTATATATATACATATATATATATACATATATATATATATATATATATATATATATATATATATATATATATATATATATATATATATATATATGTTTATGTACATACATACATACATACATACATACATACATACATACATACATACATACATACATACATACATACATACATACATACATACATACATACATACATACATACATACATACATACATACATACATACATACATTCCCACAACGTTCCACAACGTTCACAGTTCCCACAACGTTCCCACTTCTTTATGTAAATAAAACAGTTTGATCATATTTTTATATAAAAATTAACTGTTTTTATTAATAGCTAAACAAGATCGAAAGTGGCAGATGTGGCAATTTTAAGAATGCAGGAGATAAAAGTTAAATCTAATAAAAATAAAATACTTCGCTCATGCTTAGTTTGGTTTTAAATTATCTTCAGTTAATTAACAACATCATGATTTTCCCCATTTTAAATGATTATTTAGATGTTAGCTTAAACAAAATTGAAAATTGTAATTCTGGAAAGTTCTAGAATATTTAATGACGTTAAGGATTTAATAGTTTTAGTTGTTTTTACCATTAAGAATATTAAATTTGTAAAAAGAGAGTTTAAGTTAGGAGAGACAATCATTGCTTTTTAATGATTTGTTGATTGCGAGAAAAAACTAAAAGCTAACCGGATCATGGAACCAAGTATGAGATTATTTGATATGTTTGAAACGCATGAAGGCACTTCGGATGCGGCTGTCTAGATTTAAAAAACAGAAGTGATTTCTGAAATTCAGAACTTAAAGCTTGAACTACTTTTTCCGATTTTTCTCAGAGAAGCTGCTTATGTAGTGTACGATACTTTAACTTCGGAAGATAAAAAAGATGTAGTAGAAGTCGAGCCTCTGTTATCAGAGGCGTTTTCTGTACACGTTTACACTGCTTATGAACTGTTTACAAAACGAAAATTATGTGACGGAGAAAAAGCCGACGTGTTTTTGGTTGATTTAAGACGATTAGCCTATCTTCCTAAATTACCAGAGGAGTCTGTGTGATTTGAGTTTGTTGTGGGTTTACCAGAAGTCTTATCATCAAGATTTCGAGCCGTAATGGACCCGATTAATATAATGTTACCCAGAGTGAGAGCTGCTTTGAACTTTGCAAATGTGATTAACAGTGATGCTGTTGGCGCTGTATCTAGAAGCCATGCTACAAAAACTGCGTGAGTGTGTTACAGCTGTAAAGATTTTAACCACATTGCAAAAAACTGTTTGCTTGCGAAAAACTTGTCTCCAAAGACCGTTAGATCTTTTAAATGTGGGGAGAAAGGAAACATTGCATCGAAATGCTGGAAGCTGCAGTGAAACGATTGCAGGAGCGAGGAATCTGCGCTATCTCGCTCCTGAACAACGGTGGAATAAGCGCATTATCTGTTATTCGTTTGAAAGTTAAAAGTACGGTTGCGACAGCTTTATTAGACAGGGTATTCGAAGACGATTTTGAATTTAAACTTCCTGCCCAAAAGTCAATGTAGGTACTCACACTCTCAAAAGGTAGTAATGTTTGAAGGAAAGGTTCATCAGTGCACTGAGTCAGCGGTCGTGATTCTTGAGGTTGATGGCATTAAAGCACGTGATGAGGTTATTTTAGTGGATTTCCAACCGTTTAGAGTTGATATGATGCTCGGAATGAGTTCCATTAAATTACTAGGAGGAGTATCCATTTCTCCTTTGGGAAAAGCGAAGTTTGGATTGAGTTACAGTGGAGCATCGGCTTCGAGGAAGGATTAAGTTAGAAAATCGAAATTAAAAAGAAAGCTCATGAAGCAATTTTTAATGCTGTTGAATGGAGAGTCAAATGGAAATGGAGAGATGGAGAACGCCCCAACCAATTGTATAATAAAGTAACACAAAACGGAGTTTCAACATACGCTTGAGCAGGCTATGAAAACGAACTACAGGATTGGATTGATCGGAAATGGCTGTTAGAGTATGACGAAATGAATTGGGGCCAACCAAAGGGGCAGATTTCCTTAACAGCTGTCATTCAGAGAAACAAAGACAACAAAGTCCGACCTGTTCTGGACTGGAGAGAAGCTAACGATTTAATTGAGGCATACACGAGAGATGCAGATGTGTGTGTCGAAAAACTTAGAGAATGGAAAAAGATGGGTAACAAACTAGCAATCATTGATTTACGCAAGGCTTATCTTCAACTAAAAACTGAAAAATCTCTTTGGGTGTTCCAAATAGTGGTGTTTCGAAACAAAATGTATTGCTTGACACGACTTGGTTTTGGATTGAATGTTGCACCAATGATCATGAAATCCGTTGTGAGTGCTGTCATAGATCAAGACGTCCGCTTGTGTGTGGTTGGCTACGAGTGAGTTGTAGTCTCTTAAAGAGGAAAGTTGTCAATCTGACGAAGAGTTGAACGCTGAAGTTTGTTACAGTTATGGAAAAAAGTATCCGGACAAACTATTTTTAGGTATAATAAGGAAACCTCATACTGTTATATATATTTTTGTAGCTCTGGACAAGCTTTATCTAAGTGTACCATCAAACAATTACTACACTAAGTAGATGTCTCTTTTGGTAAGAAAAACTAAAATGACTGTGGAAAAAAGTATCCGGACAGTTACTTTCTGCTAATTTTTGGTCATGATTTTCAATAAAGTTAATGGCATAATATCTTATAAGTATCCTAGTAGCTTAGGATAATATAAGTAAAAAATGATAAAAACCATAATTTCTATTTCTATAAGATTTAGAACCCATTGACAGCCGTTACCATGGTGAAAAGTAAAGAATTGACAAAAGTTGCTAGAAAAGAGACTGAAGTGCTCTCAAAAGAAGGCAAAACGGTTCGAGATATAGCTCAATAGCTTTGTATGCCCAAATCAACTGTTCATGATACTCTGGGGAGAATTAAAAAGCATGGAGTACTCAAAAGTTTGCCAAGATCTGGACGAAAACGAAAAACAACTCCAAAGATTGATCGAAAAATCCTCACTGTGGTTGAGAATTCCGTGAAACCAAATGCAACAGATATTGCGAATCAACTCAGAGAACTCGAGTTAGTCAATATAAGTCCTCGAACTGTTAGAAATAGGCTGCATGAGTATGATTTACATGGTAGAGCACTTGCCAAAAAACCCTTACTTACCAAACGACATATTGCAAAGAGGTTTGCGTTTGCAAAGAAGTATCAAAACTTGACCGTTGATGATTGGAAGAAGGTATTATGGTCAGACGAAACAAAAATATGCATTAATGGTTCAGATGGTAGACGTTGGACATGGAGAAGACCAGGTGAGTTAATGCAACAAAAGCATGTTAAACAGACAATAAAGCATGACAAGTATGTCATGGCCTCAGGATGCTTCAGTTGGAATGGTGTGGGGCGTATTCATGTTATAAAGGATACATTGAATTCCCCTAAGCATGTTAGAATACTTTCAAATCATATGCTACCATCTGCTCGAGAGTTATTCGATGGAGAATTCTTATTCCAGCAAGATGGTGACTCAAAACATACGGCAAAAAATACCAAAGCCTGGCTCCAAAGCAAAAATATCGAGGTGTTAGATTGGCCAGCACGAAGTCCAGACTTGAATCCTATAGAAAACCTATGAAAAGTAGTCAAGGAAGAAATTTATAAGCTCATGTTGACGAAAAAAGACGATATCGAGGAAGCACTCAGAAAATGCTGGAATTCTATAGATATAACGACGTGTAAGAGTCTGGTTGAGTCAATGCCTAAGAGAATTGACGAAGTATTAACTAATAGAGGAGGATGGACTAAATATTAAAAAAATAAATTACAAAAAAAAAAAAAAAATTTTTTTGTCCGGATACTTTTTTCCACAGTCATTTTAGTTTTTCTTACCAAAAGAGACATCTACTTAGTGCAGTAAATGTTTGATGGTACACTTAGATATAGCTTGTTGAGAGCTACAAAAATATATATAACAGTATGAGGTTTCCTTCATTTAACATAGAATTATACCTAAAATTAATTTGTCCGGATACTTTTTTCCGTAACTGTATGAGAACGTAAAGTGGGTGCTTCAAGAAGTGTTTGCTGAGGTGGAACGCTGCGAGCCTGCTTGTGGTGATTTGGCTGTGCGTGGTGATGAGGGAAAAGTGCAGGTTGATGCCAGTTCATTAGCGGTTGGTGCTCTTTTTCAAGTTGGGGAAACTACTGTGGAGGATGCAACTTGGCTTTGAAAAGAAACGTCTGATGTTCAAATAAACGTGGCAGAGTTAGACACTGTGATACAAGGAATGAATATGGCTCTGTGAATGATTCTAGAAACTGAAGAAAGTGGCTGTTTTTACCGATTCCGTGACAGTATTCCAGTGGATTTCTGACACCCTTACAGGAAAGTAAAGGTTTTATCATTGTATCACCGATAATTAAGTTTGGATTTTTTGTATAGTATTTTAGATCGTGGTATTTTTTTC